>NC_056745.1:1395504671-1395684671 GCF_019279795.1 Protopterus annectens | reverse complement strand
TTTCAGCTGCTGCAACATACTTGTGCAGGCATAGAAGCTAGCTGCAGACTGACTGTACTCTTGCCACATTTTTTAATCAACCATGATACTCAATGGGGGCATTACTTTATTCGGTCGGTATAATATAATATACAGTCTGGCACCATACTTCACAGCATTATATCAGCCCTGTTGTCCTTGTGAATATTTGTGTTTATTTGCAACTGAGGAGAACTTTTCTCACACTATTAAAGGCAGCAGAGTTGTCAGTGGTGAACACCATTAATATTTATCAAGTTAGAAACCTTTCTGACATCCAGCTTAAAAACGAGATGCTGAGAATATGCAAAATAAGTGTTAGAAGTTAGAAAGAGACAAAAGCAAGGCCTAAAACTGTTATCAAAAATAACAGAAATAAAAATGGTAAATGCATGCATGACAGCCAAGATGCACACTGTAACAAATAAGCAAGCAGAAACCACACACAGTGAAAACTTGAAAAGATGGAAATGTGAACTGCAGAACATTTTATCATATCTGCAAGCTTTATAGGGGCAGCAACCATTTTTCCAGAAGTCACAAAAAAGAAATAAGTGCCATAACATCATATGAATGTTTTAAAAATGAAAGTACAATGTAAAACGTAAATGTTTGTTGGTACTGTTTACTTAATACAATGCATGCTTCACACAGTGTTGGTGCATATGGTAATTGCCAGAATGAAGGAGAACATTTAACCCAAGCTAATTGTAGCAGTAACAATTATTGGACAGAAAAGTCATGCATTATTCTTCAAAGGAATTTTATGTCTAACACTGCCAAGAGCTCTTTTATCCTTGAAGTTTGTATTGAGGAAAATCTCCTCTCAATTGCAAACCAGCTGTATTTAAGATAGACATAGGTGCAAAATGATACACAATGGCAAAATCTATTTTTAAAATGTTGAACTTAAATTGTAATTAGATGTACAACGTTATATGCAAACTTCTGTCATATTCAGATGATAAGGTCAACCCTCTGGGGCAGTTCTGACTAGACTATGAATATAGATGCAAGAAATACAAGCTGTTGTACCTAACAGTGCCATTACAAGCTCAGTTAAAGCAATCAAATGTACAGGGCAGGATATTTTGTAATGTCTGACACAGCAAAGAGAATTCAAATGCAAAATGACATTTTCTACAGCAGTGTGTAATAAAAAATTGTAATATAGCAAATAACCTGTTATGTTGAAGACATACAGTTACAGAATTTTTGAGAGGTCTTGCAGAACAATTACAGATGCTTCCAGAACAATTGTTTGAACAGTTTTGAAGGGTAAAATGGCACAGAGACAAAACAATGTTGAATTTAAGGCATGGAATCATAATTTTAGTGACAAAAACCTGATGTGACAGATAGATTCAGAATGGTGGTGAATACTGATTCATTAGACGTTCCAAAACACAAGTCAAAAACTGTAGGATATGTTGTGCAAGATGCTGTGTCCTATTGGAAGTTCAAGACTCAGACATGTGAATCCAAAACAATGAAGAAATAAACATGATTAATTAGAAATAACACCAAAATCAGGCAAATAAGTGTTACACATTACAAGTTTTTAAAGGGCAAGCCCCCCCCTTTACACCCTGTAAGTAGGGCTGCCTACAACGCATAGCAGACCAGTGCTCATAGACAGATTGTACTTCTGATGCAGCATCTAATTTCTACCAGGGGCCAGTTGTGTGGTCATGCAGTGGAGTTTCTCACCTCCTTACCCCCAGGATGGACAGATGAACATTGTCTGCTCACTTCCATTCCTTGTAGATGACTCCTTTATTCTTCTGACCCATTGAGCCAACTCCTATATATCAGGCTGGTACTGTATAAAAATGCCTTGGCATCTAAGCCTGAGTGATAATAATATAAAACAGATATCAGTGCAGTACAGCTGGTAGAATATCTGTTCCTGAACCTAAAGGCTTTGAGGAATATGCAACATTTCATACATCTAAATCATCCTCTAATATTGCTTTCCTACTCCTCACGTTTTGCAATCCACTGCTGTCCGTAAAATGACAGTTCATGGAGCTCTAAAAGGCAGATTATCCCTGGATTGGGAAGTTTTTTGTATCAGTTGATGTAGGATGTTGAAGCAGCTATGCAGGACATGAAGATTCAGCAGTCTATTAACATACTGGAAAACTTAAATGAAATGACAAATAAAGATAAAGCAGATCATTAAAGGTCTAAGGTACCAGAGGATTTACAGAGGATATATTAGAAATGAAAAAGACACTGAGCAGGAGGCCCTGTCTGCAGCCAGACAAGGATGTGTCTGGTAAATAATTTTACATCATAACATTTCCACCCTCCAAGGCGTATGTATGCATCTATACCTGGATAATTATACAACAGTAAGATTTATTCCTACAATAATTAGTATGTTTTTACTTTGTAGCCTCCCTTGTAACATTGCAAATAAAGTTGTTTACATTTCTGAGTAAGCCTTACCACACTGGAAACCAGCAACAAATTTGACTCCTTTCATAAAGTCAGGCATTGCTTTTATTTTTGATTATTGTAGTAATTATTCAAAATAAAGTACATCTTTTCTTTTTGTGATGTAAAAATAGTTTGAAATGGTAAAAAAATTCAGTATTCCAACTTTGACTGAGAAATATGAAAGTAATGTAACTGTTTCCAGGAGCAGTTTGTTTTGTTTTTTGTTTTTTTTTTTTTTTGAAAAATTTGGCAAATTCAAGCACAGTGTTTTGAAAATGATGTTTTCCTGCACATTTGCTGAAGAGATTTTTGTGTCAAATTCATGTGTTTGTCTTTACTATGAGAAGTGGTGACAGTGGAGGTGACTATATTAAATAGCAGGGGCTTGGAGTACCAGGGGGCTTGCACCATCCCAATGACCCTCCCCAGCATAAAACACCCATTTCCAACACATTTCTAATTGTGATGCTTTGACTGCGATTTTGTACATTTAGGGAGGAATATTCACTACATTTGAGAAATCCTGTGATTTCCTTCTACTGCTAATATGTTAATATGTTTATGTTAAAAATACATTGTAACCATTTAGGGAGGAATATTCACTACATTTGAGAAATCCTGTGATTTCCTTCTACTGCTAATATGTTAATATGTTTATGTTAAAAATACATTGTAACCATTTAGGGAGGAATATTCACTACATTTGAGAAATCCTCTGATTTCCTTCTACTGCTAATATGTTAATATGTTTATGTTAAAAATACATTGAAACTTTTTGTACAGTCTCTTAATATGTTTATTGAATTTTAAGGCACACAAATGGTGATCCCCAAATCTTTCTTTGACTTTTAACAGCTTTCAAGATACAATTGCCTACATGACTAAAGCAATAAATGGTTTCTCGTTCCTAAAAGGATACATTGTGTATACCTTCATTAAGTCTCATAACAATTTTGATAAACTGGTAAAATTCCCAGGTTTGATTGAAAGCACAAATTTAGCAAAAATGTGATCAATACAGCCTGATATGTAACCACTAGAATTTAGATGGCCCATGCATGTTAAGCAGCATTTAAATTAGCAGTAAATATGTTCCCTGGGATTCATTAGCAGTCGTGTAGGTGCTGTGCTAACCATACATAATCTAAGTATGTTAGCGCAATGAGCAGCAGTGTGAATCGATTATACATGCTGATTATCGCACCTACATGTTTGCAAGCACCTTTTCTTGGTCAGAAATGACCTTGTGGTCATGGAAAGGTGCTTGCAGACATGAACACAGAATGTTAACAAAACAGCTTGCATATAGGCAATGTTCACATAGGAGCATGCACTGTAGCCCAGATATATTAAAGTACAGAGAAAGAATGCAGAAGGAGAGAAAGTGAAATGGAGGAATTGTAAAAAAATGTGTTATATACTGTATAATTAATTCATGTGGAAGGGGAAATGTGTAAAGTGTACTAAAATCCCACAGACAAATGTGTCAAAGGATTTAAGAAGTATTTCTGACATAAATCCTGCCATATCATGTGTATCTCAATGACAATACTGCAGTTTTGCACATAAATAAAAAGGGACATCCTAATAAAGGATGTGGTAGGGTTATAAAGCTACAGTGTAACAAAGGTAAGTGAAAATCCGATATACATGATAATTAAATGCTGAGTTGAGATAACAGCAAGGACAGAAGATACATTATGCGATAAATGCATAGACTGCTGTTATTGCAAATGAAATGTATTTACAGGGAATTTTTGTATGCAATCTGACATGACTGTTGTATTCTCTACCCCAGCATGTATACACAAGATCAAAAAGACCTTACAGCTGTAATGTCAGGTACATCAGAAATGGACATGTTTTTTTGCAAAGAAATGACAGTGGCACCCATAGGAAAGGAGTTCGTCACCTAAGAGCGACAGTTCACTTGCGAAAGAAAGACCTAATCCATGTGTTGTACCATGAGTGTAGGTAGACAATATAATCTTGTGTTATATAGTTATGTAAATGCTAAATGGTAATCTTAATAACACGCAATATACATAAGTGACAAATAACAAGAAAGATTGAATGACATCATGAGTTCAGCTTTTCCATTGGTGATTTGCAAACATCTCAGACATCTTTATACTGGGCATGCTCACATGGAATTTCAGGGAACAGTAACATAACAGATATTCAACAACAGCAACTTAATGCAAAAGTGATGCAACAGAGAACCCGTCACAGTTTCTAAAGGCAGCATATGGAATCCTGTATCTGCCATTAAGTTGTGTAGTGTAACGAAAATAATTGCAGTAATAAAGACATGTCCAGATGAAGACAAGTAATACAAAAGTAATGCATGTGAGTAATGAATGACATAACAAACATTCATATTATGTCATTTTCAAACACATGCCATGACGGATATGAGAGAGATGCATAGCAATCATGATTGCCACAGAATGTGCATATCTGTCATGTCATGAAGAAAACTCCTGAAGAGTGTACAGCACTTTCCTATCATGTAAAGTGTGTGCATGTCCTACCCTGTAGGACAAGGCCTGAAAAAGGTGGCCCTCTAAGTGTGCTATAACTACTGTCTTTGCGTAAGCCACTATCGTCTGACACATTTGACTGACAGAAAAATGTTACCTGATTCCAATCCTTGCCTGTTATACAAGTCTCTCTCCAGACTTCTGTATTGACTGCATGTGCCAGAACATATAGAATTGGAGGCTGTCAGAAATAACTGAAATGAATATGTGTATTCAGACAGGCGTTACAAATATAATATAAACAATTGGATTTAGTCAGAATGCTGGAAAAGAGCTACACGTCCACAAAACGGGGAGCAACACAATCTCACTGCTTCTTTGATAGCTTTCCATCACGTAGGGCACACACTGTCCCATAATTGAACCTCAGTCTATCTTTGTAGGTATGCTGTACAAGTCAGTACTCAATACATGTGCCACAGGAGCACTCACACCATGACATGCCACAAATAAGCACTTCACTGACCTGTGATGATATGTCCAACAAAAAAATGAATAACGATAACTAGACACAATGGTTTTTATTTAATGTCAGTACATTCATATAATGTTGCCCCTTTCTGGAATTGAAGAGCAAGCTATGTGACTCCACCCACTAATGACATGTGAGTCAAGCACAAGCACCACAGTGGAATTATTAATGATATTGTGACACTCCGCCTATGCTAACTTATTACATCAGATGTGTGTGTGTGTGTGTGTGTGTGTGTGTGTGTGTGTGTGTGTGTGTGTGTGTGTGTGTGTGTGTGTGTCTGTGTGTGTGTAGTAAGCAATCTCTGAGATAAAAGGGATGGTGGCTGCCTCTCCCACTGTAAATGAACACTTTTTAACTTTGGTGGATGCCATTCATTCATTACAGTATGAGGCCCAACAATGCTAACAGCACTGAATGTAGATGTTGACCATATGAGCATCTGACAGCCTAAAAGACATGATATTGTACAGGATGAATTCACCACAGCAGAATCTTCACTACAGTTGTGAGATATGTCAGCATGTGAAGGCATTACATCATGTTATTGCTGCAAGGGATAATTGTGCCTGTAATTGCTGTACTTGTCAATAACGTACAGAATGTCATCTCATTCCCTCGTACCAGATGATAACACTTCCTAAATAAGTTATGTAAGGAAAATGTAATCATATGTCATTACTACTCTGAATAAAAGCATTGCTACGTGACAAATTACCATAGCTTTTGTAAGCGGGACCAACATCTATATGTGTACACAGCAAATGTGTTTGACAACAGTGTTAGCAACATGGGCAGTCACAATACGACTGACACAACATAGTGTGAGCAGTAATGGCTGGATATGAACTAACTCACAAGTTAAAGATTAGTGCCTGAATCTGTGACACTGCACATTTCAATGGATGACATCACCACTGTTTAAGTGGCCAAAGTGCACAATAACATTGTACAGCTACACACCATATGTGCCTTTGAAGAATAGTACACACAGTATGAGGGTGAAAGACACACTCACAGCTGGCCTCAAACATCCTACATATGTAGTTACACAATGTACAAAGCATACTATCAAAGTCTCGCAATACAGGAGAATTCACGCTGTGTGAGATACTTCAGGTATGGAAGCATTACGTAATCTCTGCACGGCTAAAAAGTTATTTTCTCTGTGGATGCTAGGATTTGCTAGTGTCACAGAGTGACACCGTAAATCCAACTCATAAGAGGAAGTGTACATAAAGGTGGTTGAGAGGTGGCCAGTGGTTTAATGACAGTAATCACAGTCACACTATTTAAGCAGAGGTGAACTCAAACCACCTACCTATCCACTTACACCATCTGCACAGCACATTATCAGCAGCCAGTGCCACATAATGAATACAAGTGAGACATACAGCATGTGTGAAAGGATGATATCAGCAGTGTATTGACAAGGAGATGGTTTGGTAAAATTACTTTTAGAGTCATCTGGGGTTGTAAAGGTTGCCACCACAAATGTGTGTAAAACAATCCTGAATTAATTTGTAGTCACACTCGTAGAAGTTAAGGACTTCTGTATTCAAACATCCTATCTATTTACACATTCTAGACAATGGTGTAAGACATGCAAACATCACAAGAGTAGTCTGATATTTAAATAGCGACAGTTCACTTGTGAAAGAAAGACCTAATCCATGTGTTGTACCATGAGTGTAGGTAGACAATATAATCCTGTAATCATGTGGTTATACAAACTATGAATCTTATTGCTGCCCCACAAAAATGGAAATTTTCGCCCCTCACCTCACTTAATAAATCTTTGCATCACTTTCTGGGTATTGGATATAAATCAGATATGTAATTTGTGGAATATATCATCAGACTTGTAGTTAATGACAGATAATGTGAAAGTGGACAGACAAAACCTCATATGTTATTAGCATTAGTGACAAGAGTTGAATAGCATTGAATAGCATGTTAGTGTATTGTGTAGGGCCTTTTTGTCTACACAGTAACATAATCATGACATCTAGTGGGAATCACCTCGAAATTCATTAATGAAATGCATTAAGTAGTAACATTTTCAGGCTTAACCACACATGCATAGCTGTAAAACAGCTGGAAGGAAGTATAACGTATATAGTGAAGTAATCGCATGGAGTACCTGATGAATTTCTGAACACAGTAATTGTGATGCTTGGAACAGTGGAATTACAAATAGCAATGGGGTACAAATATACCAAGTACAATCTAGCCATCCATTTTAGGGCAGCACTAATTACTTTAACAATCTGTGTAACAAGTTTCAGAATTCATTTTTTTATTAGAATTTATCCTTTATATTTGTGGAAGTCTCAGTATAAAGTCTTGCAGTTATGTTAGGGAGCTATCACACATTAACAACTAAAGAAGAGAGCTGCCAAACAGTGTATTACCCCATGTTTATTCTCACATGTAAGAAGTCAACCAATGTAACAACAGAGTAAACAATGCAGTGTCAGCAGATTGTGAGTTATAGTTAATGAAGTAAGCAGACCTAATACACTAAACAGGTGCAGGTAAGTTCTCTCAATGAAGTGAGAACTTACAACATGGGAGAAGAAAGTAACTGAGTAAGTATATTCCAATAAGAGTCATTAGTAGGCATGTCACATAGGTGCAGTTATGGCAAGGGAAATTTGTAATGCAAACATCAATGAGGTTTATATGGAGAAAATACAGGAATGTAGAATAAGACAATGATAGAGGTAGGGGGAGAAATAAAGGATTTGGTAAGTAAAACTGCAAATAAGTGAGAAATGTGGCATAATGTATCAATCAGATAATAATTTATACAGCTAATGGGGGGACATATAGGCCCCAATTCCAAAAGACTTGCTGTTAGTGTAAGTGACCACTTAACACTGAAAGCAGGTCTTTTGAAACCTGGTCCTCATATTAAGTCTAACACTGAGATCAGGTGTTTTGGAATCTGGTCCCCATAGTAAGCTTGTTTATATGTAGGTCTTACACTGAAGTAAGTCACTTACACTGACAGCATGTCTTCAGAATCAGGGAAGACTTACACTGAGAGCAACATTTTTTGAAATCTGGCATATAATGTATTCCTTTGTTTTGGGATAGTTATGAGATCAGACAGGAGTCCCCATGGACTATGATGTTTGCATGATCTGTAGTGAGAATAGGGAACAGGTGGAGGAGACCCTGGAGAGGTGGAAATATGCTCTAGAGAGAAGAGGAATGAAGGTCAGCAGGACAAAGACAAGATATATGTGTGTGAATGAGAGGGAGAATAGAGGAATGGTGAGGATGCAGGGAATAGAGGTGATGAAGGTGGATGAGTTTAAATACTTGGGATCAACAGTTCACAGTAATGGTGAGTGTGGAAGAGAGGTGAAGAAGAGAGTACAGGCAGGATGGAGTGGGTGGAGAAGAGTGTCAGGAGTGATTTGTGACAGACGAGTACCAGTAAGAGTGAAAGGGAAGGTCTACAAGAGGGTAATGAGACCAGCTATGTTATATGGGTTGGAGACAGTGGCATTGACAAAAAGGCAGGAGTCAGAGCTTGATGTGGCAGAGATGAAGATGTTAAGATTTGCACTGGGTGTGGCGAGGATGGACAGGGTTAGGAATAAGTTGATTTTCATCCTTACTGCATCTGTTACTGTTAGCAACAAATGTCCCAAATTCGTTCTTGAAACCTTTTGGTAAGTGAAATGCTTATGATGTACCTTTCTATTGTATTTAGTAGCATTTATTTAAAAATATCGATTCATTTTGAGTTTTTATATCCGTGAGCTTCATGTACCTTAGTAGTAAATTATGTCAATAAAAGTTAAGATCTTTATTTTAAATGAATACTATTCTGATCTCCAAGAATCTACAAACTGACCTTTTCATAAATAATGGAATTGTTAAATTATATTTTGGATTAAAAATGGTATCTATTGACACCCACTTGTCAATATATAACAGTCTCAATTTTCATGACACACTGAATGTAAACTTCCTTTCTGCTAAGGAAAATCAGTGTGCATGATATCTCAAGCAGAAACTGTATATGTACAATTCTTCAAACAACATACAAGGAAAATAAATGTCCTACAAGTGTGAAAATATGACTATGTCCATTTATCACCATCCTGTTTTAAGCATAGCCTTAACCCTCTCATCATGCATGGGTTGGGATTTGGCATAGTGGCTAAGGTGTTTGTCTCGTAAACAAGAGGTGCATGGTTTGATTCTCACCAAGGGAAATTGGTGAGGCTTAAAATGGCCTACAAGGGCAGTGTAGCTTAGTATTTACCTATAAATCGCTAATTGGCAGTTTGAACATATCATCTATCAGTGGGACCACTTGACTCTATCTTCCTATTGATCGGTTCTGATAACACTTTAATGCAAACTACTTTCCAGGAAAACTGCCACAGGTACATAATGTGCAAATGCCAGGAGCCTTTCTCTTTAATAACTGCAACCAGAATGCCTACGAATTCACTTTTTTTCTGCTTGAGTTTTACTTAAATAACTAAGGCCATATACACTGATCTATATGTTGTTGTCTTGTCTGTGTGGTGTTTGCTTCTTTATATGTTGTTGCCTTGTCTGTGTGGTGTTTGCTCCTTTATCTGTTTAATGTAACTTGGTAAAATGCTGTCCTATTTATCCTTGTTCGGCCAGCTTAGTCCCAGTCAGCTAGTAACCTCTTTAAAGGGGGAGACACAAGGTCATATTTATAATAATAGAGGAAATTTGTCCAGGGTATTGGGGAATTTCCCCTACTCTACACTTTTCAGTAGGTGGCCTTGGATCATTTACATCTACCTGAGCTATCCCCAGTACAGGCAGATGGGGCCTTACTTTAACATCTCATCTGAAGAGCAACACACACATACACACACACACACACACACACACACACACACACACACACACACACACACACACACTTGGAAGTATAGTACCTTCCTTATGCCACACTCCAGTATTAGCCATCTATCTATCTGGTATGGGAGTCAAACCCACAGCCTTCTGCCCAAAGGTGAGTGTACTATCTAGTATGCAACTGACACTGCTAGTGTTTTGATCACAATATTATCTGTCCACAATATTTGCTCCCACATCATTTCTCTCTGCCCCACATCTGAAAATTGGCACAAGTTCAGCAGGACATTACTAGACAGTAAAAAAAAAAAAAAAAAAAAAAAATATATATATATATGTGTGTGTGTGTGTGTGTGTGTGTGTGTGTGTGTGTGTGTGTGTGTGAGAGAGTAAACAGGACAATACCAGTTAAAGCTGAGCAAAAAAGCAAAAAAATGAAAGAACAGAATTGTGCGTGCAGTGATATGCATATGAACTCTAAGGCATGTAATACTTTTTATGTCTAATTTATAAAACCACAAATCATCTGCTAGACTTACAGAATGAGCTTTAATTTTGGAATGGATGCAGCCTGAAGTGGTGCACTGTATTATGACATCTGTGTGTTGGTTTAGGTTACACAATCTTGCACTTTGGTGACAGTATTCTCGTAACTGAAAAGCAAAATAAACTACTGCAGCAGTACACTTTCACGTTACATTATAAACACCCAGATTCACTGAGTAACGAGATCATGTGGTTCTTAATAAATATTTTCAACAAAACCATCAATTTATGATGATTAATACTACACAATTCTAGCTTTAAGACTTTAGATTCTAGTGCTTAACATCTGTGATTGTCATTCTAATTATATGTTCTCGGATGAATTGAACTAATGCAAATAAAAATACATTGCTTTCCATAAAACTAATTTGCAAATGATGAAAAGTAAATTACAAAGAAGTATACATTTTGTATAATTACTCATTTTGTGTAAAATGTTTAATTTTAAGAGCATTTAGATTTTTTTCAAGCATATTAATCTGACACTTTGATAGTTCACCACATTGACATCTAATTGATGTAAACATCAAGGTAATGGGGTACCATAATAACATTTTTTTTTAATTTTATTTATTTGCTAACTATGTAGGTCATATGATTCAAAGACCCTTATCTGTTATGACTTATGACACTAGAAGAACCAAATTAAACAGGTACCAGTTAAGCATAACAGTTTAGAAAATGGATTCAATCAGCATGCTTTGGGGAGGTGGAAGGAACCTGAAAAAAATTAAATCAGGCATGGTAAGAACATGCTAATGTCATGCAGATAGCAGCAATGATAAAGTACAAACCTTGGGCATGTAAGATGCCAGACAGTAGTTATCTGACATGTTGGCCAGTTTTGGTGTATTTTAATACCATCCAAAATGTGCTTTGTTGGGTATGCAAAAGATCTGTCCCATATTGCTAAATTACCTTACTTGCATATTAGCTGTAGAGTTTGAATACATATCAGCTGGCCTTTATTTGCTGACATCAGCTGCCCCTATAGTATATCTGGTGCCAGTCTTTCACAGTAGACAAGAAAAAGACAACACCCAATGAGAATATAGATCTACCATTATAAAAGTCATGGATGTGGACCCCTTTTTGAAAGTTGCATTGCTTTTCCTGAAAATCACATAAAAATGAATATGCTGGCATCAAGCAAGCATATAAGTTGTTATAAATGGTGGAAGGCAAGTTGGAGAATCATGGTATCACAATCTGCTACTTTTGCAGTTACCCCAATATGCAGCTAAGAGACTTTTCCTTACATGTAGTGTCATATTTGTTTGCACTGTGCATCAACTTTATCATCCTCATGGCTTAAACATTTACCCAGCATTCACATGAAATGCTGGAAAAGGAAGCTGGAAGTAAAAACACATTTCTCCCAGGCCTATGGCGCATACTCAAGTAAGACCCTGTCTTCTGCCACTAACTCAGTGTGTTGTCTTACAGCTGATACCTCTGCTCAGCAGTCAGCCTGGCAAGCTTAACAAGGGGAATAATGACACTGCAAACATACAGGACAAGTGCACACATACTGCTGTTGTAGCCTATGACTGTAGGTCTGTTCAGTACTAGAAATGGAAACGTATGTAGATAAGTCAGAAAATGAATGCATAGGAGGGAAACAGCTCTTCTAAATGTTTGTAGTAAATCGTTGCTATCTGTGTACTGTTCTGGGATTTCTGAGGTGTAATGCTAATGCCAGGACACAAACTGAACTAAATAACAAATTATATCGATAAACTGCATTACCAAAAATTGCAAACAGTTAAATGTGGAGATAATTGTATCCTTATTTTATGAATGACTGAAGAAAAATATGGTACTTGCTCCTTTCAATTCACATATAGCTATGGTTTATGCCAGTAAAAATCCACAGTCACTTCCTACTGCTTTAGAAAAAAAATGTAACATTATTCTGCATTCATATTCAAACTAAGTACCATGCAGCTGAATATAAAGTCAAACGGTATGTAGGAAATATTTAGCAACACTGTCCTTCCCTTTGAGCTATAATTTATTGTTCTCATATATTTTTAGCTTATGAGCAATCCACCAAGGCAATCGGCTACAAATGACATCACAACTAATTTTATCACATGGTTTTAGAGCAATTGTCCTTGCTATTTGTTCTTATATCAGTGCTATTCAAACAGTACAGCAGATCCAGCACTGCTTTTTATACATGCTGCTTGGTAGACAAGTGTATACAGCCCTGGGTTCAATCCTCAGCAACTTCATTGCAGTTTAGCTTTCTAGGCTTATAAATGCACCAGTAGTCATTAGCCTTGTATATACCTGTATGTCCCCTAAAATAACCTCTAAGCTACAATAAACTTGCAGGATACAATTGTGATGCTTAGCTAGACTTATAAAAGTCCCAGTGGTCGTTAGCCTAGTATATACCTATGAACTTTTACCCTTAAAAAATAACATAGATTATATGCATGAAGACTTCCCAACTTAAACATTCCTTGTGCCAGATCTAAAAATATGATTGCCTTTTCTCTTTATGCATTGTTCTAAAAAAGGAATACTTTAATTTACTTATTTACCACTAAAATAAACTACTTTATAATTTGATCTAGTTGCCCTTGAAGTATGGTAAAGCTATTATTTGTTTCTTGTGTGACTGAAGGTTGTTGCTACACAAATTCAATATCAGGAATCACAAAGACACTGAAACCAAAATGAACAGTGGATTTTCAGAAAATTTTGAATAAAGCAAAAACATGCTTCACTATAGAGGGTATTACCCCTCAATCTCTCTCACACATAGGGAGAGCCACAAATAATATAATGAACTCCAAGACCCTCATGCATCAACGTTAAGTGAAAACTCTGAGCAGTAGCATCTTTTTGCTCAAACAGCCATCTCCCATTTACAATTGTATTCAGTCGAATACTTTGGGGATCCTTGTCTTTGACACTGTGGACTTTAGACTTCTATAGCATTCCTATGCTTAACTGGCTATTCCCCTTCTTTCTTTTCTAACTTCTGTTCCTTGTCGCAAATGCTCCTTTTTGCTTGCCAGATATATTTTATGAGTGTTCTGTTTCGATTGTTGAGATGCCATTTGACAGATTAAATTAATGCTTAATTCATCAGTTTTCACAGGTGTTCAGTCTTGTGCACATTTTTTGGTTTTAGAAGTGCGAGTGAATTTTTCCATAAGGTTCCCTTATATTTGTATGTTTTTAGCAGTTTAAGTGAGTGTTTTTTTAGAATCACTTTAGACTGCTATGACATTTGTAATAGACTGAATCTTTCCTTTGCATTCACTTACACTGATATTGATTTGCAGAGCTGTGGGTGTTCTGTGCAAGATCAGATATAGTGGGTTATGGGACTTTGCCTTTCCCCCAATATTCTGTAATCCCAGAGTGTGTATACAAAAGTAGTGTTTAGGGATACAGGAGGGCTTGCCCCCTGCAACAAAAAAACACTGTTCCACTGTTTGTTTTTTAGTTTCAATGAATTTCTTTAGTATGTTGTTGTGAGTTTCTTTATATTGCAAAATCAAATTACTAAAATTTGTCTTTGCAGTATTCACCGTTTTATGACAAATACAGAAATACAAGTGCTAAACAACAACCTATTGAATGTCAGCACTCAAAATGTTGAGTGCTAACAAGCCAAAAAAGAAGACCAAAAATACAGGAGAAGAGCGAATTTCAAAAATTACTCCTCCTTAAAACTTCTTTTTGCAGGGGAACAAGCCACCCTGCACCCCCACGTGGGAAGCAACAACCCCACCCCCTAAACTTACATATACCAACAATGAGATTGGTCATACATCAGACAAAAGTGAATATTCCAAGAAATGGCATCTCAGACTTAATATATGTAAGCCCATTTGGCCATTCAGTCTCCATATTTTGGGACTATCTTTAGCGGGTCCCGACATTTCAAATGGGTACCATGCTAAACATTATAGGTTTTACATTTGGCAGAGTTTATTTTTTTTTTCAAGAATGTTTCAGTGAAGCCACTTTTAGGAAATGCTTGCTAGCACAATGTGTTGTCACAGTGTTGCCTTTTAGTTGAATCTGGTTCTTTAGTACATCAAGGACATTAGCCCACCAGGCCTGTCTGACAACAACTGCTTCTTGCTGATTCATAATCATTGATGTAATAATGTTGTCTATCCATCTTAGTCTTAGCTGCCCCCTTCTTTTATTACTTCTACTGTAAGCAAACTTCATTTATTGAACAAACATTTAAAAGCATCCCAAAAAAAATTCCTAAACAAAGAATCCTTCTTCTATTAACTCTGATCTTCCACAGCATCTTTCTTTTCTATATTGAATTATTTTTTTCATATTACATAGAAAAATATTTGAATTTTCACTTTATTATTAGACCTTCCAGTGAACAGTTTGGATTTTCCTTATTTGTTGTTTAATTGCGGGTTGATATAATGGTGAAGGTATTTACCTCACAGACACAAGAAGCCAACATCTTTTAATTTCATGGCTACAATCACAATCTGCAGTGATCTTTAAACATAGAAGAATAAAAGCTGCTACTGCCTCTGCTTCATTATCATCTGCTTGCAAACATTTCATTGATTGTTTTGTGTCTTTTTCATGCAGTAAGCCAGCTTTTGGGTTTTTTACTTTTACCTTCATCAATGAGCTCTCTAGCTCTTCTTCCTTTTCATCCATCAGAGTGGTTGTTGTATCTTTCGGCTTTTCCCGGTTAGGGGTCGCCACAGCGGAACTCCGGTCCGCTAATGATTGGCAGGAGATTTTTACGTACCGAGTTGCCAGCCCTGAAGCACAACCTTCAATGAAGGTACGCCCATTCACACATGTCTCCACACAGAAGATGCTTTAGCTGAGAACCGAACAGGACAACGTCTTACTGTGAGGCGACAATGATACCGCAGCACCACCACTGCAGTTTCATCCATCAGAGTGGTATCACTTGTATATTTGAAGTTGCTAACATGTCTCACAGGAATTTTTTATTCTAGAATTTTATGCTTCTAACCAGCAGTTTGCATCATATTTTTATTACATAAATGAAATAAGTTGGGTAATAATGCAAAAGTCTTGTTACACTCCCTTCCCAGTCTTCAACCAGTCAGTTATTCCATATTTAGTTTTAACAGTTGCTTCTTGTTCTGTATACAGATTCCTCAGGAGGCAAATAAGGTGACTCAGGGATGAATTCATTAAGGTATCATGGTGTGTACATGAAGGTGCATATGCCATGGTACCTTTCCTGCTATTCAGCAAGCACAGTGCAGCACAGACCTCCAACATGAAGACATGCCACTCAACGAAGGACTGGCCCGCGGCCATGGTGAATGTTAATGAGACATTCTGGAGCTCTGAAGCAGAGGCATATGCTAATTAGCTATGTACTCTCTGCCCAGAACTGCATCCAGGATTGCAACTACTCAGCTAAGTGATTCAAGAAAGGTCTCAGCCATGTAGCTCAGCATGCCCATGTCTACTCTGTTGCAGTAGTTGGCTGTGTTCAACTGATGAACACAAACATGGTGGGAGAAGTCACTGAACACCAAGGATTCACCTTTAAAGTATCATAGCAGTACTGACATCAACATGGATGGAACCATTAGTGAGTCATCTTTTTAGTACCACAGTGGCACCAAAATCAAAATGGGGATTGGGGTAGGGGAACCACTGAACACCAGGAAGTCATCTCTAAAGTGTAATAATGGCACTAACAAAAAATATGGATGAGAAGTGAGAGGGGCCACAAGTCATCAGGGAGTCATCTTTAAAGTGCTATAATGGCATTTGTGTGTGTGTGTGTGTGTGTGTGTGTGTGTGTGTGTGTGTGTGTGTGTGTGTGTGTGTGTGTGTGTGTGCGTGTGTGTGCGTGTGTGTGCGTGTGTGTGCGTGTGTGTGCGTGTGTGTGTGTGTGTGTGTGTGTCTGTGAGAGTATTTGGAAGGCGTATGCCACTACCTACATGAGCAGCAAGTTGCTAGAGACATGTTGATAAGCCATAATCTGCATGTCACACTAGCAAATGCAAATCAGGAAACATGTAGGTTTGCCAGTAATGAAGTCTTACTTCATTGTGGCTAGCATGTTTCTGCATTGCGTATGGGCATGTCAAAATGGAAGATCCTTCTAGCACAAGCCATATAGCTCATGTTAGAATCTTTCATTAATTTAGTCCACATCATTCATATTTCTCAAAGAACTTGTTTGTTGTGGTCTACACAGGGGTGGTTCGTGCTATAGGACTGCAGGACTGCAGCCTCCCCCACCTGTAGAAAAAAAAAAAAAAGAATAAAAATTAAAAAAAGTCCCCCCCACCTGTAGAAAGAAAACAGAAAAAAAATCTTGAGTCCTAGAACTCCATGCTTGTGTTAGGCAGCCTGGATAGGGATCTCTGTGCTGCCAGCCCAGAAGTTTGTGCAGTGATGACCACACAGACCAGAAGGTCACTGGACTGCATCACCCAGAGGCTGGAGGCTCCAGCCTACTTTTGTGACATCTCACAGGGAAATAGCTTGCGCAGGCTACTACAGGAACTACGGAGGACAAACAGAATTGCTGGTTTGATCTATTGCTGCTATGGACAAACAGAGTTTGATCCGATCTATGGAGGACAAATGGAGTTGCTGCTATGGAGGTAGGGTGCTACAGACAAGTGTGTGTGTGTGTGTGTGTGTGTGTGTGTGTGTGTGTGTGTGTGTGTGTGTGTGTGTGTGTGTGTAATGCCCCAGTTGCGACATACTGGTGGCTAGAGAGAACACATGGTGGTGGGTGGAGAATACTCAGGCTTGAACCCTGTACCTTGGGTGTAGGTAGTAAGGGCCTGAATTCCCTACCCACCACCATCTGTAAAAATATTGCAGATTTTTGCATCATATTTGTTCTGTTCCTCATAAAATCTGTGGTTTCTGCATGTTTGTTGTTGCTGGCAAAGTCAGTAGTGCAGTGGAGCACTGGTAGCATTGTTGCCTGACAGCTATAGGTTCTCTGGTTTGATTCTTGGATGAGGTGCTTTCGGTGTGGAGTCTGCATGTCTTCCCATTTTACAAAGACATGTGTCTGGCATGTTTCTCCCTGCTCTGCTGAAAATTGGCTTTTATTCCAAGTCAGACTTTCCTGGTTAACAAATGTTAAATAAAAATAACAGGCATTTGAATTTTAGACTTCATATTCTTCAGAAAGTACATGACCTTTTATTCCAGCAATTTTCTAAGTTTATAACATAGATATTTGAAATTTGTCCTTATTTTTGGGACTGTATTCCCCCATTATTGGCTTCGTCCAGGTTTTTTGTGCTAAGGTTGAGAGCTATGGTGAGAACTGAATTCACTGAATATGTTTGGGGGCTGTATTCCCCCCATTACTGGCTGTGTCCATGTGTTTTTCGCTAAGAGGTTGAGAGGTATGGTGAGAAGTGAATTCACTGAATTTGTTTGGGGGCTGTATTCCACCATTATTGGCTTTAATTAGGTGTTTTGTGCTAAGAGGTTGACAGCTATGGTGAGAACTGAATTCACTAAATGGTAGTCATTTAAGTTTCAGTCTTCCTCTCTTTTATGAAACAACTAATATGGCATAGTGGTATGTTGCCCTGACTGTTTTGCACAGGGCTCCCCTGGGTTCAAAACTTGGCAGTGAAATATATGGTGGTGACACAGCATTTTATTGTAACAACTTTCCAACATTATACAAGCAATGTTTAAAATGTGTCCCTGGTTTTTGGGCTTTTGTCCCTCCCCCCCCAATAAATTATGGCTTTTTCCAGATTTCTTGTGCTGCAAAGTTCAGAGATACAGCAGAGTGTCAAGTAGATTTTATAAGGACCTGTGAGCTGCAGGGGAACAAATGTTTAGTACTGCTTATGATAAGTGTACTTGCATTGTTAATAGCACAACAGGTAATGTACTTGCTTTTGATGTAGAAGGCTGTGGGTTCTACTCCCACAGTAGGTAGATGCATTGCTGATACTGTACTGTGTTGTAAATGGGGTGGATGCTGCAGTCCTTTTTGGTGAAGATACCTAGTAACTATGAACCTGTTATCAGTTTGCCATCCATTCCCTACTGCTATATTACTAGCGTATCATTTTTTTAATGCAACATGGGCAATTTTTTCCTCAAGGACAACAACTACTTTATTTGTAAATGAAACAATGACATATAAAGTTGTTTGCTAGCAGCAACCTCTTCATTAGTTACAGATTTCTTTAATGTGGAATTTAGATGACTTACTTCTTCAGAGATCGTGCATATTTACTAATACTGGTGGACTGTAGAAGTTTGAGTAGACTTTTATGATGAAAATGTAAGTTTGAGTAGACTTTTATGACGGAAATGTTCTGAATTGGGCATTTTTTTCATTATTGGCGCATGCATTTTGTTTCATTGTTTACTGGAAAAATGTTCAAAACAATACATTTAAAATGGCCTCCAACAACTGTACTGTATTATACAAGGAATATAATTTAATACAATCAGGAAGGTGTATCAAATAGCATGTGTATGTTTCGTGTTCAAGGGGCCTATGGTTCAAAAACAGCCCAAAGTTAATCTTTATCTGCCACTGGCAAAATGTATTTTCTTTGAATGTGGGTTTCAATGTTGTTTCAATGAATGTGAGTTTCAAGGGCAGAGAAGTTTTAATGCTAAGTCTATTTTCATTGTGAGACTGCATTGCTTTGTTTAGCAGATATCTATTAGGGTCTGTGCTGTAAAATGCAAAATAAAACTTTCAAATGAAATCCAAATCATTGCAGAAGTAAAGAAGTATGCACATTACAGTGTTTATGCTAAATGGGACAAAATAACCAAGGAATGGGACATTGGAATGGCTGCAGGGGGGAGGCTCCATTCGACCATGATTTTGTGAGGGGGGGGGAGAGCAGCAAATTCAGACAGCCCCGGCTGAACTATACCTCTCAACTGTCCAGATTTTTGCAGAATGAATAGATTTTTGCTTCTTATTTTTGGTTTGTTCCTCATAAAATGTGTGGTTTTCTGGCAAATCATTTAGGAATGAAGTCACTAAATAATGACAGACATTGAGTTTCAAATGTTATAACCTTCAGAAAATGCATGCTAAAGCAAGACCTGTAATTCTATCAACTGTCTTAAGTATATACAAGAGCAATTTTTAGTACTGTTTGTATGTTCACCCAATATATTTATTTGGCCTTGTCCAGATTTCCTGCATTAAGAGGTTGAGATGTATGTGCAAATAAATGGCTTTATAGAATTAGGAATATCCATACCTCTCAACTGTCCCCAATTTTGGCTCAAAATGTTGCTTTTCTCCTAATAACCTCTCTGCAAAATGGCAATTTTGGAAGAAAACGTGGAGGGTTTACAATTATAAATAACTGTAATGATCAGAGTTATAGATTATTTTTATTACAGAAATGCATGTAGATGCTCTTATTTTGTCAGCTGCTCAAGTTAACAGTACTAATATTAAAAAGGTGTCCCTTCTTTGGCAGGTTCCCAGCTGTATTGTGTGGCAATTTTATATTTTTGCATCACATTTTTGGTCTGTTTTTCATAAAATTGTGGTTTTCTGCCAAATTAGTGGCAAGTCATTAAAGATTGAAGTTAGAAAATAATGGCAGACATTTAAGTTTCAGATTTCATACCTTTAAGAAACTTCATACTAATGTAAGACCTACTACTATTCTATTATCTTTCTAATTTTATAAGAGCAAC
The DNA here is from genome assembly GCF_019279795.1 of Protopterus annectens. Lineage (NCBI taxonomy): Eukaryota > Metazoa > Chordata > Ceratodontiformes > Protopteridae > Protopterus > Protopterus annectens. Next base: position 1,395,664,109 of record NC_056745.1, on the reverse strand, counting down.
ATTTAAAAATTGTCCTTGTTTTTGGGCCTGTGTTCCACTTCTATGTATGGCTTTGTCCAGATTTCTTGCTCTGAGATTGAGAGGTATGAGTGTCAAAGCCATCACCATCAGCCAGAAACATTTCAAATTGTGAAATACTTGTTGCACCCCACTCCCCCATGTAGTGACTCTGGATGTGTCCAAGCAAGGCAAGGAGCAGTTATGCAGTGTAAGTGTGCAGAGTATTCCCCCATCCAAGGTAGACACAAATACGACAGTGGCTTTTCATCTGTCCTTGATTTTGCAGAATGTTCTGGTTTTCTGTCATATTTTTATACTGTTGATTTATGCTTCTTATTATTCAGAAAATGCATGCTGTCGCAGTGCCCTGTTGCTTTGTGTTTAAGTAGCAATGCTTTAATGACCATCGGGTAAGCTTGTCTGAGATTGTAAGATGCAAGTAACCTTTAATAAGCATACTGTTAAATAATTACCGACACTGAAAGCATTTTTGTTGTTGCCATGCAGAGAATATTTACATAACTAGATAATGTACAAGCCTTAGGTATTGAAATGCATATGGCAGTATTTGTAATAAAGGACAGGATTACAGTATTTTCAGAAGCTCATTACATTTGTTGGAGATTTGCAGTCATCTTTGCAGGCTTTACCCATAAACTAAACAAAATGCCAATCTATAATGTGTGGTCCATAACCTGTGCAGTAATCCTTTAAGCAATTTATCTTGAGCTTGTTTCTTGTTTGCTGTTCATTTTTTACTTTGATCATGTTTTCCCCATGAAACAAGTAGATAGTTGTTGTCAAGCAGCAGGTCTTTTTTGGATAAGAAACATTTTTACAATTGGGGGTATCACAGAGATTTCTACTTTCAGCATTTTACTTGGTGCTTTTATAAAGCTGCATATAAGTTATAATTAGAACTGCAGTGCAAGGAGAAGTTTGTTTTTTTATACTTGATTTTGACTAGTATTCCAGTAATGTATTTATAAAGTAATTTTTTCGTGCCTCACAGCCTTTTTGTTTCCATCTAGATATTAAGTAAGCTGTTATGTAGCCAATGCATTGAAATATTTTTTTCTTCTACACTTCATTTTGTCTTGATTGGACTTTCATAATGACGGTTTGGCACACAGGGCTGTGTATTTAATTTAAGTTCCAGTTGTTGTGTTTTTGAGCATAGCTCCACCCCTTTCTAGTTGGCCACACCTCTTCCCATTGCCCCCACCCATTCAGCTGTCTCCTGCAGCCCCCCTTTAATTTGAAGTCACCAGCCGACACTGGGTCTACACACTCAAAAGTTTTAATGTAGACAATAAAGCAAAAATAAATATGTTTTCTGGAACTCCATTGCTTTCTCTGTTATCAAAAAATGTGTAGATCAAATTTAATCAAATCAGTGAGTGACTTTAAATTATATACAATAACTGGATGTGGCATATTTGTTGGCTGAAAATACAATAATAAGCATGCTAATAGGAGCAGTAACTTAAGATAATCTGATGTTTTTAAAACACACTTACAACCTACTGTGACGTCACTTCCTCTGGACCAGTAATCAATGAGCCTGTATCTTCACCACTGACACTGGTGAGGGATGTTCACTTGGCATAAGGATAGATACACACCATACTTCCAGATGCAGCTCTCTGAACCATGCACAATTTCCTTTAAGTGCACACAAGGAACACACTCAGTCCAGGGTCTAGGTTTCCCTCACTCTCTCTCACTCTCTCTCTCTCTCTCTCTCTCTCTCTCCAGGCCCCAAGTAAGACTCACCATTGGTGCAGCTATATAGTTGAGTCCTCAGCTGAGCGTCCCAGGCCAAATCCCCCACCACCTTCTCTGTGAAACCAGTGCTCTATGTCCCTGCTCCAAGTAGCTGACACACACATACACAAACACACACACACACACACACACACACACACACACACACACACACACACACACACACACACACTCACACACACACACACTCACACACACACACACACACACACACACACACACACACACACACACACACACACACACACACACACACACACACACTCTGAGATTTGATTTTCACACACACATACATGAGAAAGGCTAGCACAGGTTGGCACATATTTGCTAGTCTCTCTGCCCAGACTATAGGGTAGATACTGCCACCAGCACTCTTCAAAACTAGCTACTCTAAGGCTCTTATCAGGGTATCCAATTATTCTGAGTAAAATTAATACTAATACAAATGGTAGTGTTTGACCAATGCAGCAAGGTTTCAAGGAGCAACCACAGTGTCACCAAATAAATATATTTATTCTCAAATGTTAAAACGTTCTCTAAAATACCAGCCACATTGAAAAGTTTTAAATATATTTAATAATACATAATAAAATAAAATGAAAATACTAAATATCTATTTACAATAAACACCAGAGTTTCAATCACAGGAAATATTAAAAATAACACAGATTGATAAATTCATACAGATACACAAAAACAGTACTTAACTAAGCTCACTATATTTTCCTGACTGATCCAAAGAATTATAGGTTCATAGGTGTTTATTAGGCTAACGACCACAAGGGCCTTTTTAAGCCTAGCCATGCATCCCAAATCTCTGACGAGTTCTGACACCCATGATGAGTGTAAGTATGAACCTGGGAGATGAACCATTTACAGGTTACCTATCTGCATCAGAGATAAAGGTGCCAAACCAGGGATGAATTTTTGGTTCCCCATCCAGTTGTCCAAGTTGCACTTGAATTGGATTAGGGAGGAACTCTGCTTCACATGGATGGCAATCCTGTTCCATAGACAGGGTAGTCTATGGGATACATACATATCTCTCCAGAAGGTTCTATTTATATCACAGGCAAGGTTTAAGTCTTTAGAATGGGTAATTCGGGTATGGTTTGTTTTGTGGATATGCAAGAGGTCCATCAGAGTGGGGTCTGATAATGCCCTGTATGCCAGGAATAGATATCCCCTCAAAAGCCTGTAAGAGACAGAATACAAGGATAGGGGTTTGAGGTGGTCTACATAGGACATATGACTTATGCCTTGTAATCTTTCAGTGAGAAACCTCTGTGGACATTCCAGTTGTTGGATATGCCTTGTTAGGTACATACCAAAGGGGGCATTGTACTCAATGATAGGTGTGATGAATGCCAAATACAGTGGAACAATGACTTCCTTGGACTTAGATGCCATACTTTTGTTTATAAGTTTTGCAACATAGAATGATGTCCTCACTGCTGTAGGCACATGATGATCAAAGGCTAGATTACTATCAATGTGTGTCCCTAAGTCCCTGACTTCTGGGTCAGGTCTAAGGGGTGTGTTGTCAATATGATAGCTACCAGGGATGGATGACTTCCAAAAGGATACTATTATGCATTTATTGGCATTTAGTTTTAGTCCATGACTCTAACACCAGTTGTTTGTCTGTGTCAGCCCCTCCCGGAGAACATTTGTGTTAGTGTGAAATTCAGTGACACCTCCTAATTTGTAATCATCTGCGCATTTAGTCAACCAGAGACCACTGACATTGGCCTTGACTTCTGAGAAGTAAATGCCAAAAAGCAGTGGTCCAATGACTGATCCCTGAGGGACTCCACTTGTGACTGGTCTCTTTGTAGAGGTGGACTCCCCAATTCTAACTTCCTGGATCCTGTCTGTGAGCCAGTTGGCTATCCACCAGGTGACATATGGGTTTCTAGCTAACCTCTTGAGTTTGTCAAAAATGCCCGAATGGGGGTATTGTGTCAAATGCCTTGGCCAGGTCAAGGTAGGCAGTGTGAACGATTTTGCCCTCATCCATTGCACTGGTGACCTTTTCAAAGAAGTCCACCATGTTGAGTAGGCATGATTTGCCCTTTACGAAGCCAAACTGGGTTGGGTCTAGTGTCTGGAGGTTTATTATATCTCTATTGATCATCTCCATGATAATTATTTCCATGGCTTTACATATAAGACTAGTGAGACTTATGGATCTATAGTTCCCAGGGTCTATAAATGGCCCACCTTTGTGCAGAAGAATGACTGTTGCCTTTCTCCACTCATGAGGCATGAAGCCTGTTTGGAAGCTACAGTTAAATAGTAATTCCAGAGGCCCTGATAGGTCATGTTTCATGCTATTTAGAAGGCATCCTGGGATATTGTCTGGGCCTATTAGTGCAGTGTTCTTGGTCTTAGAGAGAGCATTAAGGACCTGTTCCCTAGTGATACTAGGTGAAGTTATATTTGATGATATTTCCTGAGGGAAGGTTGAGAAGAAGAGAGGAGTAAATTTGGAGCTGAATTTATCAGCCAGGAGGTTTGCTATATCTTCTGGCTCAGTATAGGTTGCTCCATTTACAATGAGCTCTGCACACAATTGTGTATTGCCTTTGAGGTTGTGGACATAGCTAAAGAATGCTTTGTGATTATCCTTGGCCTGGGAGGCCAAACTTACCTCAAATTTGGCCTTGGTAGACTTTATCTGTCCTCTGAGTTGTTTGTTTAGTTTAATGAGAGTGCTTTTATCCTGATGGATGCTGCACCTCCTAATTTTTGCCATGATTTTCTTCCGCCTGTTATACATCCGATTGATTTTGTGATTCCACCAGGGTGGCTTGTTTTTTGAGTTAGTTCTGTACTTCGTCCTGCTGGGTACAGCTGCCTCCATGCAGCTATTAAGATGCTTGTACATGATTTCTGTGAACAGTTCTGCATAGGCAGAAGTGTTCTCGGGGTTTATAGGGGCTTGAAATTTTGCCAGGTTCTCACTTAATAGCAGGAGGTTAGCTTTAGAATAGTTCCTAAATATTCACAGTTTAGGTGGGGGTCCAGGTTTTATTTTTACTTCAAATGAGACCATTTTGTTGCCTGACCTTACCAGGGAAGACATTACAGTAGGGAGTGTGCAGCACTCTCCTATATTAGTGAGGACCAGATCAGTTATGGTTGCACCCATGGTTGGTGTATTGACTATCCAGGTCCAGGAAGTTTGTGATTACAAAATCCAGGAATCTCTGTGCATGTACATTTAATCTTTTATAGGATTCTCAGTTAATAGTGGGGTAATTAAACTCACCCATGAATATGATATTGGGTTGGATGGTTAGTGTTTTTAATAAGTTGAAATACATGGTATGGGTTTCCTGGGTCATAGAGGGGGACCTATAGCTTGCAAGGAAGTGGTACTGGATTTTACCTATGGCGATTTGAACATGGAGAAGCTTAAGTGCATTGTCCTGGTTGACCAGCCTTGAAGTATATTTATTTTTGATGTAAATAGAGACACCTCCACCTTTAGTCCCTGCCTGTGAAGTAGCTGGTGTAAATGTGTGGAAGGCATTATAACCCTGCACTGTTGGTGTGCTGTCCACGGCTTTAAACCATGTCTCTGAGACTGCACAGACATCAGCATTCTCTGGGGTTAAGAGAGCTTCAAGGGAGTGGAGCTTTTTGTTTAGGCTCCTAGCACTGAGCACTAATACCTTTAGATTTTCTTGGTTTTGATTTGCTATGTCGGAAGTACTTTCAGTTTGGCATTATCTAAAAAAGATACTATGTTTTAGCTAATATTCGAAAGCCTAGAGAAGAGAGGTGCAGACCATCCCTGATAAAGCAGCCTGGTCTGTTGACCATCTTCTTCCATGCTGACAAATATTGCACCCCCTTAGAATGAAACCAGAAACTAAACCAATTATTGAAGTCAATCATCTTTTTTTCGTATTGTGGCATCATCCTTGGAGAAGGTAAAATGCTGCTCAGTGCTAGGCTCATACCAACCTGAGACACATATTACGAAAGCTCTATGATGTCTCTCTTCATATAGTCTAGGGAGGTATGTCTCAGGTCATTTATTCCCACATGGACTATGACTGAGTCATACTGTTAATTGTGATCCAATAACATGAGTGCATGCGTAATGTGGCTGATCCTAGCCCCTGATAAGCAACTGACTGTAACTTTCTCCTTACCCAGCCTGGTGAGAGAGACATTAGTGTGTCTCACAATGGAGTCTTCAATGACAAGAATGCTGGATTGTGTGGTGACTTACCTTATGAGCTTAGAGGTATAGCTGTATGTGTTGATGTAGGTGTTGTTTTGAAAGAGTGTGTTTGGGGCTGCTGAGGGTATTTCTTATGTGTACTTTGTCTCGAAGGTCTTTGTGGTTTAGGAAGGTTACATGTAAGTGCCTCAGTATATGTGGGTCTATATCTCTGCTTTGAATTGTGCATCATGGTTGCATCATGTGTACTACTGACAACCTTATTGACATTAGGAGTACTTTTATGTGAGAGCTTTGTCTCCAGTGACGTTGTGTAAATGCATCTCTTACATACCATATCAGTTTGTCTGAGAATTAATTAATTGGTTGTCAGTAAACATGAGGCAATTTCTGCATTGCCTCAGGATGCCCATATCCACCAAGCTGGTAACAGAGACAGTAGGAAAGTTCATATCCATGGCAACAGAACCTTTTTTATTGTTTAGACTGTTGGAGTGAGAATATCAGTCACTGTCAGGAGTATCCAGATTGTAACTATGTGGACAGTGCTTGTCATTACAAACTAGTTGTCCTGTGTGCATTACTATCCCCTAGTTCACTTACTAGAGCAAGGCAAGATGATGTAGATGAGGAGTCCTTCTTGTCAAGTTTCAAAAACAGACTACTCTGGCACTTCTGTCTCATCTAGTATTAAAACATCATTTCAGTGCTGAATTACAAAATGACATCACATACATCTGGGCATCTGACTTTTGGTTCCCATACTACACCCTTTACTAGAAATTGAACCAGAATCTTGCACATTTGTGTTACCATACACACAGATAGAGCTTTGCTAAAATGTGTTGTAGCATCTGGAAGCCATTTAATTTATATTTTATTTTACATTTGTTGACTGGGTTAGTCTGACTGAGCTTAGTGGCTCATTTTCAGCAGAGACTCGGGGAGAAAAGCTCCTCAGTAAGATACAATTTTATTACAATGGTTGTTGTTGTTTGTCTTTCGGCTTTTTCCCGGTAAGAGGTTGCCACAGCGGAACTCCAGTCCGCTAATGATTGGCAGTAATTTTTTTATGAAACGCCGAGGTGCTAGCTCGATGCCCAACCTTCAACGAAGGCACGCCCATTTATGCACGCATGTCTTTCGAACGCTACCCAACCGCGGGGAGGACATGCAGACTCCTCACAGAAGGCACTCCCAATGGTATTAGACTAAAATGAGAAATATACATTACATACAATGTGGTCAATAGTTATACAGTTGTAGTTTCAATCCTGAGGAACTACTTAGAGTGTGGTGGTTAGAGCTAACATTGTTCAGTAAGAATTATTATGTACAATACATTCTAGACAGAGTTTGTCTAGTATGTTAGAGGATATGAGAGAGAGGTTAGGGCAGGGTAGATGAGGAAGAGAGAAGGAGTGAAAAGGAAGGTAGTGAGTACAAGGGGTGGGAAAAGGGGGTGAGAGATTGGAGTAAGACAGTGAGTTGATCTGGGAATGATAGAGTATTTTAATACTTGGTGTGTAAGAGATTTTACAGTGGAAAAGTGTAAGGGGGGTCATTGGTGTGAGGGTGAAACAGTTTAGGGAGGATGTGTACAGTGGCAGGACCAGATTGTTTTTAGGTATTCTCTGGTGGCTGTTTTGAACTGATTAGGGTGTGTTAGGGTTCTAATTTCTAAGGGAAGTTTGTTCCATGATATTGCAGGAGTATAGTTGTAGACGTTGCAGCCAATTTTCGTCTTGGGTTTATGTATTTGAAACAGGTCTTGTCCAGAGCTATGGAGAGGCCTAGTGGGGAATATCTAGAGATAATGGGAGAAAGGCTGGGGCAGAAAGATTGCTGGTATAGGATGGAGTGGATTATCTGTAGTTGAGAGAAAGTGAGCTGATGAGGTAGTTCAAACCAGTCAAGTTGTCTTAGGGAGTTGCAGTGGTGACAGTTATAATTGAGGTTTGCAGCAAATCTTGCCACCTTATTGTAGGTAGAATTAAGTTTGCTTAGAAGAGAGGAGTTTAGATTGGTAAAAAATATGACAGCTATACAATAGACTGGGAAGAAGGTAAGCATGTGTTAGAGCTATTTTTGCTTTGCTAGTTAAGTACTTTTTATTCCAGTAAAGTAGCCCTAATATTTGGTGTGTCCTTTTTATGCAATCAGACACATGTAAGTCAAACTTCAGTTGTCATCGATTGTGACATCAAGCAATGTTGTGCTTGTTTCCACTGTGATGGATGTGTTGTTGCTGGACTGTATAGTGAAACTTGTTTTGAGTTTGGAGTGATTTTTGGGGAGAAAGAGTAAAAGTTTTGTTTTTTGGGGGATAAGAATTAGTTTATCACAGAGCCAGGCTTCAATGGAGTTTAAGGAAGATTGGGTGAGAGAGTGAAGGTCAAAGGGAGTGTCTGCAATGGTGATGACAGTGGAATCATCAGCATATTGTATAAGGGATGAGTGGGGACATGAGGTATTTAGCAAATTAGTAAAAATATTAAAGAGCAGTGGGCCAAGGATAGATCCTTGGGGGACTCGAATTTTAACAGGGAGGGGTGTAAAAAGAGCAGAGAGCCATTTGACTGATTGTAGACAATCAGAGAGGTAGCTAGAGAACCAGGAGAAAGTAGAAGGGGAGAAATGCAGATTAGATAGTTTGATTAGTAAAATAGGGTGGGACACTGAGTCAAAGGACTTGGAGAGGTATAGAAACAGGCAGGAGACTAGTCTATTGTTATCATGAGCAAGGGCTATGGTGTTAGTGAAAGATATTAGTGCAGTAGATGTGCTGTGTTTGGGGCAAAATCCGTGTTGTGTGGGTGTTAGTAGGTTTTTCTGGAAAAGGCATTGTATAACTTGTTTGTGGACACATTTTTCCAATATTTTTGAGAGTGGAGATAATATAGCAATTGGCCTAAAATTGCTGGTGTCAGTGGAGTTTCCTCCTTTGTGTATTGGTAGGGTGTAGAATTTCTTCCATATGAGGGGGACATAACATTCAGAGCTGGAGTGATTGATTAAGGTAGATACTGGTACTACTATCTGCAGGAAATGGGGGGGCTAGGTTGTCAGCTGAAGGAGAGCATGGTTTAAGTTTAGACAGTAGGGATTTTATGTAGTTTGTAGGTACAGTTTTGAGGGTGAAAGAGCTGGAGGGGTCAGTTGAGGGAGTAGAATTAGGGATGCTGTTAGCATTGTTGGTAGGTGGAAGAGAATTTATCATTTTAGTTATGGTTTAGATACAGTAGCTGTTTAAGAGGTCAGAAGTTTTTTTGGGTGTGTTGTTGGTTCAGGGATTAGGGGAGGAAGGGTTACCAGGGTGCAGGATGAGATTAATAGAGTTCCAGAACTTTTGGGGGAATGATCTTTTAGTAGAAGGGTGGTTGAAGTAAAAGTCCTTTTTGTCTTTTTGGATTTGTTTTTTGGCCAGATTTATGAGTTTTTTATAATGTTGTAAATGTGAAGGGATTTTGGTTTATCCATAGCTTCCACATCTTGTACATGTTTTTCATTAGAGTAATCTCTAAAAAGGCATTTGTCACCTTCTCTGTCTTGATGGAGGATGGAGCCACCACTTCATGTTATCTAGTAGCATAATCTACTATGACCAGGATACATGTCTTCCCTGTGGAACTTGAGGTACTCAGAGGCCCCACAATATCCATAGCTACACTCTGAAATGGCTTCTCAATCACAAGCAAAGGCATCAAAGGTGCCTTGACCTTGTCTCCTGCCTTACCTACTTTTTGGCACTGCTCTCAGAGCCTGCAGTACCCTGTTACATATCTTGCAATCCCAGGTCAATAAAAGCTCTGCATAATACATCCCTTGGTAAGTTTTATGCCCATATGACCTGCAAAAGGAATGTCATCAGCTATGGCTAGAAGTGCCAGATGGTAGGCTCAAGGCACTACCAACTGCTGTATTACCTCACCTTCTAACCCTCCCTTAGGGGCCCATTCTCTACAGTAACCCTTTGTTCCAGTATACAGAATCCCCTTTTCCTTGAGAATCAGGTGTCTCCTTGGCTACCACCCTCAAGCCTCATAATGTAAGGTCTGAGAGCTGAGCCAGTCTCAATTCTATCTTTGTGACCCATCCCAGCTCCCTTTCCACAGGAAGCCTGATATCCTCTGACAGCGGTGCCTTACTTTCAGCCAGGGTACTACCACTCACCTTTGCCCTTGTAGTCACTCTGTCCAAAAGAACATCAGTACCAACCAGCAGTTGTGGCTCACCTTCAGGCTCACTGCTATGGGGTATCTCTCTCCCTGAAATAGCCACCTCACCAGCTCTGACTTCAGGTGTGGTGCTTCTCTGGGTCTTCCCCAGGCTACCAGCCACACATACTTGTCTCCAAGCCTGACTGCATGTAACTGCATGCACACAAGATATTGCTTTATCAAAATCATTCCCTAGCAAGACATCTGCAGGGATATCCTCAAACACACCTACTTGCTAGCTTCCATTCCACCCTCCCAGTCAAGATGACTGGTATAATGAACTGCAAGTGGGGCAGACGCTAACCAGACAGAAGGTTCATAGGCAAAGTAAAATGCAACCATGGTTTAGTTCAGGTGGAGCTGATAGGAGTTTTTCCACCGTTGGTAATTCATCAAATAGATGCCCCAGGTTCATGCCACCTATAGTAGCAATTAGAAATAACTAGAAAATACTTACTTCAGATGAGAAGTTGTCTACTATTGCAGGGGCTACACCATCATTTGGGTTCAGGTGGAATAAGAACCTTAAGGATTTGTTTAATAGAGAGGGTGGTAGAGTTTCTAGACAGATGACTATGAGAAAAGGGACAAGGCCATGTAGTTCTTGCAAGGCATGTAGTTATATCAGCTCTGCGACTACATTCACCCATCCCCATACAGGTAGAATTTATAACTTTGTAATGAACGCAAATTGTAGATCCATGAACGTGATATACCTAGCCACATGTCAGTTCTGCAGTAGTTATTATGAAGGCAAAACCAACTGCATGCTAAAAACTAGGATTTTGAATCATTTATCAGCTATTAGGCTCAGAAATTAACATAATGCACTTTACAGACACATTCTAGCTGCTTCAGGACATGCATTTAAATTTCAGGTTATTAGCCTCATACCTCAAGGAAACAGAGGGGGCGATACTGTTAACAGAACAGAATGTGAAGAGACTAAATGGATTATAGAATTGACAGCACATAGTCAGCCTGGTCTCAATGAAGTCATTCCTATTAAGCCAGCCCTAAAGAAAAGGCGGGTTCAATACTGAACACTAATTGGATAATTATAGTATAAAATGCTTTTTGTTTGTATCTTCATCTGTCTGAAGAAGGGTAGTCACCTGAAAGCACTTACAATACAGTGTTTGGATTTTATTTTGTTTTTTACTTGCCATCATATTTACCTGAAGAATAAATCATTTCCATATTATTTGGTAACTGCTTTTTTTTTTGCTTTTTTTTCCTTGGACCTTCTCTGACACCAGTGCTCTGTGTCCCTGCTCTAAGTAGCTGACAGACACACTGCTTTAGATTTGATTTACACACACACACACACACACACACACACACACACACACACACACACACACACACACACACACACACACACACACTCTCCTAGGAAAGGCTGGCACAGATTTGCTAGCTCTTCTGCCCAGACTATACAGTAGATACTGCCACCGGGACACTCCAAATCCAGCTATTCTAAGGCTCTTACCAGGGCATTCATTTATACTGAGTAAAAGAAATATTAATACTAATACAAATGGTAGTGTTGGGTCAATGCAGCAAGGCTTCCAGGAGTGACCACAGTGTCATCTAAAAAATATAAGTACTCTCAAAGGTTAAAACATTCTCTAAAAAAACAACCACAATGAACAGTTTAAATATATTTAGTAATAAAATGAAAATACTAAATATCTATTTACAGTAAACACCAGTTTCAATAACAGGAAATATTAAAAAAACACGGATAGATTCATACAGATAGAGGAAAACAGTACTTAACTAATCTTACTATGTTTTTCTAAAGTATTACTATCCCCTTGTTCACTTACTACAGCAAGACAAGATGATGTAGGTTAGGAGTCCTTCTTGTCAGGTTTCTAAAACAGACTTCTCTGAGACTTCTGCCTCATCTAGTATTAAAACATCATGGTTCCCATACTAACTCATTTACTAGAAACTGAATCAGATTCTCACAAATATATGTTACCATACACACAGAGCTTTTCTAAAATGTGTTACAGCATCTGGAAGCCATAAAACCATTTCAACACTTCCACCCTTCCATGGTAGCAATTAGTTCACTGCTAAAGACAATACAGCAGGATTTCTAGTCCTTGTTTTCACAGGTATTTTGAGTCTGGCTGCAATCAGAACTGTAAGATACAATATTCATGGCCTAAACCAGGTAATTTAATTTCAAACTATTTTTCAAAGTTAGCTTAAACTGAGATTAACCTCTTGTCTTCCAGTAGCCTCTGTTACAATATTAATTTCAACAGTTACAGTACAGTCTGACATACAGGCGTTTTTCTTTTTCTGTCTAGTAGGACCCACTGTTGGTACATTTTTTAACACAAGCAACTTTACAAATACATTTTCAGTACAAGCACCTGTACAAATTAGTTTGATATACAATGACATATAATTCTTTACAAAACTCCAGCTAGCTACTCTGGTATATGTTACACATCCACTGCCCTACTTCTACTAGCATAGTTGGCCATACCTTGTATTGTCACATATACTATTTTTTAACAGATGTGCATTAATGATTTTAGTACTGCTTTGGCAAGTAAAGTAAAGTAAAATAAAAATACCTACACTGTAAATGAAAATGAAGACAATACTTAAAATAATTTGAGAAGTAAAAAAAATCTGCACTGTATGATGTCTAATAAAGGTGGAAGTATGGTTATAATAAATACAAATGATTACAACATAGCATGATAGAAATGATAAATGGCATTGATTGTTACAAAATAATACATAAACTTGTGCTAAAAAGGGCTTATCAATATAATGCTTTATGCCTACTGGATGTGGTAGATGCTGACAATATATCTAATGAAATATATGATTTCTTACAAGTAGCATTTCCTCAAGTGGGTTATATTTTCTTTTTGAATATCTAAAATACATGAAAACAAAAATAATCTATCCTTTTGACCTATTATTTCTTCTGGAAACAGTACCAGTCAGCATTTTTTGATGAAACATTTAAAAAATCTATTTAAAATTAACTCTTATGTTAGAGACAGTTGGCATATTTAGATATGATTAAGAATGTTGAATAGAACAAACATTTTTTGGCACTATAGATATACCCCAGGATTCATGAAGCTCGGCACAAGGATGATTTTAGCCTTGCACTGAGTGTCCTCCTTACAGATGGTGCAGCAGCGCCATATGAATATTTATGAGGGTGCACTGCCACACCCTCGACATACACAGGAAATGTGTGTGAGTGCAGAGGGCATGTTTAAGTGCTCTACAGAAGCATAAACATGCCCCCACAGTTGCACAACCTACTATGCTGACTATTAGAGCCCGCCTCTAATAGTAAGCAATTAAGACAGTGTCCGTGGATTCTAAAATGTATGCTAAGCATGCAAGGATGTCCACGAACACTGAAATAAAATCAAAGTAGTAAACACACAATCACGTAGTGGAATGTTGTCCCTAGAACTATCACAATTAGATTCCCCGTGTCCCTATTTTACATTTGTATTGCTTCATTACTGAAAGTGTAAGTGAAGCACAGTGTGTTTGTGTGTCGCTGCCTCCTGATTAGCGTAGCTTACACATCAAAATCATCCAATTAGAAAAAAACATGCGGAATCAATGTTAGCATCAATAGTGTAGTGGTTAGAGCATCCCCCTAACGAACAGACATTCACAGTTCATGTCATTTTACATGTGGAATGTGTATATGAACATATTTATACATTGTTTTGCTGTATAACCCACATAGTCACATGTAAATGTGAACTGGAGTACCACATGAAATGTTTAACTGATGTCATTCAATCAAAGTGGTAGTGTCATAATGAATAAGGCACTAGTAAGTAGGTGTAAGCACAAATAAGCGGTAGTAAACATATATAAGTACCAGAAAGCAAGTCTAAGTGCGTTTGCATGGGTGTAAGCAGTGCCCAGCATAGGAAATGTATATAATTATGTAGATGTATGTGCATGTGTATGTACAGATATATAATGCACGTATATATATATATATATATATATATATATATATATATATATATATATGAAGAAAGAACGACATAACAATAAAGCATACAAAAAGAATGAGAAGGGAATCAACAGCAACTCCAGTATTATTTAGTGCTGTCAGTGTATGTCATACCAAGCTGGGCAGGGGTGAGCAAAGCACTGCTACTCACACCACAGGCAGGATACTACCAGTGGGAATAACATTATCGATCTGCTAAGTCTACTTTACAAACAATCACAGGACTACCCAACAATTGCTAGGATGGTTGGACATCCGACCATTACACAAGCAAGGGCAGGTATGTTCAAGGACTAAATGGTGGGAGAGCCTGATGATACATGGGTTGGGACAACATACGTGTAGGGTCTCTAATGCTGGGGAGAGGGCAATGTGTGGAGGTGTGTCATGGCTGTGATAGCAACCGGAGAATGGATGGTATGTGGTATGTGGAACTTGGGTGGGGTGGAGGAACCATGGGTATGAAATTATGGATCCAAGCATGTCAGGGTTGGATGGGCTGGTTCTAATTGGACTGCCTCGTGGAGGTCAGCGAGTTCGTTATAAATATATATGCATACACACATGCATACATCTATATGTAGAAGTACATTCCCTGTAACACATTCATTCCTTTTGCAGACATAAATAACATGAAAGTGCCCCCACAAACCTCAACAGTAGATAGAATAATAGGTTGTGCATAAAAGGGAAGGGATGAATCTGAAAAAATGCAGAAATGTATACATTGTCCGAAGTCAGTGCTGTTCTCAAAAAATCAAATGTGAGGACTTTCTCACACATGGAATCATTCCTGTGATCTGCCTGCTACAGCAATGCCAATCACTAAACTGGTCCAATTTGTAATATAATTTCACCAAACTCATACATTATTAGCTCTCATGTGTAACTTGTGCTTTACCACATAGTCATAATTATTAATTTATTGTAGTGTCATGTTAACGGGAGTAATGATGTAATGAAGTATAGAGTCTAATCTTGAAATAAAGATATGTGTGTCCTAGGTGGGACAACCCAAAAATTATGAATAGTGTCCAACTGGTCACTCATTTCACCAATGTGTGTGGACTAAAATTTTGGGATGTCTGAGGATACGTGGCATGAGTCAACCCATGGGATGGATCTACAGGAGTAGGGAGTGGCCAATGTGTAGTGGTGTGGATGCACCGTGTATTCAACTGGAGAATGGATGACTGCTGTGTCAGTGAAGTGTTGGGGTGGGTGTTTGGGGAACTAGGATCCATGGGTATATGGGTATATATGCAAATGAAGCAGCACAGCAATAGTGTAGTGGTTAGAGCATCCACCTAACAAACAGACATTCCTGTTCCGAATCCCACTGCAGCACATACCATTTTCCATTGGTAATCTGCATATGAACATATTTTGACATCTGGCTACTGTATAACCTGCATAATAACAATTAAAAGTGAACTGGAGTGAAGTGTCAGTGTCATAATGAATAAGGCACTAGTAAGCAGGTTTAAGCATAAATGAGCAATAGTAAGCATATATAAGCACCAGTAAGCATGTTTAAGTGCGTTTGCATGGGGGTATGCATTGCCTTACAGATATATACAGATATATATATATATATATATATATATATATATATATATATATATATATATATATATATATAAATATATATATATAAATATGGTTGCAGACACACACACATATATATACATATATATATATATATATATATATATATATATATATATATGTGTGTATATGTGTGTGTGTGTGTGTGTGTGTGTGTGCATAGATTATACACAGATATACAGCTATGATAGGAAACAGCACACAAGAATGACATATGTTCACAGGCTATGCCAATGGAAGTGAGGGGCCCAAGCAAGAAACATGTAAAACGTAGCATGACCCCCCCCAGCCGTAGAGAGGAAACATACACGCAAACCCACAAACAATGTAAATAGTCCACTGGTCCCCAGACCACAAGCAGGATAAAACCGGGGGGGGGGTACAGAGTGCACCTGTGAAATCTAATCTTGGAACACAGACAAGAGCGTCTCTAGTGGGACGTCCCAAAAATTGACCTATAACCAAAGGAAGGTGATACGACGACCATTCTGGCTGGGGTGGGTACATACCCAGAATACAAGGGTGGGAAAGCCTGATGACCCATGGGTCGAGACAACGTACGACATGGGTCCCGTGAATTGGAGAGTGGGAAGCGTGTAGTGGTGTGTTCAGACCCAACCTGCACCCAGAGGAAGGATGGGTGCTGTAGAGGTGGTGCTGGTGGGTCAACTATGGGTAGCTAGTTATGGGTCTAGGTGTGCAGGTGTTGGCTGATGTGGGTCTATACGGACAGCCCCAGGGATGTAAGCAAAGTGTTTATTGGGCAGAGGCATTGCCTAATGAGCAGCCACACCCGCTACGTGTCCCACTGCAGTAAAGTCTAATCTACATGGCAAAGAATGGAATTACCAGATGTAGATGTATATATGTAGAGGAATGTGTGTATATCTACCCATAGCTACATGGAGATATACCTCTCCCTCCCCGGAGTACAAATGTATACATACAGAGACAGAATACATATACATACCCACATATAGATATATACATATGCAGACACCCATACACCTGTATGTTGTTAGATATACATAGACAGCAATATATAAATATATACATGTATGCATACATATACAGATATATCTGTATATAGTAATGTATATATATATATATATATATATATATATATATATATATATATATGTGTGTGTGTGTGTGTGTGTGTATGTGTAAATATACACATGTAAATAGCTAGGATATGATACAGCAGTTACAAATTATATATGTTCACAGGCCGTGCAAATGGGGGTGGGGGTCCAGTCAACAAATGTGTAACACATAGCATCAACCACCCCCACCGAGACAGGTGAAACATACAAACACACAATACAAGTAAACACACCACTCCTTCCCAGACCACAGGGGAGAGTGGGAGAGACCTGCCAAGTCTAATCTTGAAACAAAGACATCAATGCCCCTTGTGGGACACCCCAAAAATTACTGATCATTGGAGGCAGTCCCTGTAATGATTCATCAAACCAGGCTGTAGACGTACACGGACCAGTAGGTTGTGCAAGCCTGATAACCCATGGGTCGACACAACATACGCATGGGTCCTGACAAGTGGGGAGTAGGCAGTGTGTAATGGTGTGGTTAGACCCCACATCCACCCACAGTAATGATGAGTGCTGTAGAGGAGGGGCAGGTGGGGGAACTATGGGTATGCAATTATGGGCCTAGGCGTGCAGGTGTTGGCTGGTGCAGTTGTATTAGGACTGCCCCGGGGATGTAAGTAATATTCCGAAATGGGCAGAGCTTACACCCATACCTCTCAACCCCTAATATCAAAACCACTGGACAGAACATAAACCGTTGGGGGGACAAATACGGACAGAAAGCACATATTCCACTTACAACCTTAGAAAGCTGATAGAATAATAGGTATGCATTAGCATGACTCTGCTGAAGGATGTGGGGTCCTAAACCCAATTACTTGTCTGTATTTAATGGTGTCAATTCCCAGATATTTGCCAGACAGGTGCAGACTGCAAGAGGAACACACCAATAGTATGAAGCAAACTCTGGACAGGCCGTGGATTCTGTACAGTTGACCGGCATGATTACGCCTAATGGGCAGCCATTCCTGATATGGGTCTCCTGCAGCACAGTCCAGTTTAAAGGGCTAAGTATGGTATAACCATATGTGTCGTTGCATAACCCACTACACAACACACTTACGAACACATGGTCGCAACACCCCACTGTAGGCATGTAAGCCGATGTAATAGGCATCATAAGGTATTATTGCAGTCCTCACCCCCACCCTGTGGTGTGAGTGTCAGATGCAAACACCAAATGCAGTGCATGTGCAAGTGCGGGATCAAGTGGGTGTAAGCCTCTTTGGCTGCCGGTATGCGAGTATCTTACTGTTGAAGCAATGTAGAGGCTGAGTGTAAGAAAGTGTAACTGGAGGTTAGCATTGCTTAGCTCCACACAAACCCGCGCACACCTGCTCACAACTGCTTTAAAGTGCCTTAATCACTCTGTACCCAACAGCTCATGTTCTGGCCAGCAATAAAATAGACAGCCTCTACAAGGCTTGAACTCGGGACCCTGTACATCACAGTCACAGTAGTTAACCACTATGCCATGATAGCAATACATATAAAGGATGTAACAGCAAACTAGTCCTCACCACAGGGAAATCAAATCAAACGTGAACTGAATCTATGTACAGTGTAATGTTCTATAACCTGCCACAGACCATAAATATGTGAATTGGAGTACTGCAGTAAACATAGAGTTAAGGTGTCACTGTAATAAAGTTATGAAGTCCCCAGGACACCATACAGTGTATGTGCACATGAATGACAGATATCAGACACATATATAACCTGTAATGAATAAGGCATAGCTTAGCCTTTTTGAAACTGGCCAATTATGGAAAAGTGCGGGAATCTGGCCCTACTTAAACCGAAGAGGTGGGAATATGGCTCATAAATGGTTGTAGCATCCCCCAGCAGGCAGAATGGCTGGAGTGGGAGAAGGCACTCACTTTAGAGTGCAGCACTGAGACATCCAGGAGTCCAAATTTATGGTATGGCTCCTGGTAAAGCACCATGACAGGAGACTACTGCAGGGCCAGTACCAGGGCTTTCTGTACAAAACGGAGGCCTGGGACAGTCTTGCCTGTGACCTCACTAGTGCCACAGGTATCCCCCAGACTGGTGAGCAAGTCAGGCACCACCATGCAGACCTGAAGTGGCAGAGGGGGGATGTCCTGGAACAGTGGATCCAGGAAGCAAGCAGATGCAGAATGCCCCAGAACTGTGTAAGTACTACTTCCACTATGTAGTTAATAATTGCCTAGCTTGTGTATACTATGGATAGGTATGGCTAAATATCACTGTACTTCTCTGACAGCTGCAGATGAGTGCGCTGCAAACCAGCAAGCCTATGATGCTAAGCTGCAAATGATGTGTTGCAAGGCAGGTTAGTAAATAGTGTGCATGTACTGTCATAACAAATAAATGTAAGAGCCTCAGAAAGTATTGTACCAGTATACAGAATTGTGTAATATGCTGTGAATAAAGGTGTAACCCCTGCATTGCTTCTGTTTACTCTGCAGTCATATGTTGTTGTACTGTTGCAATTATTAAATAGTACTGTTGTATTAAGCAGTGTTACCCACACTGTAGTATGCAGATAAAATGTGTATGAAGGGCTGTATAACAATGTTGGAAGTGCAAACAGGTCAGTCATATTAGACTAAATACATTGCAAAGCCTCACAACAATTGCCTGATAGCATAGTGTACAGTGATCTTAACTGCAATGCTTTTGTCACGCACAGCAGGGCTTTGGATCCTAGGAGTGCCAGTAAGTTGTATGCGTAATCATTCCACACAACTGCACACAGTTTGTTAGAATGTTCCAAGAGAAAGCTGTATGCATATATACACTTAACAACTGCACAGATTTTGCTAGAATGCTCAAATAGAAAGTGGTATGCATATTCTTACCCCTCAACTCTTCCAATCTGCCCAGTATGTCCTGATAAATGGCCCACATCACCTGCCTTTTGCCCTGTCCCCCTGGCAAATTAGTGTGATGATCCAAGAAATGTAGGCAGCTGTTAATGACATATAACTGATAGTCAGATTTGTACATAGTCAGAGAATGTACATGCAAACATACCTGTCATCCCAGCATCTCACCCAAAGTGTATGACAGCAGTTTCAAAACATGTTGCATTAACACCTGCATCTTGTCAAGCCTGTATGTAAGACACAGGTCCCATACATACTAATCTACAAACATACCATTGTACAATATAATGCCATTGGGTAGTGTAATAATACATGTAAGGGACAGACCACTGCAGTGACTATGAATGTTGTGAAAACTACAATGATTTATTAGTTGTTAATTGAAATCTCTCTCTCACCCCTACCATATGTGCAAAAATAACCGATTTACACAACTCATTTGGTATGTCAACACTCCTAACCTTTGTTGGGACATGTGTCCTATTGGTTTATAAATATTCACATCTGTTTCTATGCATGTGCCATGTTAAAATATTCACATATTGGTGTCTTGTTGCCATCAATGAAACCTGCATGCTATTGTAATGGCCACTGTTTACCCAGATATGCATGTGTTCTGCCTCCTCTGCAACTATTTTATATCTGGTGCCCTGGGGAATGGGAATACCTATGCTTGCTGTTATAACTAATTGTGAATGCTGCTGACTATTACTAACCCATATCTGCCTTAAACATGCTACAATATAGCTTGTATGGGAAAGCCAGTCCCAGCGGACCCACCTGTCCCACCTCAGCTGGCCATGGCACTGGGCACCAGCACATCTGGGGCCCAGACTGGGACCTCCTCATCCATTGGCCCTGGACCACCTTCAGGTGGAAGCTCTGCAGCGGAATGGGGCTCAGCCCCCCCCCCCTTGGAGCAAGTGCAGACAGAAGCCTGTCACCCGTGGTACGGTCCGGGCTGTGGTGCATAGGGAGCCCGACAAGGAGATTCGAGACAGCCAAGGCCAGCTTGAGGGCCAAGTGGCACAACTAGAGGGTGAGCCTGCCCCTCCTGGACAGCCCCCAGCACAGCCACCTTCTGAGCTGTGAAGGTGCAGTGGTGACTGCCCATGGGTGGGGACCTCAGTCCCACTGTATCCATTTGTGGGCTCATGGGCTTGCGTGTGTGTTTATGTCCAGATATATGTACACATACATAGCTATAGATATATATAGATATATCAAGAACATACCATATGACAACAAAACATTAAAAAAAGAATGAAAAGGGAAACACCAGCAACTCCTGTATTATGTAGTGGTGTTGTCCTATGTAATATCAAGACACCCTCAGACAGACATGTGCCATTAATGCATGCAAACATTTGTACATTGCCCAAATACATTACTTTGAACATTATATTTATATTAACAAAACAGTTCCTCACCAATCATTATGTGAGAACACCCCTCACCGTCCAAGGTGTTTTCCCCCCACGTGTCATATACTGCCCCTGTACGAGTCTTGTTTGTCTTGTCTGTCATCTTACCCAACCTATCCTCCCTGATCATACCTATTCTCCTTCCCCAACATCCCACTCTCACCTAAACATAAAAGAGAAAAAGGGCACTCTGGTCCCGCAAAAAAAGCACGGCCCATACATAGCTGTCAATTTTGCACACGTGTCCATTGGACACATGTAAATGTTTCTAATTGGCATCACAACATACTATTGTTGTACTCACCCCTCTCTCAGGGTTGTGAGTGTCCAAATGTACTGCCAAATTTATTGCATATGCACAGCCATTGCTGTCGAAGAAATGTACAGCTATGGACCTTCCCTACACCCTTCCTCCACATTCCTAGCTACCTTGCCTACTGTTTTTCCCTCTTTGTGCCTCTTTTTCACCACTTTCCTATCACCCCTTTTTTTCTTTTCTTTTAAAGAAATTAGCACGGGGTATGTGGGAGTAAGCACTTTTAAGCAGCAGTGAGCGGGTTTTAGCCTGTTTGTCCAGGGATAAGCACTGCCTACACCGGTTAAGCAATCAAGAAGGTAACTGAGTGTAAGGAACTGTAACCAAAAGTAACCACTGCTTACCGTCGCGCAAAATCGTGCACATCCACTGACAACTGCTTAAAAGTGCCTTAATCACTCCGTATCCAATAGCCCTTGTTCTGCCCAGCAACAAAATAAACTGCCACCTCAAGGCTCGAAACTCGGACCCTGCACACCACAGCCAATGTGATTTACCACTAAGCCATGGCAGAT
Organism: Protopterus annectens; assembly: GCF_019279795.1. NCBI lineage: Eukaryota > Metazoa > Chordata > Ceratodontiformes > Protopteridae > Protopterus > Protopterus annectens. The sequence goes on along the minus strand of NC_056745.1, from coordinate 1,395,642,022 downwards.
ATACATACATTGGATGTTATCACAAACATATCATCCAGCACAATCATTCAACAGTATAGGAAATGTGTTTCATTATGTAGATGTATGTGTGTGTGTTTATGTCCAGATATATGTACACATACATAGCTATAGATATATAAAGATATATCAAGAACATACCATATGACAACAAAACATTAAACAAGAATGAAAAGGGAAACACCAGCAACTCCTGTATTATGTAGTGGTGTTGTCCTATGTAATATCAAGACACCCTCAGACAGACATGTGCCATTAATACACGCAAACATTTGTACATTGCCCAAATACATTACTTTGAGCATTATATTCACATTAACAAAACAGTTCCTCACCAATCATTATGTGAGAACAGTACTCTTGCAAGGTGCTGTGTGCAACATCATCATTAAAAAGTTAAATGGGGTAACTATAGAGGGACCAGTAGTGTCATGTGTACAATGGGGTCATCTGCATCATGTGTACCTGGAACCTTTAGGAGTCATGTGCATACCAGGATCATGTGCCTGAGAGAGGGGTGAGGACAACAGTAGTATGTTGTGATGCAAATTAAAAAGGTTACATGTGTCCAGTGGACATGTGTGTGAAATGGAGAGCTCTGTATGGGGCAAAAGGTTTTGTGGGAACAGATTTGCCTTTTGTTTCCATAAGGTGAGAGTGGGATGTTGGGGAAAGAGAGTAGGTATGCTCGTGGAGGATAGGTTGGGTAGGATGACAGACAAGACAGCATACAGGGGTGGTATATGATACATGTGGGGGGATACACCTTGGACAGGGAGGGGTGTTTGCAAGTCACAAGCCCATGAGCCCCCAAATGGAAACAGTGGGATGGTGGTCCCCACCTATGGGCAGCCACCACTGCACCTTCACAGCCACAAAGGTGGCTGTGCTGGGGGCTGTCTAGGAGGGGAAGGCTTTCCCTCTAAATGTGACACTCTGCCCTTGAGCTGGTGTAGCTGGCCTTAAAACCCCTTATTGAGCCCCCTATGCACCATGGCCTGGACTGTACGATGGCTGACAAGTTCCTGTATGTTTCCACTCCCGGGGGGGGGCAAGCCCCATCCTCAGTGGTGGCTCCACCAGAAGGTGGCACAGAGCCAACAAAGGTGGAGGTCCAAGGCAGGCACAACACAGAAATTACACATTGCAGTTGGAATGCCCTTCTAAGATTGAGGACAACAACAGGGATACTGACAGTTAAGATGTATATAGCTGTAACTGTGTGTTTAAAGTAGGAGTCCATTACAACCTGTATGCACAAACAAGACACATCATCTTCAGGTAAGACATAGGTAGGCCTGAGAGGTATAGTTGTAGCACAACAAGCCCTGAACTGGAGTATGTCCATCTGTGGAATGGACAACTACTATCACTATACAGGGTTACAGTGGTCATGCTCATATATATAGAATCACAGGACTTGGGATGCATTGACTCCAATTACACAAGGTCACAGTGGTTAGTGGCAACTGCTTGACCAAAACAATGATCGTAAAACAGGAAAAATGGCTCCAAGTCATCAGTAAGATAATTCTGTGTCATTTTATTGTAAATCCAACAACAGATGAGCGCTTTCGTCTCAATGTAAGACTTCTTCAGATAAAACAATACAAGTGCTACTCTTATTATATATAATGCCTCATACACTTAGTAGCACAGGGCCGTTTAGGATGCACTATGACTACAACTACACAAAGTTATACTGGGCATGCACATACAATTAGAAACAAAGGGCTTGTTTGGATGCACTGACTCAAATTACACAAGGTGGCAGTGGGTACGCTTATACAATTAGTAGCACAGGATTGTTTGGGATGCACTCCAGTTCTAACTACAGATGGCCACAGTGTGCATGCTCATACACTTAGATTTACAGAACACATTGTAATGGACTGCTGTTGTAAACACAGAGGTTTACAGCTATGTACATTTTAACTGTCAGTATATATGCACATCATATAGGTTTACTACCAGTTACCTGTATGTGGCCCATAAATAATATATCTGCATCTGTGCTGTGTGATACACATGCATGAATGTACATGAAGTACTGACATATATATGTGAAGTATACACAATCATGCATGTGTGGAAGTGACTGACAATAGGTTAACTGGGATACACAGGTGGATGCTAACTACAGCATGTGTCACACGCATTGCTGCCCTGAAAGGCATACATTGATATCAGGTTGTGAACAGTGGCATTATACTTGGAGCAGTGGCATGTACAAGCGTAATATGTGAGCCACATCGTCTAATGGTACTGAGGTGCAGGTGTCAAGATGACCTCTCCCAGCTGTGTTAGTAGTTGTCATTATTAGCAGGACTGCTCCACTAAGTATATCTGACATTGGTCATCTACACAACATCTGCTGCTGTCCGTCACCTTAGATGTAGCATTTGATACCAAGCATAATACTGCCACTCGCAATGATGTCATGGTACGAGTGGCAACTGCTTGACCAAAACAATGATTGTAAAACAGGAAAAATGGCTCCAAGTCACCAGTAAGATAATTCTGTGTCATTTTATTGTAAATCCAACAACAGATGAGCGCTTTTGTCTCAATGTAAGACTTCTTCAGATAAAACAATACAAGTGCTACTCTTATTATATATAATGCCCTAAATTGCTCTAATTACGTACCAATTAAAATTTAAAACGCCACCAACAAATGGTTCATGAACATGCTATTATGTTATGCCAAATAACACTACTACCAAAAATTTAATAAATTGTGTAAATAAAAATATATAAATATATAATGAAATGTTATATAATTAAATGAGTAATTACATATCCCAACGTATGTGTGGGTATACTCTTAAAATACGAATATAAAACTATTAAAAACATTTTGTATATATTTTGACACAGTTCCAACTTAAAATGTTATTACTACAGCAATGTATACAAAATAACTCACACTTTACCTGCTCTCTCCGCTAAAATAGCTTTGATACTGATGTATTCATTGAGACCTGAGGGAACATTAGCCTTAAGCCTCAATTGCCATCTCAGCTCCTTGTTAAGTAATACATTCTTCATATCACCCCCTCTGGAGTTGTTCTTAACCAAATCAATAATCCCAAATTTAAAACTACTAAATGAAGTACAAAAAACTGAATGTTTATATAGGGCGCTGGTTTCCTTCCTAATCCTAATATCATTTATGTGTTCATATATTCTATCTTTCAGTGCCCTCTCAGTTTTTCCTATGCAAAAAGATGAACACTGTGTGCAAATGGCCAAATATATTGTTTTATCTGAAGAAGTCTTACATTGAGACGAAAGCGCTCATCTGTTGTTGGATTTACAATAAAATTACACGGAATTATTTTACTGGTGACTTGGGGCCATTTTTCCTGTTTTACGATTGTTGGTTTGGACTTTCTTGGTTGATTTTGTGACTTTTATTGTTTCCAGTGTCTCGCCTGTAGGAACTTTGTGGAATTTGTTCTATACTGGTGCTACTATTATGGAAGGTTCTCTTAGTGACTCTACAATTATCGGACAAAACATTATGTTTAGTCCGAGTTGTATAACCAAAACGCAACAAGAAGTGTCGAAAGTACGTGAGGAATTGGCCACTTTAAGGGGTGATTTAACCAGGCTTATTGACTTGTTTAGTCAAGTCGAGCCAGCAGAGGGAGCCAACACACTTTGTAATAACCCTGATCGTGCTTCGGCGCTGTTTTTAACATCATCTCCACGCTCAAGGCCTGAGAGCAATGGTGGTAATAAGGCGACCACCAGGGACAGCGAACGAAGCAACAGAAGTAAAGTTGGAGGGGTTTTATCATCTCCACACAGTCGGTTTGATGTACACGTCTCTATTACGGAGCAACAGGACCGGGTGGTGCAACAGATTAATAATAAACCTAAAGGTACTGTTTTTCATGCCCATTTATTTACAAAAGGGAAAATGACTAATTCCAATGCTGTGGAACCCGTGACAGGTTCTTTTTTTGATAATGAACAATCTTTTAGTTTTAAGGATGTTTTGAATAAAAATTTCGAATTTAATGTTTCATTCTCCCCTAGCATTTTCAACGTAACACTGATGGACATGGTTTAAATGAAACGAACGTTCCCACTTTGAAGGATACGATTTATTCTTTTGAAAAGATGTTGTTTAAGTACAAATGTTTACAAACTGACAATAGATATCTACACTGTTGTGTTAGTCACAAAATAGTCCCTCAGGGACTGAGAATTTTTAAATGTCCTTTTGGTATTGTGTATTCCGATGTTGTTATAAAAGATTTTCATGATTTTTTTGATGAATGTGGATTTGGTTTAATTTTAAAATTGATTAAGTACAACGAAACACAGTTGAACAGTTTGTTAATTGATTTAAACAAACTAAATGATGATATACTTAAAGATTTGTTATTTGATGAATATAAACACTTATATAACAGGGTCTTGAAAAGAACGGACAGTAGGATTAATAAGGTTTTTGCTAGGAAGCAGAAAAAATTCACAGGAGATAAAGAACAATACACCAAGGGTAAAATGTACCCAGGGCCTTTTAACAACTTTAAGAATAGAAACAAAACACAGGATTAGGCTCATCTAAAGCATTGTGAAATGGTTGAACCTAGCAGCACACTAAGACCTAACTTTCAAGGTAGAAATAACCAGGAAGGGGGCGTTTCTAACAGGGTTTTGGATGAACTTGATTCTTTTTCAGAACCACATGAACATTTTTAGGCCCCAGGAGGTCAGAACGTTTGGCAAGCAAGGCCCGACTCCCTTCCGACCCGGGATATCCAACAAGTTCACATGGGAACAACTATGGATGGCAGAATGTAGTGAGGAAGGGCAGATAAACAATATTATACAAGATGCTGAAGGTATAGTTTCTGAATACAGAGGTTTCAAAATTTTTAATTACACATCTACTGTTTTGGGGAAAAAATCATTTTGATTTACTTTCAAAAGGTTTTAAGTTTGTTAGATCACAGTATGGGGATTTAGCCCATATTTTAGTTGAATTTAAACTATATCTCAGAAAACTGAATCTTAGTTTGATACACAAAAAAACTGTGAGTGAAAATTTTACCTCTGACAGAGGATTAGTTAGGAATAGTACGTACAACCCACCCTTACATCCGGCTATTTCTACTTTTGAGAGTATTGTTACGAGTGAGATTTATGAAGCATATACAAAAAATAGAAAGAAAAGGGAACATCACAGTTTGAGTAATGATGAAGAGAGGCTACTTTTCAATTTAAAGGCACAAAATAATATCAGAATTATGAAGCCCGATAAAGGTGGGGGAGTAGTACTATATAACAATGAGGAATACAACAATGTTTTAACTAACATTTTGCTGGACACAAACACATATACCCCAGTTTCATATAATGAGATACAAATAGCCTATAGGAGGATTGACTCTCTTTTGGATGAATATTTGATAGAAAACAGAGTGACAAAATCGACACATCAATTTTTGAGACAAGTATATCCTATTATTCCCCACTTTTTTGGTGTGCCTAAAGTTCATAAGTCCATATTGGAGCCCCCATTTAGACCCATCATCTCAGCAAGAAATTCAAAAACACATCCTTTAGCAGTCTATATAGACAGACTTACTAAGAATATAGTAACAAAGATGGAACATTTAATTAAGGACTCCTGGGATTTCCTTGGTAAAATAAATAATGATTTGTAGTCAGATTACTGTATATTTTTAACTATTGACGTAAAAGATTTATTTACATGCATTCCACGTGTTGAGGGTCAGGAATTTTTTGAAGATAGTATTAATAAGCATACAGATTTATCTCATGATCAGAAGTTATTGATTTTGGAACTTATGGAAGTCATATTAGACAATAACTACATCGGCTTCCAAGGTGAATATTTTCAACAAGTTAGTGACGTAGCTATGGGGGCAGCTTGTGCCCCCATCTATGCCAATTTAGTGATGTTAGAATAGGAAGATAGGTATGTGTTAAAAAGTACATATAGGAAGCAAATGAAGTGCTATTTGAGATTTTTGGACGACATTTTTGTGATATGGGAGGGGTCTAAGGAAAGCATAGAGGAGTTTATTGATTAATTGAATAACACCACTGATTTTCTTTCGTTCACATATAATGTCGATGAAAATAGCATCAATTACCTTGACATCACAATTATCAAAACATTGCAAGGATTCAAGTCCAGGATCTTCCGTAAAGATACATGGTGTAACGGATATTTGCACCATGATAGTTTTCATCCTTTTCATCAAAAAAGGAGTCTGATCAATGGACAGGCAGTTAGGTTAGCGAGGATGACATCTGACTTTCAGGACTTATTCGAAGAATTTAAGTTCTTGGGTAAAAAGTTTATTGAGAGAGGATACCCAAGAGATGGTGGGTAAAATACTAGAAGAAGTATATAATGGTTGGGGAACCAAATATAAGGCTTTATTAGGTAAACCCCTTATCAAAGTGATTGAACCTGACAAGGTAACAAAAAACTATCAAGGGGCATGTGTAACTGAGTTCAGTAGGTTTTCTGATTTGTTCACCCACATAGTGGAAGCTAATTGGTGTATATTAAAAACTAATAAGGAAGTTTATGAGGTGGTAGGTAATAGACCTCATTTTACTTATAAGACAGGTACTAAAAGGTTATTTGAGAAAACAAAGACAACACCAAAAAAGCAACTAGCTCATGTGAAAGGTATGGGCAATGTTCATATATTTATAAAGAGGAGTCCATAAAATTGAATAATGGGTTAGGTAGTATAGTTAAATTTTGTAAGGGCAATTGTTACACTAGAATGTTGGTATATTTGGCCATTTGCACACAGTGTTCATCTTTTTACATAGGAAAAACTGAGAGGGCACTGAAAGATAGAATATATGAACACATAAATGATATTAGGATTAGGAAGGAAACCAGCGCCCTATATAAACATTCAGTTTTTTGTACTTCATTTAGTAGTTTTAAATTTGGGATTATTGATTTGGTTAAGAACAACTCCAGAGGGGGCGATATGAAGAATGTACTACTTAGCAGGGAACTGAGATGGCAATTGAGGCTTAAGGCTAATGTTCCCCCAGGTCTCAATGAATACATCAGTATCAAAGCTATTTTAGCGGAGAGAGCAGGTAAAGTGTGAGTTATTTTGTATACATTGTTGTAGTAATACAGACCAACAAATAAAAAGAAAAGAAAGAAGAAAAAACAGGTCCACCTGTCCACAACAAAAAAAAAATTATTTTTATTCGATCCAAACAGACTTAAACAGACTTTGTCAGAAGTGATAAGCACTTTCGTCACTAGGACTTCAACAGATCTAGTGATGCTATATACAAAACAAAAATAAATACCACAATCATGACTCATGTGCAATTAATTTAGTTACATTTTAAAAAAAAAAAAAAAAAAAATATATACATATTTATAAATTAATTTGTATACTAGAATTTTGTTAAAACTGTATAACTATAATACAATTAAACTTTCCTTGTTAAAACACATATAAATACACATGCAACACATATAAATACACGTGTTATATGTGTTTTAACAAGGAAAGTTTAATTGTATTGTTGTAGTAATAACATTTTAAGTTGGAACTGTGTCAAAATATATACAAAATGTTTTTAATAGTTTTATATTTGTATTTTAAGAGTATACCCACACATGCGTTGGGATATGTAATTACTCATTTAATTATATAACATTTCATTATATATTTATATATTTTTATTTACACAATTTATTAAATTTTTGGTAGTAGTGTTATTTGGCATAACATAATAGTATGTTCATGAACCATTTGTTGGTGGCATTTTAAATTTTAATTGGTACGTAATTAGAGCAATTTAGGGCATTATATATAATAAGAGTAGCACTTGTATTGTTTTATCTGAAGAAGTCTTACATTGAGACGAAAGCGCTCATCTGTTGTTGGATTTACAATAAAATTACACATAATTATCTTACTGGTGACTTGGAGCCATTTTTCCTGTTTTACGATTGTTGATTTGGACTTTCTTGGTTGATTTTGTGACCAAAACAATGAGCCAATGTCCTGCTGTAATTATGATGCTGTCCAGTGTCTGTCATGCTGGGATGTCATGACTGAAAGAAGACAAGCCTTTGTTACAGAGCACATGCATCCATGATTCAACGGAGTGTGGATAATACCTAGGTCGCATTTACACATATACTGGCATTCTAAGGCAAAAGTCCTAAACACAGACATAACACCCTGACACCTACAAGACAATTGCATTGGATGCTTATGCTGACCAGTGCTAGATATGTGGCTTTCTTAATCTATTTGCTCAATGTAGAACCTACAATGGTGAATACTGACATCTGTGTAGTGAGGAACACCTGGCTGAAGGCTCTGTAGTGCACAATAGCACTACCACCATATAACTCAGATCCAGACATGTGGGCCATAAAACTGATATGGACCACTCCAGGTGGTGGTGTCCACATATTCATAAAGGCTACTCACAAGTAAAGACCACTACTCCAACATAATCCATCACAGATGAGTCAGGTACAGGTGAAAGTGGCAAAAGCTGCATACTAGGTTGTATCCTAAGAAAACATCCACCACCATGTCCTCAGACTTCCAACATACATCCATAAATGTGGTATGAAATAGTATGGTAGAACACAAAATAACCTTCAACTGGTGGACTGTACCTAGCCCTACATCAACTGTGCAAAGTACCCATTAACTGACACAGTTGCATAATGTGTTATGCAATGCAGTAATACCACTGTTTGTAACCAGGTCAGTTGTACACATACCAGGGTCCCTCGGATGTTGTCAACATTAACACAGTTGACTGTTGCTGTACACCAGTAAACAACACCCTCATGGTTGGATATGACCTAGATGTACCTGCCCTGGATATGTACATCCCACACTCATACAACATAAATGAAAATACCATAGCTGTTGTTGTCCTTTGTACATACAGGTGGCTACATTCATTACACACATGCACATGGAAGATAGGTCCATGGTTACTGAATGCTAACAGTACATAAGGTTTGATATCTATGATGACAGAGGTAATATTCCCTCTCTACTGGTCACCCATGACACCTATCATATCATACAACAACCCATGTGGCATGTATGTTATTAGACATGTCCACCCAATGCAATGTCTATAAACATACCCACATAACAGGATCATAGAACCTACACACATAGCCTGTATTGACAGATGCAGGGAAATACAGCTATGCTCTGTACGTTCCTGAGTAGTTACAAGTAATATGTCCATGACATGTACAGCCATGTGTGCCCACAGCTCCTACATATACCCATGTCAACAATTGCAAGCCATGCATGCTGTGTGCTGTCTGGACATTAACCTTATTACCACAATAGCCAGAATGTGCTGGGTGAGATGTTTACAAGCCACAGATCTCACACGTGCTTGAATAAGTGTAATGCCTACCTCAAACAGAGCACATTGCTGGCATTCTTCCAGTAATCATGAGGTGTGTGTGGCAAATATGATGTGTGTGTGGCAAATATAATGTGCTCACTGTTGACTATTACAGTGCCCTGGCTTCACAGTGGAACTGTCAACTAACAGTTTATGGGATCATGACATGGAATATTGCTGTGTGTGTGTCTTGCTGATGTGCTGTTGGCATAAATGTACACTTGGCTACTCAGTGAAGGTGGTTTTGTTTCCTACCAGTACATGAATACAACATCCATTATGGTGTAATGCTCAGCTAGGTTTCACACATGGTGTGGGGAAGGTGTGGAATGTGTCCTCTTGACCTGCTAGTCCACTTACTGATGGAGACTGCATATGTGTACATGTAGTGATGTGTATTTAGATACCATGCGTGTGCAGTGTCTGATGATTGAAGGTGACTGCTGTCTTAGTACATCATGCAGTTGCAATGCAGCCTCAACATTGCCAACTGTATATGGTGATATGTACTTTAGGTATGGACAGATGTTTGGACATAACTACTAAGTGGTGGGGCTACTTTGCAGATGAATGATTTCTGAGGACAGCTCACAGGTGTGTTACAACCATTCCTACAATAACCTGTGTAACTGCTAAACTATGGTTTTGTTAATTGAAGGGGAAGACACACAATGTAGAATGCAGTAAGGGTGACACTGAAGGCAAACCTCTTGACACCTGGAACAGTAACACCTCCCCTGTGCATATATTGTGCATATATCAGCAGAGTTGGCAAAGGAAAGAGACAGTATGCTTTGTACAGCATGCAATAGTGCTGTCACTCTGTAATACCTATCATGAGATAGGCAGGTGCTTGATTCACAGTACTGCAAATAAATAAATAACTCCCAAATGCTAAAGGTGGTCTGTCACAAAAACAGTCAATATTAGCAGAAAAAATACAGAAAATCCACCCCAGATCTGAGGAAGACAACAGTCGAAAGCTCTTATCGGAGATCTTCAAGTGACAGTTTTGAGCTTTTTTATTTTTTATTTTATTTTCAAGTCGAAGTTTTATTCATATTAAAGGACTACATTTTAATTGGAACACCTGTGGATTTCGTTGATTGGCCATCCTTGGGTGGATTTTCTGTCTTTTTTCTGCTAATGATTCACAGTACTGGCACGTGTGAGTGTGTTTGTGTCCATATATGTAATGTATGGTGGGGAATACATCCCAGATGTTTTTCACTCTCCTGTACACTGTTGTAGACATCTGTACAGAGTGAAGTGTAGAAAGCAAGACATAGGCAGGTGTTTGAATCTCATACATGTCAAGTGTCTGTATGTGTGTGACATAGGTGCATATCTTTGTGAATGCCACAGTGTGTGTGTGTGTGTGTGTGTGTGTGTGTGTGTGTGTGTGTGTGTGTGTGTGTGTGTGTGTGTGTGTGTGTGTGTGTGTGTGTGTGTGTGTGTGTGTGTGTGTGTATGTATGGCTGACCAATCCGTGGAGTGAGGCTGTATTTTATCATAGTGAAATGATAAGACCCCCTCCCCCCATCCACTCAATGCAATCTAGTATTCCTGTTGATGTCATCAATCTTAGAAGGGCATTCTGACTGCCTGTAAAATGTACGCCCTGGGGTGAGGCTTGTTGTTATATAGCTTACTGATGAACCCCCCTCCCCGCATACACTCACTGCAATCTAGTATCCCTGTTGATGTCCTCGATCCTAGGCCATTCTGACTACCTGTACATGTGTAATCTCTGTGGCGTGTCTTGTAATTGCGTAGTACTATAATGATGATTTGCACATAGGCAAGGATTCTCATCCCACCACTAGCAACTGTGTGTGTATGTGTCAGAGTGTGTGTCACTGTGTCTGTGAATCCCTGAGTGTGTGGGTGTGTATGTGTTTGCATCCTGTCATGAAAGTGGTTATTACTGCTTCATAATGAGAAGCCACTTTTTCCGCTGGCTTTTACCCTTGTCATCTGCTAAACCACTCTTTTACCTCCTCCCCGGTCCAGGTAACTATACCTGTGATGTCACCCACTATGGATGTGATGGCTCTGGCCACAGTAGCTTACTACACAGCTATCATGCTCTTGGATCATTAGATCAGTAAACATGTGTGAAACTTGGGAGATTATAACTGTGATGTGGAAGCTGCAAAGTGCATGCAGGTAGTGTCATACAGACCTGTGAGTAGTCTACATTTACATATGGGACACTAACCACAAATACTGACATCTCCCAGCACATGCAATTACACCTGAAAGATGAAGGCAGAACATCAAGATTAACATGCAGTTACTGTTGTTACATATGATACATACTGTCAAAAGTACAAAATGCATTCTAAAATTGTAGTATATGGTATGTCTGCTGCCTGTCAACACCACTCAACAATTGTAATCTACAATTGTCTTCCTAGTATTTTCACCCTGTTCATCAGACCATATGAGCATGTCCCTGCACCGATGGTGTGAATGACAGGGATGTGACACAGGCATCATCATATGCACAGAGTGATAATGTTTGCTAGAGGCCTAGGATGCACCATTGGATGAAATCATGTGTGTGGGTTAGGGCCTTCAATCTAATTGGGTGTGTGTGGATGTTATGCGTGTGTGTGTTGTGGTGCCCTACATTTGTTTCTGGTGTGTGCGTGTATGTATGCACACAGGTCTGGCATGTGGCTGGCCTACACAGGGGTATTATTGACAGCTGCAGACTGTACAGGATAGGTTTCACAGTTCACGGTGTCTGGGCATGGCCACGTGACCTGCACCTGCCAGGGGTTGCATGGGCACTACCAGGCAGAGGTCCAGATTGGGTACCGTCTGATGACACATGTCCACTGGAACTGTGTCCCTGTTGGGCCCATCCAGGACAACATGCACGTGGCCTGCTGTATCCTGGTGTAGACAGCACAGCACCAGCTGCACTGCTGCTGCTACCACCACTATGGGAGCGGGCATGTAAAGTAGCATGTTCACGTAGACCTTCAACAGGTGATATAGCTGACCTACGTCCACGTGCCTGACGCCACACTCCCTCCAGATGTTCCAGCACAGACATTCCACACTCGAGGATTGACATGTGGCATGTCAAGGACTCCCACCATGTCACCCAATCATCTATCCAAAACATCTGCAAGATGATGGTGAGCATTTATAATTGCCTGGGTGTTGTCAGTTAAAAAACGGACAGCAGCCCCCTGAAGCCTCAGAGCTTTTCTGTTGTGCCGTTCAGCATGGGCTTGCGTCTCCATTACAGCCTGAAACATGCATCTGGTGACACCAGCTGATGTGCTATGTCTTGCAGGGGCATGTTGGCCAGAGGTCCTCCTACGAACAGCACTGGGCACATGCCTGTGTGGGACATCACCAGTCAGTTGGCTGAGATCATGGTGTGCAGGCACACCTTCCATAATCTCCACACTTTCCTGTTCCATGCTACCACCCACCAACTGTCCTTCCTCTATGGCCATTGGTGATGGGGTATGTGTAGGCATGAGAACTGTGTGCGGGGATGAGGAGGATACAGGTGGAATGGCAACCAATGGCACAGATTCACCCCCTGACAACTCTGCTTGTGCCTCAATCATACTTTCATCATCACTGCTAGAGTCTGTGGGGACACTAACATCAGGGGGACCGCATGAGAACAACTCACCTACATCAACACCTGTGAGAGGTAGACAAGAACTGTACATTACAAGTTATACAGCACAGTACACACAGACACAGACAGACACAGACATATACAGACAGAGACATGGCAGAAGGCATTCAGCTTAGACAATTATAATGGTAGTTATCATACATCCCTGAGTTGCACACAACAGCATGCATGTATTATAGTAGAAGGCATGCACCGTACACAATTATAGTAGTAGTTAGCATACATCCCTGTGTTGCACCATTTGTGTTAGTAGGTTATGCCCCAAACCTGCAACACAATGCATGCACTATGCACCATTGCACTGCACTGCCATGTTTTGCGCAACATACCCCACATGTTAACAGACCATTGCTAACCTTTGTACATCTGCCACTGATGCTTTGTGTTGGCCACTGCCCCTATGTGTGAGGAGGACATGAGCAGAAGGGTATGTTGAGTAAATACTATGTTAGTCTGAGCCCTAGCTTGCATATCTCCCTCAAAGCAGTGCATGTCTGTTCAACATTATTCTGCTTACCCCTGAGCTGGGTCTACAGACAATGTGCATGTGGCTGTACACACATGTTTGACATGGCTGTCCCTACTTTGCAGTTGTGCCACAGACCAGCACAGGTTAACAGTACACCAGCCTGATGTGTGGCATATGACCTTGCCAATCACATGTAGTATGACATGTCTTCTGCTGACGTGTTGAATGACATGCATACATGTTTAACATAATGGTGTTCTTTCAAATATACAGTGAGGTAATGGTGTCCCAAGGCAGGGACATGTTATACTAACATGGACCTTCAGCTGACACAATGTTGTCAGTCCACCCCACAGATATACAGTGACATACTGCACATTGAGCTGATGTGTATAGCCATTGCAGGGCATCATGTGGCTTCACTATTGCTATACAGTGTGAGTTACAGACACAGTTCATAGCCATGACTGTGTTCAGATACAATACATATCTAATGTGGAATGTGACCCACGTCACTGAGGTGTATACACACTAAACCCTAATGTGGAATGTGTGACACAGGTCACTGAAGAGTATACAGATGACACCCCTGCACATCTGCAACCATATTGCTGAGGCCTGGCAACTATGCCCAGACACGGCTAACTTAGCAGTACTCCATGTCCCACATGCCATCTGTGTACCTCACACACATGAGAACAAGCATGACAGTGATGTCTGACAGCAGCAAGGTAAATGTACTGTATCGGTGGCCTGATGTGGTTGTATGTGTATGTTGTGCAACACATATATGTATTTGGATACTGTATAGGTGAATGCTTTCATGTTGTGGCACACTCAAGATGCTCAAGACATGTTATGTGGTGGTTTGATGTCATGCCTACACAAGCTGTGCACAGGCCTGTATGATGTTTAGTGTTTCACATCTGCAATATCACCATTACACAAAGACCATAGTTGTATTGTGTCGAGTCAATGTACAACAGGGTGTACACACATGTACATCACTTCTACTGTGTGTGTTGCTTCAGGTCTCTGGCCATCCTCCATGGCCATGTGTGTACATGCTTTGTCCAATGGTTGTGATGGGCATCTATTTCACATCAGTGTTTTCCCATATGACATACACCCATAGATGTCATATGCTCCACTGAGGACAGGGTTATGCAGACAAAGGGTGGTATGTTTGGGATGTGAGATATCATGTTTTGCAGGATAGTTAAGCAGTGTTGCAGTCAGCCCACTAAATGTCATGGACATGTCAAATAGTACATGACATTGTGTGACATTCATAGCAAGGGTATAATCCACAAGGGTGAATCCTGTGGGCTGGTCATACTCCAGCTCCAAAACATTTAGAGTGTGTGCACACATATGCTCTCTGTATAGTACTGTTTGTATTCCCCACATGTGTAATGCTGATCTGTAGTACATGTCGCTACAGTGAACCACACCTCCACCATTGTATTCACAGCTGTCCACACATCTGGTAATGACAGTTTGTAAGGTTTAGTGCAGGTGTTTTATATAGTCTTCAATTATTCCACATGGGTAACCACTGTGATGCATTGCAGGTCTGACCTGTATATATTAACATGTCCATCATACATTATGTGTACGTATGTTAAATGGGCACATGGCAGATAGCATGCAATTAATATGATCTGTACATTATGAAGCCTGATAAATAATAACAATCTCACCTGCAACAGGCTGCTGTCAATGCAAAATGCCAAAGGTACCTAAATAGGAGTGTCACAGCAGTAAGATCATTATCCACACCTGTGTGATAGCTACAGGGTGCAATGTGCATGTTAGCACATAAGCCAGTACAATAGACTATACTATGGAGTATGCACATCTGTGCATACATAGAGTAGCAAACTATAGTATGTGGCATGTGTGCATACATGCCTTCCACATGATGTTACATTACATATTGTACAGTAACACATGTAACCATATGAAATATAGTTGTGTTATATGTGCAGTAGTGACTTACCAGGCAACTTCAGGCTCAGTGGTTGTGAGACACCCACCTCCACAATACCAGCTAAAGCTTGTGGATGGAGTTCTGCAGGTGTCCCCAGGTTGACCAGTAGCTCCTTGCTACGTGTGAGTGGGGGCTGGGTGAGTGGCCCCCCACCTGTTGCACCTTGTTCCCTGGTGATTGCATTTGCATGCTGTTTCACCCATCTAATGATGTCGGTGCACTGTCGGCGCACCTGCTGATAGGTGTGATTGTGGCCACCAACATCATTTATCCTCCTGCGCAGTTCCTCCCACTGGGCATCCCTCTGCTGTGCATCCTGTGGCACATGTCTTTAGAGTGTTACATGGCTGTCGAGGAGGTATGAAATGAGGACCTCATCCTCGAAGCAGGTGTATGGTGGCAACCTGGCACGCTGCATACCTGGAAGACATAATGATGGAGACAGGTCACAGTAACTCACATAGAAGTACAGAAGTACAGCTGAACATACATGTGTATCACATTTATTAAGATTACAAATATGTCTTTGCAAATCTACATGACACTAACACCACTGACATGTTTAACTCACACACATTTGACACTTACTGGTGATTTGATGTTAATCACCATATATGTGTGTGTCAAGTGACGACATTGCTCATACTCCATGTGGATGTTGTCTTGATGTGGGCATGTCTGTTTGCCTGTACTGGTGTCTTTACCTATCAGCACATGCCTGGAGGTGTTCACATTAATGCAATAGACCTTAATGCTGTGTATATGTCACATATATAGTCATACACAGCCTTAAGAGACATGACCTGTGACCCTGCAGACTTGCTCACGGAAAGTTTTACATGTATGTGTTTTGCCATATACATCTACATGGCACTGTACAGCAGTTTAGCATCCTACCATGTATTACCTGTGTTGCACATGTGAAACACATGGGACAATGGCTAGCTTGATGGTATTTGCAGGGTTGGATATCAACTATAGCATGTATGGTCATAGTGAGCTAGTAGACTATATGCCCTGGGCCATTTATGAGCCTAGGTTGAAAGGTTACCTAGCTGTAGCCAACAGACAGTTAAGTTTCAGTGAACAGTTCAAGCAGTGCCACAGAACTGATCCACAGGGTTACTGATATATTTGCCATGCGGTCATCACGCTATGTCTCAAAGAGGGGCAATGTGCAGCTTTGCTGAACAGGGATGCATAGCATGGCAGGAGTATGTAAAGTGTATGGGACAGGGATCTGTCAGGCATGTTGTGATCCTTGTACTAGAAAGGTGGATGTCCATGATGTATGTGTTTATTTGAAATCAGGATGTGTAAGTGTAGCATGTCCAACATCTCTGGGTTGGACATGGGTTTATTCAGGGTAGGCATCATGCTACATAGTGGAGCTAGGGATTGGGAAGGCCGTTGTAGGCCATCTGAACATGGCCAATAACTCTTAAAGGAAATATGTGATCTATTATGGGTCACTTGAGTGTTGAGTATGGCTGAACAATGATCTCTATATTCATGGATGGCACCCTGTCATGATTAGGTTGCCACTTACGACTACCTGACTGGTGTGGTGAAGTAACTATCAAAGGAAAGACTACTGTCCAGCTGCATCCCATACACACACAGTTTCCATTATGTTGACCACTGCCCAGGTGGTAGTTCATGGGTACAGGGTTTTTAACATAGGGGATGACAAGGCAATTCGTAGCTGTCAGATTGTGGCCATACATCAAACACCACACTTCTGACCCACAAAGACCCTTCTATATGTTGCCTGCAGCACTCATTGAGTCAACTATTGCTCCTAGTTCATAGTCATTTGCAAAATTTAATAGGCAGATGCCTTCTGTGTTAGTCTGTGTGGTATAGATAACAATGAGGTGGAGTACCAGGAATTAACCCTGTATTACAGTAGCTGGCACTGGTTTGATGTGTGTATTAGTCAGACACCTTCTGTAGTGTTGGTTCTGCCAACAGTCCAGTTGCCAACCACTCCTGTGATGTAGGAATATACACCTAGTTTACTGAGTGTAGCTGGAACACAGTATGGGTGATGGTGTCCTAAGACCTGGCAAGGTTATGATATACTGTGTGAATCAACCTTACTGTCATCTACATCTATACTGACTACATCAAATAAGTTGATCAAGGTTCATGGCCTTACAAACCAGACTCAGCAGGGTAGTAGTGCACTATTTCCCATTATCAGTGGTGTCTCCCCCTTTGTGTGGTGTGATAACTGTTGCTGTGCACCATTCAGTGTGCACACAGCCTGACATGAAGCTATGATTGAACATGATGTGTATGGGGAGAGCAAATTGTTCTGACATTTGTGTAGGATACACCCTGGGATGTTGACAGGTCCCACATAAGCTGTATGTATGGCTTTAGAGAGTGTAGCTTGTACCTGCATAGTTGTTATTACAGGGGATCTGTAGTGTACATGGATATATAAATATGTGAACCTGCTGGAGGGGAGGTGAGAGTGGGTTTAGGTTATCCAAGACCCTATCTGGATGAACAGGTGCTATTTCTGTAGGTGCAGTACTTCTCATGACATAGTGCTGTGAAGCACGGCAGGTCTTGTTGCCATTACGATTCATGACACAGCTATAGAATGCTCTGTGGTTGGCCTCATAATATGTGGCTGATTAGTTTTGCAGTAGCTTTGTGTGGTTTTATATGGTGTATCTGCATCTTACTGAGGCTGACCAGGTATCACCTCCACTCATGTGTGTTCACTCTTGCAATAGTTACTACCTTCTGTGGTGCATTTTAAGGCAGGGTACCACCAGTTTGCCTTCCTGTTTGTGTTTGGTTGAATCTTAGTTCTGTTTTAATGGCACAATCATTGCACTCATGTGAGTGCTTAAAGTGCATTTGTGTGGGATTCAGCATTTGCACATGAATTGTCCATTTGCATGGGTGCCATGACAGTCACCACTTCACTCTTAAGAAGCATAACATTGGCTTTGGAGACTGACTATGTATAGCATACTGTTAGCTCTGTTTGTGTGACTATGGTGATCCAGGTCATTAGGGTTGATGAAATCCAACATGCATTGAGCGCAGGTGTTGGTACATGAGTCTTCCCAGTTCATAATGGGATGGTTGAGAGTAGCCATTATTATGGGTTTCTGTCTCAAACCTAATATTTCCCATTACAACACAATATGACAGTTGGATATTCTGAGGCATGGTAGGTGATCTGTCACAAGGTGCAATTTGGATTCCACTTTGGCACACAGGTAATTGCTCAGCATAATGCATCTGAAGTTATGCACGTGCAACTAGCATGGGGGTGCACATATCCTTCAGGAATATGGACACACCTGTGGCCCGTGTGTTCCAATAAAGGATAATGGCCAAGAGGTGAGGTATGTGTTATAACGTGGTCATGCAGGGGTGCTCTCCGGAGCATTGAGCCATATCTCAGTCACTGCACAGATATGTTCTCCATGTTAAGGATTGACGTAAGTGAGTCCATATTGAGTTTCTGAAATGTTACAGCAGTGGACTTTCACTTGAACTTTGCATGATGAAGGCACTATAGGGGAAGCATGAGCCCCAGCCAGAATCCAGATTCCCAGGGGTGACAGGTGCAGGCCCTGTCTGGCAAAGCATCATGGTCTGTCAACCATGTTATCCCAGGCAGAGAGATACTGGATTCCCTTTGAATTACACCAGTACATTAGACAATTGTGGAATACAATCCTTTTGTTCCTGTACTGCAGTATCATTCTGGCCAATGTCAGAATGCTACCTAGGCCTTGGGACATACCTGCATGGGCTACAAGACCTGACAGTTCCTACATGTGTGTTTCCATGCAGTCCAGGCTACTGCATCACAGGTCCTGCACAACAACATGGAATATGCCAGAACCATGTGTATAGTTCAAAAGGTGGTCTGACTGTATGGGTATGTCACTAGTCATGGCAGACATGCCGCTGACAGTATGTTTGCTCTCATATAGCTTGGTGTGTAACATAGTGATAGAGTTTGCATTCACAAATGAGTACTGTTGGGCATGTTTCTGGCCACGTGATCTGAGATGTGGCACAATTATGCAAACTATGTCATACAGTTTTTGTATTTTGTTGTCTGTCTATTCCAGCTTGGGAGGTCTCTTGTTTGGCCTGATACTTAGAAGTCTCTGTGAATGTGTGTGATTTCTGGTGGCATGTGTGGGTGTCCTTACTGTGTTCTGGTAAGTGTATGTGTTGGTTGTGGTGATGAGATGTATGTGTTAACCTACACCTCATGACTATCCAGTCCAATCATGGCTGTAGACTGGACTGCCTTCCAGCTTACCCCTGTAGCTGCATCCCAGATAATGTGTGGGGTGTGGTGTTAGGTGGGTTTGGCAGTGTACATGGCATAGAGATTACATTCCCCCAGGATGGCCACATACACAAAGCTGACATTAGTAAACACCAGTAGCTGACTAGTGGACATGTCTGTATGAGCATTCAGTATTACAAGTCAAATACTGCATTTAGTTTACTTATTGCTTATGAAGATGTTCTAGACAGTGATGGTCACAAGTAAATATATGTGTTATAGACGTGACAACACTGGTGATTACAGAAACATAGTAGCTACTTTTAGCAGTAATCCTCCTCTGTGGAGCACATCACATCCTGATAGTTGATTACAGATGATGCAAGTGTCTACAGGTCTGTATCCTTTCCTGGGTATATACTCACATATCCACCAGAACCTGAGCTCTGTTGGGCACAGACACCCACTCTCCAAACAGAGTCATGTATCAATAGGCTCTGATGCCACTATCAACATGATTAGGATATAATCAGATAGTGTAAGCCATCGCCTATGAAGCAGCTATTACACATGGGCAGCGGTCTCCTACATCTTACACTCCTACTGCAGATGTTACACTGGAGTTACAGATGATATGCAAACTGTTTCATTACCAGTACTGTGCACAACTGTACATACAGTATTTGCAAGCGGCTGTTAGGTTGGCAATGAGAGGTTAGGCTACACAAACCTGAAAGTTCAACCAGTGTGTCTCTGCTCTCAATATCCACTCTATGTAGGTGTGCACATAGCCATTTGGGCCAGCCTTGTAACAAGGGTCACTACACATTTGCATAACATGTACACATACACAGCTGTTATTGCTTGCAAATGATACTAGTGAGGTGGATATTACATGTGTTATGTGCATGGATAGTTACCTAGCTCTTCCAATTTTCTTTGCTATCATGCTGCTAACCTGTCAGATGAATACAAGTCATATGTATCCTGTTATTGAGTAATTGCCAATAGACATAACTAATGTTTGCAAACATAACAGAAATGCTATGTAAAATGGAATACAGATGTGCCTAAAATACAGTACATTACACAGTTATTGGCACAATATCCCACAATGCAAATCATATTTGCACAGTAAGCCCACCTTTGCCATGCTCATCTCACTAATACACCCATACATATATCTACTGTTACAATATATCAACATATACTATTCCCTGTTATAGCACATACTTGTTGGACCAACCCTGACACTAACAGTGGCTGGAAAAGAATTGAATTCCAAGCCCATATATATCATCCCTTGTGGTGTATGAGGAGTTTGCCTTGTGACCTACAGCAATACACACATAAAATACTACAAGCATTACTACTGCTCAACAGTACATCACTACAAGATAGCTATTTCCACTATATGCATTGATTACACTGTAATTATTACAGAACAGGTACTACATACACAGACATGCTAAATGTTATACATACCTTCTTAGTAATTGGACATGTTATTGACTGGTATATTAATCATTTTCAGTTTATGTTTCAGTCTTATGTTGGGTATTTTGTACTGTTCTGCAGGTAGATACAGATGGTTTGAATGTGTGACAATGCATCCTTTTATAGTTAGAGATCAGTAATGTGCTATCCTGATCACCAATTGTTGTTCCAAAGTAGTTAATTACATGCACATCAGCTGTACAGCTACTCCCTGTCTGTTTATTTTAACTGTGGAGCTTTTCTTCCCGGGCCTCCACTGAAAATGGACCTACATCCAATCGGACACTCCCGGTCAACAAATGTAAATAAATAAATAAATAAAAATAAATAAATACCATGGCAACAGTGGAGTATAATTGAATACTCCACTTGGGCTTTGTCCCTTTGCTTTACTTGTGAGGAAGACAGCCCGGAAGTGTTGTTTGAAATCTATTGCAACAGCTGTATGGAGACAAACACAAATATATTGTGTGTAATGCCTAGAAGATTTGGTCTAAATGTGAGCACTGCTGTTATATTTCTGAACATTGCTACTTGTGCAGGGTTTGTCTGTACCTAATACTTCTGCATATGTTTCAGTCTGGCCAGGATGTTTGACTAGCTCACGGCTGTATGGCTATGCATATAATGTTAGGGGGTTTACAGTGTGCTCACCAGACATCTTTAGTTTGGTGTAAATGTGTATCATACTGTGCTGATAATCAGTAATTGGTAACACTTCCTGGTGTAATTACTTTCAACCCTCTGAAAAAGGATTAGTTCAAACAAACCCTGTAACATCAGCAGCTGTTCCATTGTATAACAGCAACTATTTCACATAGGGCCATGTTAGTGTGTCTATGTCCAGGTATGTTAAGGTTTCAGCAGATGTTGTACAGTGGGTGAATAATTGGTTATGGTATGACAGTATGTATTGCTGTAATTAGTTTGGGTGTGGGGGAGATGTTGGTGGGTGTACATAGCAGATGCAGGTGTGTAGGAACTGCTTTTATACATATTCTATATGTGTGTGGGGGTTCTTTCCCTATGTGAACACCTATCCCTTAGCGGACTAATACTATGGTCATTGTGGGCTGATTCATTAAGGCACTGTTGAATGCTTCCTGTATAGCATGCAGGTAATGTTAGTCCTTGAATACTTTTGGCAATACATTGGAATGTAATAAAGTTTTGCTAAATGAAAGATATCTGTGTATTTCTGTCATGGATATTTGCAGTTATTGTAGTTGTGTTGGTGACTAACCCTATTTGTCTCATGTCCATAGAACATATTTGTAATAGTGTATTGGCATATACTCTTCATATGTTATGTTCATATTATTTGGGGGTGGCAGAATGTGTGATTGTGACGGTCCATGTTATATTCAGATTTGAACACTTCAGATGCTATATACACATGTATGTATGTATATATATATATATATATATATATATATATATATATATATATATATATATATATATATATATATATATATATATATATATATATATATATATATATATATATATATATATTATTGCATACGTTTAGATGTACCTCCATAGATGTGTAGATGTTTTTAACCTATCTATATATCTACATATATATGTATATCTCTATATATTGACATGTATCTATGTATCTCAATCCCACTCTCTCTCTCTCTCTCTAGATATATATATATATATATATATATATATATATATATATATATATATATATAGCATACACCTTTCATTGGGTACATGGCGGTTTGTCCTACTGCCACACAATCCTCCCTTTTGTATTTTAACCTGTCTGAATGCACAACTGGCATAGGTACATCTCAGGTAGCTTAGTGGTATTTTGCTCTGATGTTGGTGTACATGGTTGTGGGTTCTTATCCTGGAAGTGGTTATTACTTTACCTCTCAGAACAGGGACTGGTAGGGAAAGTGTGATTAACGCACATTTAAGCAGTTGTAAGCAGGTTTGCCCATGGTCTGCATGACGTTAAGCAAAGGTTAAACCTGCGAAGCGCTTATCTGGTTAACCGTGTTTAAGTGCCGCTTACCGTCACACAAACCCATGCAAAACCACTTACAACTGCTTAAAAGTGCTTTAATCAACCTGCATCTGACAGCCCTTATTCTGGCCCTCAAAATAAATTAACAGCCCTTGCAGGTCTTGAAGCCGGTACCACGAACACCACAGTCACTGACTTTACCACTAAGGCATCTGAGATATGTACAAATGGTATGGTGTTTAGAATATACATTTTACTACAGGCATTCCTCACTACTGACAACAAATATGACAGTCAGTTGGTGTACATATATATGATACATGTTAATGTTCATATGTTTGTGGAATTAAGTGTTGCAATGTGACCTGAAAGGGTGTATTATGGATGAGAATGGTTCTTGTTTTGTTTCTTTTTTATATTGTCCCCATACTCCATGTATACCCCTCCAGTTCACTTATTTACCATCCAACCCAGGCTCACCTTGATGCATAATTTCATTACCCATCATTCCTCCCCCCTCTCCAATCACCACATACACAACAGCCATCCCTTCTATGGTGAATTAAGTTAATATTAATAGTTATAATACCAGAGCTGCATGTGTTTTGTGTACACTTTAATTCCTTTGAATTGCTTCTGTGTCAGAAGGTGTGTTCATAGATGTTTATATATATGGCTATAGATGTAACTGTGTATATATATATATATATATATATATATATATATATATATACATATATATATATATATATATATATATATATATATATATATATATATATATATATTTCTGTCTATGTGCAGACATCACTGACATGCATATATAGATATAAATTTAGTATTAATTGTAAAAGTTATACATATGTAGACTTGTATATGTTGATTCACAAACTACAGTACATTACAATGTACTGTACATATGTACACAAAGTGACTATCCCATTTGTGTTCAGTACTGTGGAATGCCTATAGTATAAGGTGTAGTCTACAGACCATGAAACATGTATACAGCTCAGATGGCTTAGTGGTAAATCCCATAACTATGGTGTGCATGGTCCAGGATTCAACACCTGCGAGGCTTTAAAAATGTGTTTTACTCCAGAATAAGGCTCTTTTAAGCATGTTTAAAAGTGTTTGTGTGACATTAAAGCAGCAGTTAAATACAGTTAGACAAACTTTAAAACTTATAACCTGTGCACGCAAACACAGCCACATCTGCTAAATACTCAGGATATATACATTTCAGTGAAGTAACATCTCACTATGTGCTTACATAACATTACATTCTCTGTTGACTTTACTCACCAGCACACATAGGTATATATGGGTGTTTCAAATGTTTATTATACTGAAGAATACTACCTAGATAGGCAAGCTGTGGTTAAGGTATACATTTTAACATGAAAAACATCTCTGACATTATTGGGATTTGAACCAGGAATGCACAGATACTATGCAAATGCTGTAACCATTACACTATTAACATTAACATTGCTTCTACTTATTTCCTGTTTAGATGATTTCTATGTGTAATCTAGGCTAAGCAAAGGGCGGAGGCACCCAAACCCACTGAGCTTCACTTACTCTTGAAATAAAAACATAATAAATGAAATGAGAGACTATAAATTAAATTCCTAACTACATTAGGCATAGCCCCTCACTGACACACTTCATGAGAAACCTTGATGTGTGAATGGGTAACAGAATATACACTCCTGGGATCATGTGTCCCAGAACCATACAGCCAGGGGGTGGGGGAGACCCTTCAGTTTTATAGCTACAAGACTTGTTGGGGAAATTGAATGGTGTTAATTTTTTACGTTAAAATGCCCTCTTTAGATCAAAAAGTGCCCCTATCACCCTCCGCCACCCCAGTCTTCAACAGCGTCCGGCAACTCTGCCTGGAATCACTTATTTGGCTATACTTGATAGAGGCTCAGTTACCTCATCAATGGTGCGGAGAAAGCCAGCGCACTGTAGCTATGCTTCTAAATGCCCTTGGGCAGATAGCCTACTATCTATCTGCGAACCTCTAAAGTGCAGGCCATCACAGACATAATATGTGAATAAACAGAGCTTTCAGATCACAATATACTGTGAAAAATCACCATGCAGTCAGAAAACAGTTAAGTACAGCAAGAACATACAAAACACTGATACTTAATCACTCCAAAAGCCTATCTTGGAAGCTAGAAGATTTGTATAAGTTTAAGGCTTTCTATTGCTTACCAGTAGGTTACCTACAGGAAAGATGAGAAACAAGCACAGATGGGAAACATGCATGCAACAATACCATACCGGCTTGCATGTGTCAGTCTTAGTCTTTGAAATACTGGCCAAGGCTATTGGCACCCCCATGGTGCCTTTTTTTTAGGCAAGTCTCAAAGGTGAATCCCACCTCCATAAACAGCACAATAGTGAAATCAATGAGGGTTATGCCACTCAAAGCCAGGGGTTGTAATCACAACATGCACGCATTCATAGCACTCCTCAGTATGGACAACGTCAACATCTGTGCAGTAACTGGGACCTGTTTTAAGTACACCAGCACTACCAGACTACAACCCATACTGCACATTTCGGCCACAGAATACGGACTGACACAGATATGGAGGGAATGTATCCATATTCATCAGGGATACCTACACCTCCAGGTTAGTGGGGCAGCATGATACCTCTGAGATCATCCATGTGCAGCTAACATCAGCCACAACTGCATTGCAAACAGTGGCCTGCTACAAATCACCCTCCATGACCCAGGACCACAACTCCTCCTACCTGGAGACAGTGGAAAACATGACAGGCCTACCGAACACCCTGGTATCGGTCAAAGTCAACTACTCTACCATTAAGTGGGAAACCTACTCGAGTACTCATTTCCAGGCCCAGTGCTTCCTGGAATTTATCACCTCAAATGCCCTGTATCAGGTGGTAAACTCCCTAACCAAAGGTGGACACATACTAAAAGTGGTAATCACCAACATGGGTGACAGGTGCACCATAGCAGAGGTAAACCAGTCACTGGTTAGATCTGACCATGGACTAATCACTGATGATTTCCACACCCAACCATCTCTCCCACCCAAGGAAACCACAGTGAATACCTTTTGTACAGCTAAATTCACACTACTAAAGACAGAGGTGGGAGGTTTCACAGCCCCCATTCTAAGGGAAAACACTGCTCAAGATACAGAAGGATTTACAAATGCACTCTATAAGCACCTACAAGGATGTATGGATCGTGCCATCACTGGTAAACCAAGACTCGCTCCTCCTAGACAAAGACACCAGTCTGGTGGACCCCTGCAATATACAGGCTATACAACATCAGTAGGACAGTTGTCTATAAAAACAGCAAAACCCAAGAAGGGCAGACATCCGTAACCAGTATTAGTAAGAAACATGGGTCCCTCATGAAATCATCCAAGGCTAACATCAACAGGAAAATAGGCAAGGATTCGAAAGATAACCACAAAGTTTTCTTTCTCTATGTCAAGGATCTAAGTGGTAACACACAGATTTACACTGTGCCGGTGCAATATAGCACAAAATATACTGACCCTACTGATATCGCCAACATCTTTGCAGATACATTCAGTGCATACTTCAACCCCTAAAGAGCCCACAACAATACCCGGAAAGTACAGTATCCCAGACATCAGAGACACACAGGTGGAAATGGCCCTCTCAAATGGCAAAACACAGCATCAATGGAGGCAGATGGTGTCCAAGAGTGCATCTTGCAAACACTACAAGACAAACTAACCCCCCACCTAATTAAGTTTTTCAACCTCAGCCTCTACACAGGCTACATGCCCATACAATGGCACATAGCAACGGTTATTCCAATCCACCAAGGAGGAAACACAACTGACCATGGTAACTACTACCCCATAAGCCTCACTAGCCTGGTCTGCAAAGCTATGGAGCGCATCCTCATGGCACTCATTGACAAAGAAATTGGTAACCTCCAAACACTTGACCCAACCCGGATCAGCTTGGTTGAGTGCAGATCATGACTACTGAACCTGTTTGACATCTTACAGACAGTCACCAAGACATTAGATGAGGGAAGAGGTGGTTCACACATACTACCTGGATCTTGCCAAGGCTTTTGACACCATTCCCCACTCAGGTATTATTGATAACCTCATCAGCCTGTACATAAACCCATACATCACAAGATGGGTTGCCAACAGGCTTACACACAGAACCCACATGGTAAGACTAGCAGCCTTCAGGTCCAACTCTTAACCAGTCACAACTGGTGTCCCACAGGACTCAGTCCTGGGACCCCTACTGTTTGGCATATACTTCTCAGAGGTACAGGCAAACAAAGGCGGACTACGGCAGACCATGTTTGGCAATGACTGCAAACTGGGACCCATAATTGACAGTCCAGCTGACACAGACATCCTTCAAGGGGCCTCACAGAGACCGACACAGGGTGTCAAAGTCGTGGCCTCCAGCTAAGTGCCACAAACTGCATGGTCATTCCATTTTGGAAAACCTATACACCCACATATTAACACATAAGTGGCAGCCACTTTAATACAGACGAGGTAATAGGGTATCTGGGGACTAAGGTAGATAGTGATCTCTCCTTTGACAATCATATCTCCACAGTAGTTAAGACATCCTTCTATGTAGGCCATCTGATTACTAAAGGGTTCACATCTAGACATACTGAGGTTATAGTGCCCCTTTACTCATCACTCATCAGTCCCATCATAGAGTATAATAACCCATTTGGGATGTACCTCAGAAGACACTTCCGACGGCTAGAAGGTCCATGAACATACCTCACCAAGAGGATTACTAGCCTCAAACATATGTCCTATGCAGCCAGACTGAATAAACTCCTGCTTTACTCAGTGACATCTCGTTTACTCAGAGATGATCTCTGTTGGCCAACAAAGCCATGTCCAACTCAGGCTTAATGGATTTGCTCCACATATGGGAATCCATGTCACAGTGAGCCACATGCTGTAGTGAGCTAAACCTTGCCACAACAATAACTAGAAGATGCTGGAGGGACAGATTCCTGTCACAGAAACTCCCCATACTTTGGAACAACATCCCTAATTACATTATACAGAGACCCTCACTAACACTCTTCAAGAGAAACCTTGAAAAGTGGATGGGGAACAGTAGATACACCCCAGGGATCCTATCATTGGCTCTGCTCCACAGAGGGACAGTTAATTAATCAATGGGGTGGCAAAAGCTGACACATGTTGGCTAGGCTTATGAATGCTCTTGGGCAGTTAGCCAAGTACCTACCTATGAACATATGAACCTATACATACAGTATCAGCACATACTGATAGCATAATTTACTGTTCAGGTGTTGATGTACCTTGTGCCAATAGCAGTTGTGTGTGCAATAGTTGAGAGCTGCCTATGTTGGATGCACACAGTAGACTGCCTATACATGACAATTTACAGGTAGTCTTGTGTGTGTGCCATCCATTTTTACTGTGTGTGCAGGTGGAGGAAGGTGTCAGTCCCTAGGTGCCTGCACTGTCAGTGTGTGTGCTATACGTTCCCTCCTTGCCAAGGCATGGGCATACTGGGCATGCACTCTGTCTGCCTACTGGGGCTGGCTCAGGGTATTCGTGGTCTGAGTACCTCTGTGCCTGTGGGGCCCTTGGCAATGGTGGTGGGCTGTGAGGGCCTTCACCATTCTGTCCCTGCTGCAGCTGTTTCCATAGGATCATATTGTGTAGCATGGCACATACTATAAAGATGTGGGCACACGTGCATGGAGAGTACTGCAAGGTTCCACCAGATATGTCCAAGCAACGGAACCATGATTTCAGCATCCCAAATACACGCTCTGTGATGATTCTGGTTTGTGCGTGTGCCTCATTATGGCATTCTTGCATGGGTGTGTGTGCATTTCTGATAGGAGTCATCATTCACGGTTCCAGTGCATAGCCAGCATCCCCCACCAGGTGGCCATATGGGATGTCCCCCCGGCAAATACCTGATACAGCTGTGAGGCATGCCAGATGTGGGAGCCGTGATAGCTTCCAGGGCTGCCAGCACACACATCCATGATAATGCCCTGGGCATTGCACACAACCTGGCAGTTGATGGAGGGTTATCCCTTGTGGTTTATGTAGCACCTACCCTGCTCACCGGGTGGTCACTTGATGTGTATGTGCTTGCAGTCTATTGCACCCAGTACCTCTGGGTATTCTGCCACATGGTGGAAGAGATGCATATTGCTGGCCAATTCCTCCTGCATTCGGGGGAAGTATATGTGCTCATTGGCATGTGGTAACATGACATCCAGGAACTGGTGAAGTACCCTGGATGCTGATGCCTGTGAGATCCCCATGATATCCCCAGTTGGCCTTTAAAAGGTACCTGTAGCTAGTATTCTCAGGCTTACACATACTTTCGTATCCACTGGGATGGGTTCCCCTCTGTTTGTTCTGGTTCTGAGGCGTGGCTGGCACAGCTCCACAAGTTGCTGTAGGATGTCCCTGTCTACCCTGTAATGCTCTACTATCTCCAGAGCATGTAACTCCTGGTAGGTTACCCTGGGTCTGAACACTCTTCTCCTCCTCTAATGTCTGAGGCGGTTGTGAGCATCATCCTCCACACCACCTTCAGTCTCCAACATATGCTGGTGGATCAAAGCTATGGCAGCCCCTAACATGTACAAATTAAAAGTTCCCTGTCCGAATACACCAATGGTTCAGAGTGTATTGGAATACACAAGTGTCTGTGAGGTGCTTTCACACTTTATACTATTGTGCTATGGATGCTGCTGATGTCATTGGCTGTGTATGAACAATTCCAGCTGCAGGGTATTTTAATTATGGGTTTTACAGTGAGTACTGCAAGTGTGGGGCCTTTAGTGTGGAGTTCTACTTGCCTGCCTTGATTAATCTGTTGCCCTTTAATTCACTTTTATACCTGGATCCCCTCCCATTATCAGGCATTCCTCCACCTGCCGTCTATGTTGTTTTATACTTTCCCTTCCCAGTCATGTGTTGCAAAATGTGTCTTGTAGCTGATATAATGCAAATCTGCTTTGTTCTGCTGTGACACTTTACTGTTTTCTTTACAGTGCAGCCCCTCCCCTTTCCTATTCTGCAGGTAGCAGCTTGCAGCCTTGTTAGCTGTTGTCAATGGCCCACTGTAGGTTCCTAGGTGTTAATTAGTCATTTGTACTCCAATTTCCCTGCTGTAGTATTTCCTTATTTTTTCCTATATCCTTCCTGTTACAGCTCCAGTGCACGCTGTGCAAACTCATTTACCTGGTTTAAGCGCATTTTCATCTCCGTTCAGATGCATACTCGGTTGCCTTGTGTACTCTCAGCTAAGCAAAGCTTTAGCCAGTTCAACATACCCCTATCCTGCAGCTTTGCTTAGCTATGGGCAAACCAGATTAGCAATGCTCCAATGTGCTTACAGCAAAGGTGACACACCCCTCTCTTGATGTCATCTTTATCTCAAGGGCTCATCTCGGTGTTATAACGCTACACTGTGAGGTGCATGCTTACACCTGCGGGGAATCTGTGATTCACTATTACTCCTCTCATTTGCATGGCATTGCCTACTAATTCCTAGCTACCGTGCATAACACTGTCACAGCCCCTTAGCAACCCTTGCACCATGGTGTGGTGTAGCATGCCTGCCATTGAATATTATTGGGAAATCATGATATGTGTTACATTGCAATTTTATTCTATATTTTTCTGTTTTCCTTGCAATCCCATTTGCACGCCACTGCCCTGCACTTAAATTTCGCGATGGTGCGAAAAACAAAATTAAATGTTATTTTTATATTTTGTACATTTTCATTGGCATATATTAACAATATAATACATGTGTTTGGTCAGCTGGCATGGCTCCGATTTTATGTTTGCAAAAATGTAAACTGTTTTTTTACGGTTTACATTTCTGCATGCTTACACTATGCCTGCACCACTTCTCTGGATTGCTACATATCTTCATTTGCATGCTACACTGCTGCACATGGGGTAATTAGCATACAGGGCCTGGGAGCTGTATGGGCATAAGTAAACAATGAGACCAAGTAAAAATAAAGACAAATTCAGGCAACAAGAACTCTTCTTTCTTGACCAGTATTTATTAAAAGCTTTTACAAGATGTAAGTTGAATCTCTTCTTGAAATTATAAATCACAAAGTGTTAGCTTTTATATATTTTTCAACCCCTTCAATTCAA
Organism: Protopterus annectens; assembly: GCF_019279795.1. NCBI lineage: Eukaryota > Metazoa > Chordata > Ceratodontiformes > Protopteridae > Protopterus > Protopterus annectens. The sequence goes on along the minus strand of NC_056745.1, from coordinate 1,395,610,462 downwards.
TAACCATCAATTAAGTTAATTAGTTAATTAATTAAGTCATTACATTTAAAGGGGTACTTCACACAGATAGTTATAGCTAACTCACAGCTCATTGAAAAGTGTGGATACATACACTTGTATATCCCCTTTATTTATCTTATAGGAGCATTCTGTAACTTTTAAATAAAAATATATATAAAATATATCAAAAAACATCATTAAAATAAAAAAATATAAAAGAAAATTAAAACCTTTCTTTATACTTTTCTAATTTTTTCTTTATGAATTTAATTTATGAGCTTGAATCATCCTAGGCTTGAAATAAGCTGATGAGGCATAAATCACAATGGTCATTAGAAGTTCTTCCCATTGCCATGATAATTTTGCCTGCCATGATTATTCCGTTCTTCAAGAAGTAAGTTAAAGGGCCTCTGGGACATCCGAATTTATATCTGATAAGGCATGGTAAATAAAAGTATGGTTAGGAAGGATAGAAATTGCTTTACTAAAAGCATTATCAGCTTTTCATTCTGAGATAGCATTAATATGCCAAAAGACCCTTTTAAAATTTTCTTTTTTTTTGTTTTACATTCTTCTAATAGGGTCTTTAAGTTCTTCCTAAATGTTACCTCACCTCAGGAACTAAACCAACGACTGGAACATTTTCTATCATGAAGGAGCATAGTCCAATTTTTATATAAAAGAAATCCTCGTCCGTGTGACCATAATGAGCTGCCTAATTACCTGTCCCTTTACAATGTGTGGGCATACGCAGGTAGTGAACATGGGAACAGCTCATACCTGGATCGCTCGCCGGCCATATTTGGTGTTGGAATGCCAATGCTACACCTGCACCTGACGCAAGCTTCATGAATCCCGGGGATAGTATCACTATGTACTTCAGTCTCATTACAGGTAGGAACTGGCATGCTAAGAAAGTATTTAGAGATACTCCTACTTTTAATAATAAAAAAATGTATTTTGGGGGAGTTAGCATTAAATATGTTTTATATTTAAAGAAAACATGTAAGAGAAGAAAAGAGGAGTGGCCATGGGTGCTAACATGACTCCCTCCTAGACAAGCCTAATAATGGCTAATTGGAAAACTAAAATTACATATCAAAGTAAACACATTGAAAAGATTCTTTCTTATGAACATTTTATTAATAACATGTTTATTATATGGAAAGGAAATTAGTTTTATGGTTTTGTGAAGTATATTAAAAGCGTAAATAATTTCTAACTTTTGCACATTAATTATTTACATGTTACGATAAGCAATGATCTAGATATGTGTAAATTTAATTCAAATATTTAGTAAAAAACATGTTTGTAAATATGTATTTATATCATGTCAGTCAGTCATCCTGAATATATAAAAAAATAGTGTTATTAGAGGACAGGCTATCTGAGTAACATGCCTTTCAACTGATAATAAAGTTTTTAAATCTAATTTAATAGCTATGTTTGTGAAAATGGGTTATAATTTAAATATAATTAATAGAATTTTTGAACAAGTAACACAAGAAAGAAATATATTTTTCCTCCCATCTCCCATTTTAAAATTTGATTTCCAACTGAAATCTAAAAAATGTTACAGTATTTTTTTTTCTTTAGCATGCCCTGTATTTTATAGTATTGGTGCTGTAGCTATAAAGAATGCTGTAACAAAAAATGAATATTATTCAAGGTAATCCTGAGTTGGGAAAATACTGGGTAATTATCACGTGTTTATGGTTAAGAAAAAAATGACAATTTTAAATCTATGTCAGAAAATTATCACATTATAAGGAAATATAACGCTATAAAATGCCTACAGGTATATAAATACTAGCAAAGCAGTTTGTGTTACATCTTTTAATAGAGTTATAGGATGTAATCAACCCCAGAAAAACAAATACACATGACTGTAACTCAGAAAGAGTGATTTGTTTAGCATTGTGCCTCTCATGTGACGTTATATCAGCAGGACAGACAGGAAGTTGAATGTCCATATTTTATGTAAATGCAATTACAGCTAAAAATGATACTAATGATTTGTATAAGCACTCCATAAATAAGAATACTACAGCTACAAATGCAAAAACAGAATAAAACATCATAAATAAGTGACGGTAACAGAAAGAAAACCAAACTACAAGAATTAATTACAATACAACAAATATCACAATTCATATACAATCAGCTATACATGAAATTCTATTCTAAATGAAAAAGTAAACCAAATAGACAAATAATACAAAAAAAAACCCCAAAAAAACAAAAAGGAAAACTATACCACATGAAGCTGTATCACAGAAAGTTGTAGATAAAAAGTAAAGATAATAAAACACATGACAAGTGAAGACACAGTAAAAAAAAACAGAAAAAGATGAATAAACTGACAGTGGCTCATGTGAATGACAACTAGAATGCAAAAACCATATAAATAGAGCAACATACATTATCTGCCTTAAATACAAAATAAAATATAAAAGACAATTGCACAAATAATACAAAACTATTTACAAGAATGCCAAAAAGAAAACAACATCAGAAAATGACTACCCAACAACTACAGCTACCAAGGTTCCTGTGAGTAATTTTAATAGTCAGTAGTATCACTGTGGCAGTATAACTGTGGTAGGTCTCTGACTGGCCTTACTATACAATGATGAGACACTTCAAGAGAGAGGTTGTTGCAAATTGGCCATGAGCTCTTCCCCAGAAATGCCTGCAGGAAGTGATTTATGCAGATGAGCGATTCAGAGAATACCACATCTGAAAAAAATAGCACAGCCAGCCAAGTTAATTAACACAGACACAAGGTTGCTTTAATCCATTCAAGTGAATTGGTGAAGCCACACTGCATTTATGTTCAGTGGAGTTCAGAGGACAATTAGTCTTGGGGTTGTGTATGAGTGTGTGGCTATGTATAGCAGTCTGTGTGCATGTCTGCAGGAGTGTGATCAGCCAGGGATGGCTATGTGTGTGTGTGTGTGTGTGTGTGTGTGTGTGTGTGTGTGTGTGTGTGTGTGTGTGTGTGTGTGTGTGTGTGTGTGTGTGTGTATACGTTTGTATGTGTTTGTGTTTTTGTGTGTGGGTTTGTGTATGTGTGTGCATTTGTGTGTGTGTGTGTGTGTGTGTGTGTGTGTGTGTGTGTGTGTGTGTGTGTGTGTGTGTGTGTGTGTGTGTGTGTACATAAGTCTGAAGGAATGTCTGTATGTATAAGGGAGAGTCCTGTAACAATGAGATGCATGGACCACCAAAGTGTTTTTAGCACCCCAGCTAATTACACGTGATTCAGAGACATGCATATTAGCCGATAGTGAGGTCTTCTCCATTGAGGCTAAGCATTTCTCTGAATCACTTATTATGTGGTTGCAAATACTCCACTTACCTGTGCTAGGCAGTTTGCCACAGCTCATATCTTTTAATCCCAGCTATACTTTAGATACTGCAAGAAAGGGAACAGAGCAGAATATGAAAACAATAATACCGGACACAGATATCATAAAATTAAAGACTAAAATAAATCCTTAAGAAAACACCTAGAATTCTTACAAAAATACTAGTAATAAAGCAAAAAAAAAAAAAAAGTAAAAACACATACAACAGGTAAATTACAGGTGAAATAATAACAACATTATGCATGTACCAAAAACTCTAAACATCCCAATATGGTTAATGTATACACTACAACCTGGCTTATGGGTAAACAAAGAACTACAACAATTAACTGAGGCAACTGAAGGATAAAAGGCAGAAAAACAAGAAGCCAGTAGTCCACACAAGTTTAATATACTCTGACATCTTGGCCAAAGCCTTCAAGGAGTAAAGTTTTACAAACAACACTTGTCTTAAATACAAGGAACAATTAACACTTAATTACATACTTAGATATACAACCTCCAGTTACACTCCTCATTTAACCCCAGGGGATAAAATATCACATTTTAAAATGTAAATTGATTCTTTAAATAACAATTGCTTTTTTATAAGTGTTTTATCAAACTGAGAAACAAATACTTTTTCCAAAACAGTACCTTGCAACTCACTGCTATCTCCATGATGAAATCTATTAAAATGTGCAGCTATAAGAACTTTCTTCTTTCTTATTAGCAAGATCTCTCACATGTTCTAACAATCTAGTTTAAAAGACCTCTTGCTTTCTCCCACATAAAATTTGTTGCAAGGGCATCTAAGAGCATATATAATGCCCTCTGTATTGCAACTAAAATAACCACATACCCTAACAAATATATCATTAATCTTAGAAGATCCTTTGACCACATGCTTACAAGCTTTACATTTACCACAAGTGGTCGTACCTTATTCATAGGGGGAGTACTAAATCTTCCCCTAACTAAAAATTGTTTATACTTTCCTTTACTATAAGAAATTGAAAGTTTCTTACTTAACCATTCTGAAGTATTTCTCAAAGACATGAAATATCCCCAATAAAATTTTACCTGTTCTATTACTTTAGAACTAAAACAACTGTACGTGGTAACAAAATAAATAGTGTCTCCCCTCTTTCCTGAAGGTCTTATTTCTTCTGACTGTCTTCTCTTATGTGTTCTTTCTATTCTTCTATCTCTTTCTATAAAGTTCTCCCAACTATTGTTAATTAATTTTTTATTGTAACCTCTATTTTTGAACATATCAACAGTTCTTCCCAACTCATTCTTAAAATCTCCCTCATTTTTACACAACTTGGATAAGCAGAGGAACTCCCCAAAGGGTATAGCCTGAAGAGTATGAGGGGGATGACAGCTTCATCTATGTAGATGCTGTGTACCCTCTTTAGATTATCTATGTACTATAGTACTGATAGCTTTCCCATCTATAATGTCTACTATAACCAGAAAGGAGACCCTTGTCCCAACCTTCAAACCATCAAACTTTAAATGGAATCTATTATTTTGTAATTCAGGTACAAATTCATCTACCAACCCCTGTCCCCCTTCTACCAGTAAGATCTGGTCATCAATGAATCTGTAATACTCGATTACATATTTTTGGAAAAAAACTTTGTTCTGTATAAACATTCTGTCTCAAATAGACCCATACTTAGGTTGGCATACATCAGGGCAAACATTGCACCCATTGCCGTTCCCTGTTTTTGACTGTACAGACTATCATTAAATTAAAAAAAAATGTTGTTAAACAGAAATTTATAAGTTCTATAATATATTCTGTAACTGGGCTGGTCCCTAAAAAGAACTTGAAGACCTCCATCCCAAAATCATGTTGGATGCTGGTGTAGAGACTCTTCACATCCAATGTGATCCAGTACATGTTGTGATTCTACTGGATGTCACTTACTTTCTCTAAAAAATCAAATACATCTTGTATATATGAAGAAAGGGTACACACTTTAGGAAGTAAATAACTATGCAAAAACTGTCCCATTTTGTTCAAAAAATAGTCTCGTCCTGAGACTATAAGTCTACCTGGGGGATTTATAAGACTTTAGTGTATCTTTGGAAGGCAGTAAAACTGAGCCATTTTAGAACCATCTATATTAAATTTCTTCTTTACATCATTATCAGTAAAATATCCCAGTCTAAAATCCTTACTTTAACAATTCTTCATATTCCTGTAATGCATTATTATACACAGAAATGTCCACCTTCTCATATACATTTCCATCTCTTAGATGTTCTTCACACATTGCCAAATACTGTGTATAGTGCATCACTACAAGTTTGGTTCATATGTCAGCAGGTTTAAAGACTACATCCCTCCTAGCACTAAGGGACTGTAATGCTTTCCATTCTGACAGAGTTAAATTATAATTTATATATTTTTTCTTTTTCTAAATTTGTTATACTTATTGTTATCAGCAAAATTCAACATCTCTGAAAAATGTTGTATACCCTCATGTTGGAAAGGTGGTATAAAAGTGCTTTTATACTTAACACAACTAGTATCTAAGAACAAGTAAGCATTAGATTGGATAGCAGAACTACACAAATAAAAACTTTCACATGAAATGTTCATACTATCATCCATTACATCTGCTGTCGCCTCTCTATAAACATTTTTAAAATAATTTTTTAAATATAGTTTTCTGTTTAGCTTAAAAATGTCACATCTAATTTCATACAAACGAGGGAGAACAGTAGGTATGAATTTTTAGCCACAGTTCATTACTGCATATTCCGCATCAGAAAAAGATTGCCCCAGTAAATTAACAACACAACAGTTACAGTCATATTGAGGTAAAAAGTCACCATTTACGTCTCTTGTAACATTCATTGTTGCTGCTGTTTTTCTTTCTGTGCTATGACTGGCTACTCGCGCTGTAGTTTCTTCCCATTTTCTCCCTCTGGTGTTATAGCCATTCCGAAAGTCCAATAAAATTGCACCATTTGTTGAGCAGCTGGTAATGAAGGATACTTTCCATTTTCCCCTTCCTCATCCTCAACAGACGTATGATGCCCCTCTGAAACTGAAAATAAGGAATTGTAGGGTTGATGTTCATTTCCCTGTTCTTCAAATTTTAAGCGATTATGTGTCTTCTTCCAAATGGCTCTTGATACAAAGGCTCTTCCATTCTCATAATCGCAGAGATCTTTAAACAATTTACCATTTTTCCTTTCCAATAAATCTGTTTCATAATCCTTCAATCTGCAAATGATGTCAGCCAAAAATTTGTCTAGTAACTCAACATTTGTCCCTAAGGACAAAGTAGAACAAACAGATTTAATTTGCTCTCCAAGTTCTTTCTGTTTCACCCTATCCCTCTCAAGTAACATACCAACCCATTCGATTGTACATCTATGAGCTGCTGCAATCGACCATTTGTGAAATTGCACATCAATCTCATTTTTCCAATTGAAGAAAAGAGAGAGATCTTTATAGAATCTTAGTCCTTTCAGAGTAATGTCCAGGTCTATATATTTTTGTAAGCTTTGTAAATTAAAGAATGTGGAGTCTCTTTCCATATACGTTTTTCAAGTTGTTCAAACATCAATTTACTGTCTGCTGTAAGGGATGCTGGTAACTTCTGACCCACATTATCGTATGGATTACTGCACCACTTACTTCTTTCTTCTTCCCATCTTTCTCACATTCTGTTAGCATTTCCTCCATTAACATTGCCCTGGAGACTACTGCACTCTGCAGAATGCACCAAGAAACTATCTGAGGATCACTGATTGCCATCTTTGGCTGTGTCATGAAAAACACGAGCCAAGTTGTAGTTAGCATCACTGGCCCACAAAAGGCCACCACAGAAAGCAACTGAAGCAACTAAAGGATAAAAGGCAGAAAAACAACCAGCCAGTAGTCCACACAAGTTTAATATACTCTGACATTTCAGCCAAAGCCTTCAAGGAGTAAAGTTTTACAAAAAACACTTGTCTTAAATACAAGAAACAATTAACACTTAATTACATACTTAGATATAAAATCTCCAGTTACACTCCTCATTTAACCCCAAGGGATAGAATATCACATTTTAAAATGTAAATCGATTCTTTAAATAACAATTGCTTTTTTATAAGTGTTTTATCAAACTGAGAAACAAACACTTTTTCCAAAACAATACCTTGCAACTTACCCCATGTTGGAATTTATTAAAATGTGCAGCTATAGAACTTTCTTCTTTCTTATTAGCAAGATCTCTCACATGTTCTAATGATGTAGTTTTAAAAGACCTCTTGTATTCTCCCACATAAAATTTGTTGCAAGGGCATCTAAGGGCGTATACAATGCCCTCTGTATTGCAACTAAAATAACCACATACCCTAAAAAAAATATCATTAATCTTAGAAAATCCTTTGACCACATGCTTACAAGCTTTACATTTACCACAAGTGGTCGTAGCATACAATGTTGGTGTTTGTGTTATATTCATAGGGGGAAGTACTAAATCTTCCCGTAACTAAAAAAAATATTTATAGTCTTTCTTTTTCTATAAGAAATTGAAAGGTTCTTACTTAACCATTGAAGTATGTCTCAAAGACATCAAATATCCCCAATAAAATGTTAACTGTTTTATTACTTTATAACCAAAACAACTGTACGTAGTAACAACATAACTACAACAATTAAACTGAGTTGAAGTTGATAATAAAGCAAGATGCATTGACAAATGGAACAAAAGGCACAGCCCTGTCAAAACCAAACAATATCAATGGTTTATTGAACATGAAAAAAAACAAAATAGTTCTATAATGTATTAACTATGGAAAAAACAGAAGCTCACCATCAATATATGCACCTCAGGCAGCATTTCAACAGCAATAAATCCCATAAACAATAACTGGAAAATACAACTGGTGCAAAAAGCATCCGGTAGTAATATGTGCAGAACATAATAAAAACTATGAAACAAAAACAGCAAATTAAAGGTTTTAAGAAGATCACAAACCACAGTATAAGAAAACATCCCCCACTACATTACATAGTAAAATAACTCCAATATGAAGTTGTACAAATAAGTCATAAGCAAATACCAATGATTAGTGACTTTATAGAATGAATAAATAACAACATCAAAACAGATAATGGATTCTGTCAGCAAATCTTGAAATGTCTGAACAGCAGGAACAAGACAAGACAAAACAGTTCCCAGTTTGATAGACTTCTAAATAGTGCAAGATTTCTAATTGTAAGTGGCTCACATGTGAAAAAGAAAGTGCTATTGCAAACCAAAGCTTGAACATCTCAAAACAGAATAATTAACCTTGCAAATACTTGCTATAAGATCACTGCACTCTTGAGGAAAGTGAATATTCCAATGTACCAGCAGCGCCAGAATAACAACTATAGGCCTATAGCTGTTATGAATATAGATATAAAATTGCTATCAACAATATTAGCAAACAGAATTAAGAAAATACTACCATATATAATATCCCCAGAACAATTGTTTTCATGAATCATAGGCAGGTGTGGGACAATACTCTCACAACAGATTCCTTAATACATCAACTAACTAAAGATAGATGTCCAAGATATGCATTGGCAGTAGATGCTTCTAAAGTCTTTGATAGGCTAAATTTAAGCTTCCTATTTAAACTACTACAACAGTATAATATACCAAAAGAATACATTAATATGATTAAGTCTCTATATGGGAATACAACCACTACACTTTATATAAACAAAAGACAAGACCATTAAAAATTACAAATGGGACTCGACAAGGATGCCCACTATCTCCTTATCTGCTTAACATATACATTGAAGCATTACTTTTACAAATATCCCAAAGAAATCACCACCATTTTATGCAAATTTACAAAATCCAAATAAAATACACAGCATTTGCTGATGATTTAAATATTTATTTTGATTTACCAAACACTGATCTAGGAAAAATCCTAGCCTCTATAGAACAGTTTTCCATAGTATCAAACTATGAGTTAAACCAAAATAAATCTATTATTTTCCCATTAAAGAAATCACAAAGAATTCTACTTCCTGGAAACAAAAATTAAAGTAGACTACTCCCTAAAATATCTGGGTGTAATCTTTAATCACTCTTGACAGGACACATTAAATAGTAACCTAAACAAAACATGGATCAATGTGGTAAATGACATAAACAGATGAAAAACCTAAATCTATCTCCCCTGCCTAAAGCAGCAATATTAATAATGAATATTCTCCCTAAAAGGGTCTATATTACATCATTGATCGCTTAGGTTGTCGAATGCCTAGACATCAACAAGTAAACGTCAACAACTTAAAATTGCAAATGACACCTTCCACACAGGGAAAGAAAGCCATTGGTCAAAGGGGGGCTTTGCCCCCCACACCCCCCTAACTAAATATACCAACTCTGAGATCACTCTATGTAGTACACAGGGCAAAATCCCTGTGTGGAAACTGCCATTAGCAATTTTAAGTTGTCAATGTTTAGGTGTCAATGTTTAGGCGTTCGACAACCTAAGCGGGCAACAATTTAATATAGACCCTCCCTAAAATTATATACCATTTAAATGCCACCATAAATACTATACCTAATAAATTCTTTAACAAAATGAAAACTCAGCTAGCTAAGTTCATCTGGTTCCATAAAAGTGCTAGAATAAGCTATAATAGACTATCGCTACCTTAGGAAAAGGGGGGACTTGGATTACTTGACTTCCAACTGTACTATGAGATCATAAATGCTAGTCATATTATCCAAATAACAAACTATGATCCAACAAATAAAGAATGGCAACCACTGTGGATTAATCTTTACTACCAGCACTTAATTTCATCAAACATAAACCCAAGAGCCTTTCCCTTTCTGAACCATAGAACCCTAAAAGCATTAAAAGTCCAGCCTCTAGTCAAAAATAATATTGAAACCTTTCAAAAACTAATAGCTTCCCTACAACTTAAAGAAACCCTAACTTTCTTACAATCAATCCATCTAAATACGAATATAAAGTTAGCGAATTCTATGCTCAATCTAGATAAATACCAAATAATAAAAAGCTGCATAGTCTGGGAGTTCTAAAAAACTCCTTGATGAACAATATTAGGTTAACCTTAAAAGTAAGTAAGAAATATAACATAATAATTAGGCAAATAATACTCACAAGAAACTCGATAGCCTCCAATATTGTGATGGATGATCAGGACATCTCCTTGATACAACAAATCCTAAAACTGTTAACACTCAGATCCAAAATGTTATCCAATACTTACAAATTAATAACAAAAATCAAATACCAGAACACACTGTTATACTCAAAGTATTGGGAAGAAATGAAAAGCAGTAGTTCAGTAAAACAAAAATTAGCAGCTATAAAACAAAGCTTGGAACTATCCCCCTTAAAAAAAACTGATCTATACCCAAATTATGATTAATAATTACACCTACCACACACCTGTCCTGCTTAATAGAATCAACCCCACTAACTCACTACTGTCCATTTTGCCCCACAATAGTAGCTGATACATTGCATGTACTTTGGAGTTGCAGAAATGTCTACAAGTTGTGGTACTCATTAAGATTCAAACTACAAAAAAAAGGTTACACTAAAACAACGCTATATCGGGAAAGAGCAATACTTCACATAATGCCAGACAATATCACACTAATGGAAAAACACATCATAATAACAATATGTGCCCTACTAAAATTCTACATAGCAAGGAACTGGCTTGACAGGTCAAAAGTATCGTGGGAAGAATTTCAAGTCTTAGCCACGAAATACATACTAACAAGTAAATTGATTATAAAAAGCCCAAGGAAACTCATTTACTACCTGAAATATTGGAAAAAGCTAATGGATATATTAATAGATAAATAAGTAATAAAAATGACGGAGCAGGCCTCAGTATGCAATGTTAAGGATCGTATAAGAACCATCCCCTTTCTTTTCTTTATTTTTCTTCCCTTAGTGGACTTACATTCTTTATCCTTTTATAGGTTCATAGGTTCATAGGTTCATACTAGGCTATCTGCCCTAGGGCATTTATAAGCCTAGCCAGAGTATGTTTGGCTTTCGCCACCCATTTTAAATTAATTTTGCTATGCCCTTTTTCGAGGTTAGTATACTGTGCCTCTGTCTAACAGTGACACAGAAGTGATACTCGGGGTAAACCTACGATCTCCCATCCACTCATCAAGATTCCTCTTGAAGAGAGTAAGCCCAAAATGGAGTTAATAGATACTATGGTGATGTCATAATGTAGATAGTGTATATAGTTAAGAGGGGTAGTTTTCCTGCACAATTATAGTAGTAGCTGATCAGCCTAAATAAATGAGACACAAATAAATGATTGAATATTGTTTTATAAATGGGAAGACATGATACAGTCAATAATATCAAGTAAGGAATATTGCAAGTGATGTATCCATTCTTGTTAACATGCTGTTACTTTGTAATAAGTCATACCCGGTAATTGTTAACACTGCTGCACACACTTCATGACCGGCAATGTTTTGATTCAAGTGAAAACAATAAAAATTATATTTGAAATAAAAAAAGAATATATTCAACCATATTACACTTTATGTCTCACACTTGGAAGGATCATGTTTGTCATCCTTACACTTTTAACAAGAGCCTGAAAAAAAAACATTAAAAGCATATTTCAGCCTGTGTTCCTGTCTTCTCCTGCTCTAATCTCCCGAATGTACCCTTTTTGGAAGTCCATACTAAGGAACCCACATACAAGGACATTTTATCTCTAAAACTAAAACCCATCCGGCTCCCTGCAAGGCATTGTCAGTGAAAGTATGTATAATGCTATGTCTATTTTTGCCAGTTTGAAGGTAGTACATACTTTCTTGTAGGTCGCTGTATGCTTCCCTGCCAGGTCAGCCAGCAGCCAAAGCTCTCCCTCTTCTTGCCCACTGAATTACCCTACTCTCCCTATTTTACATATTTTTGCTTCTTCCTGTCCTTTAAAATAACCTTACTCCCCCTCTATATTTCTTTACCTCCACTCTTGTTGTACGTAAGCTCCCTCCTTTCACCTAACAGGATTTTCCCCTACAGGGCTCTCTGTTGTATTAAACTGACTGCCCACTAGGTGGTGCTCTTCCACCATTCCGCTGTCTCTAGCTTCTTTCCTACTCCTCTCCTTATCTCACCCATTTACTTCTTGGATAACTCTTTTACTGATCTCAGTTTCACTATTCTCCTTGGAATACCCATTCCACTTCTCCACTCTACATTTACCCACCCCTATCCCTCATAGCCTCTGACTTTCTTCTACTGTTATTTCTCTTTCATTTCCAACCACAACTCTAACTTGCTGTCAGTCTTTTTACTTAGCATAACTGTGCAAACTTACCTTCTGGCTCTCACACTCTACTGATTGTTTTCCTCCCATTTTCTCCTTCCTTTGGCGCTTCCCGCTCCGTTCGCCCTACGGGCTCACTCCACTCCCCTACCCTGCCCCCAATTCCCAGCCGCCCCCAGTACCTCTACATTTATTCCTAACTAACCCCTCCCACCCAATCCAATTAACTAATATCTCTATATTTATTCCTAACTAACCCCTCCCACCCAAACCACTCCCACCCAAACCAATTAACTAATCACTATCCTCTCCTTACCACCCCTCCCTTTCCTACTCCTCCCAACCCCACTTGACCCACCCTGTCCTCCTTACTCAGTCTCTCTCTCTCTCTCTCTCTCTCCCTGTAAAGACTTACATCCCCTTCTACTTCCTCTACCTCTTCTTCTCAATTAACCTGTAAACTTCCTCAAACATCTCTCCATTAATTTTCCTCACATTCTCCAAGTATGTCCTCCCATACCATTTATACTATCCTTGTCCCATGTTCCCTTCTTGTGCTACTAATTCCTCTTTATTTTGCTACTTCTTACTCTTCCAAAACACCCCTATGCCTACCTCCTACTCAAACCATCCCATGCACTCTCCCAAAACCATTTCTAGCAACCCACTTCCATACAATAACATCCTCTCTTATTTCTCCTAACCTACTGCACCTATTCCACCCCAAACTCTTCTCCACCACAACAAATACCTTCACTCTTAAATCACTACTATCCCCAAACAGCTTCCTTCTCAATAAACCCAAAAAGCTAAAGGTTATTCCCAATAATGACCTAGCCTTATCTGGAGATATCCATCCTAACCCTGGCCCTTGCTTCACAACAAACCCCTCCCCACCCCACTTCATCCATTACACACATCCATTCTCCCCCTCCCTCTTCTTCTTCTACTTCCTCTCCTAACACCCTTAAGTTCTTTACCACAAATGCCCAAAGCCTTAATAACAAAATACACCAAATACAAGCTTGGATTTCCCACAACCAACCTGACATCCTAGCCATCTCAGAAACCTGGCTAAAACCCCATATTGCTGACTCCGAAATCCTACCACCTGGATTCCAAATCCATAGAAGTGACCATTTAAACAGAAAAGGTGGAGGCTCTGCTCTAATCTACTCCAACCTTCTCTCACTAATCCCTCTACAAACTCCAATTCCAAAATTCAAAAATACTGAACTAACCGCTTGTCTCCTACAATTAAATAAACATAAAAATATCTGCATTATCTCCCTATATATTTCCCAGGTGACAACATCTCTACCCTTGAAAATATTCTTCACTGGGCCTCAACTAAAATAAAATTCGAAACCTACATTCTAGGTGATGTTAATATTGATTGGAATAAAAACAACTCACCTTCCCCCTCCTTATTCATCAACCTCTACAATTTCTCCCAAGTAATTCATACAACTACTCACCCTAACAAACACAACCCCCCAGGAACCATCATCGACTGGGTCCTAGTCTCCCATCCTAATAAAATAACTTTCTCTGGTACTATCCCAGACACATTCAGTAACCATCTCCCTGCTTTCCTACATCGCTCAACCAACAATACTAAACACCAACACCACTATATCCACACTTGCAATCTCAGCAACTTCAACCCCTCAAATTTCTCAAACACTTTTAAATATATAAACTGGTAAATTCTATATACTCTTCCCCTTGACAATGCAGTAGAATATTTTAACTCTATCTTCCTGAAAACCCTCAACTCCCAAGCCCCACCAAGAAACAAATGAATAAAGACTAATTCTGCTCCTTGGCTATCCAAAAAAACTAAACAAATCATGCACTGCAGGGACAAATCCTAGAAGCTCTACCAAAAAAATAAGATGCCTTCTACCTTGATTCAATACACCGAACTCCGCAACCAAGTAAAGAAACTAATCACCTCAGACAAAAAAAACTACTACAATAAACTTCAATCCAACAATAACAAGAACCCAAAACAATTCTGGAAATTTATTAATTCCCTACTCCACCCAGGATCCAGGAATAATCCCTGCCCTGACTCTAGCTTAACTGACTCAGAACTAAGCTCTCACGTCAACACATTTTTTACAGAATCCATAGCTAATCTAACCAAATATTTTCCCGGCAATAATCCATCCAACTCTCTTTCCTCTACTCCCAGCACCCCTAATAACTGTACGCTTAATTTCCAACTCAAACCTGTACCAACTACTTTCATAAAAAGACTCCTATCAAAACTAAAGCCTTGCTCAAATGCCCCAGACAACTTACCCTCCTCCTTCCCCAAATCCGCTGCTGATGGTATTGCTCTCCCTATAAGCATCCTAATTAAGAGATCTTTAAAAGAGTCTTATGTACCCAAACTTTGGCAATCTGCCTTCATTCTACCTCTTCACAAAGGAGGCAAAAGCTACAATATCTCTAATTTCTGCCCAATTGCCCTACTCTCACCATTATCAAAAATACTTGAAAAATGTGTCCATCACCAACTTATGCCTTTTTTAACTCAGAATCTCCTCATAACTCCTACCCAGCATAGCTTCCGCCCTGGCCACAGCATCACTACCGCCTTACTATCCTTCTTAGACACAGTAAATCGAGCACATGATTCTGGATTACTAGTATCCACAGTACTGCTAGACCTTTCCAAAGCCTTTGATACCATCTCCCACAAGCACCTTCTCTTTCATCTCTCCAACCTTCATCTCTCCCCTGATACCCTTTCCTGGTTCTCCAGCTACCTATCTGACAGATCTCAAGCTGTCAGATGGAAGAACTCTGCCTCCTCCTTCTTGTCAACACCCACCGGTGTTCCCCAGGGGTCCATCCTCGGACCCATGCTTTTCAACATTTTCATTAACAACCTTCACTTAATCATCCCTGATACAACAGTTATCCAATATGCAGACGACTCTACCTTAGTCTGTGCCACCTCCAACGTACCTGAACTCCTGACTAAAACTCAAACAGATTTTTTCACTACCGAAAACTGGATGCACCAAAACCATCTCTCTCTCTCAACTCTAATAAATCCAAAATACTTCTCTTTCCTCCCTCCAGAAATTTCTCCTTTGACAAGAATGCTTTCAAAGTCCTTAGCCAAAGCAACTCTGCCATTGAAGTGGTCCCTTCTGCAAAACTTCTCAGATTTACCATAGATGAACACCTTAAATTTGATATCCACATCCAACAAAACATAAAGAAAACCCATCAAAAACTAGGCATGCTCTATAGAAATAACTGCTTTCTCTCCAACTCCGCAAGGCAAACTATTGCTAATACCTACCTCCTACCATCTCTATTATATGGAGCCCCTCTACTAACTAACCTATCTTCTTCCAACTCCTCTAAACTCAAAACTTGCTATAATAAAATCTCCAAATTCACAACTAAATCCAAAACCTCTACTCACCACTGCCTAACCCTACAATCTCTGAACTGGCTGGAACTCTCAAACCTCCTAGACTATTTCCAACTAACCACCGCACACAAATTAATATTCTATCCATATAAATGCCCAGCCTTAACAAACATCCTTCCCCATTACATCCCAACTAGATCTCTGAGATCTGAACACCAAAATTTAATCTCTGTCCACAAACCCAAATGCCCTGCAGGCCAACTCCTTCTCTCTTTCACTGTAGGCAAAAAATGAAACTCTTTCCCTCCTTCACTCAGGACTACATCTAACTCTGAATCTTTCAAAACCCTACTTTTCTCTTATCTATCCACTAAACGTAAATGCTCCTGCTTTCACCCTACATAACAATCTTAAGAATTTCCCCTTTGAACTCTCCATACTCCTGCTCTTCTCTGCACTATTACCTCTTTTTCTATTCTCTAATTAAACCTAAGCTAACATACTCAGACTAAGCATCTTCTCTCTCTTGACTCCAAGTATTGTATATATTGTAAATATCAAATAATTCACTGTTGCTTATTGTCCAGTCAGTCTAAACTTACGGCCCTGAATGTAAATACCTACAAACTGTGCTACCTATGTCAAAATTGTATTTCAATGTCAATTTATCCACCTGTACCTGATTGCATATATGTATTTACCATTTCATTATGTAACCTGTGTATCCATATATGTATGCACTTACCATTGCATTATGTAACCTTTGTAACCATATTGCTTATTGGAGCTTTTCTCCCCGGGCCTCCACTGAAAATGGGCACACCACTGGCCCAGTGGACTTCCCTGGTAATCAAACTGAAATAAATACAATAAAATAAATAAATAAATAAATAAATAAAAGCAATCAATAACCAGTAGGTAGTCATAAGTCTTTACATGCCTACAATACAACCATGCTTCATAACAATCAACATAAAACAAGATATTGCAGGTATCTACTCGTGAATTAAGGCTATGCAATCTGAGAAAGAGAGAACAGTTTCTTGTTTTATAAGACTGTTTCCTATTTACTTAATTTTTGTGACTTTTACTATAAATAGGGCATCCATATTGGGGAATATAGCCCCCTACAAAATTCAACACCTAGCCCCTCTGTTTTTACTGCTCTCCAGTTCCCTAACCATTGATCACAATCCTGCAATAAAAAAAAAACATCCATCTCCAGAATACTCATTTACTTAAGATAACAAAATATCTTTTCAAACACAGTTATGTGTACATTTTTGGTTAGTCCAACACCATTTTAGTTTTTCTTCCATCACAAAACAGCAACTTATGAAAATGCACCTGATAATGTTAAAAGATACTAGCATAGGAGATGGATAAAAATGCCAGGTCACTCAGATCAGCCTCCCCTAACAACTATTCAAATCAACTTAAGATAACTTTTCCCAATATAAATAGCCTAAATAAATGTTTAGACTATTACTTAATGTCCTAGATTGAGACCTCACTACTTCATGAAAGGTGTGGTATCATGGCTGATATATGGCTAAAGCACAGCATTTGCTCTTCTCCCTCCAATCATAAGAATAAGTTCATACAAATGGACAGCAGAGCAGGTTTCAGAACAGGTGGTGGTACTCTAACTGCTACTAGTTACTAACAGGAATAATTAAGAATAAGTTCATACAAATGGACAGCAGAGCAGGTTTCAGAACAGGTGGTGGTACTCTAACTGCTACTAGTTACTAACAGGAATAATTACCATCGCATGTATCATGCAGTGTGACAGGAGTTTGATGCTTCTATATTGCCCACAGTTGGTAGCCCTAATTCTGTTGATTCATCCAACTGGATAAAAACACATGTGTATCTAAGTAATCACACCAGTCTGCATATAGGTGTGTCTACATTCCCTTACTATCCAGCCTGCCATAATTAAGAACAGTCTTCTGCTTTCCTGCACATGTGCCGGAACCACTGCCATCTGTTCTATTTTATCTTCTCTGTAATGGCAGCTTCTTTAGCGTCTGCTCTGATGTCCTCATTTATTCATCTGCCCCACAGTGTTCATCCTATCACCTATCTCTGGAACTTCATCTACAGGACCTCAATCTTCTTCAGCTACTCAGTCTTTACTGCCCAGGTTTCTGTTCTATACAGTTGTACGGGTCGCACCACTGTTTTGTACACCTTACTTTTCAGCTGCTTTGGCGTTTGTCTGTCATGCACAACACCTGCTAGTGCACTACAGCTCCTCTGATTCTGGGTTTGACCTTTTCATTCAGACTTCCCTTCTCCTTCACCCTCCCAGATACTTGAAGCTATTAAGCTGTTCCACTATTTTCCTTCTGTCTTAATTCTTTGCTTCCTCTGATTCCCCCATTTGCTGCCATTACAACTGCTTGATCTGTACTCAGTTTCATCCCATGTGCCTTCAGTTTTGCATTTTATCGCACTGTCCTTTGCTAAAGTTCTTTCTCAGAGGATGCCTGTAATGCAACATTGTCTGCATACAGCACATTTGCTGATCTGTCCCCCTCCCTTCTGACTCATTTGCTGAACAGTGGGTTCACAGCTGAACCCTGATGTGCACCCACTCCCACTGAAAACCCCTCTGTGAAACTAAACACTGTTCACACTTGAGTCATTGGATCCTTGTACACAATCAGAACTAATTCTACCATGGTTTCCTAGAACTTTGAACCACTGCAGGACTGCCAAAATCAGCTTTTTTAGAATCTTGTCATATGCTTTCTCCAAGTCTAGGGATGCCCATTTGAACCCTTTCTTCATCTCTACCTTCTTCTCAACTGTCTGACACACTGCAATCATAGGATCAATTGTGCTGTATCCTGATTTGAATCTGAACTGCTCATCTACCATCTTACTTTCCACTACTCAGTGTAGCTATTTATCAGTCACCCTTTCCAGAACATTCATGCAGTGTGACAGGAGTTTGATGCCTCTATATTGGCCACAGTTGTGAATGTCCCCTTTGTGCTTGCACACTGGCAATAATATACTTATTCTCTAATCAACTGGGATATGCCTTTCTCTCCATACTGATATGAGTACTCTCAAGAGCCATTTCACTCCTATCTCACCAAACATCATGATTATATCTGCTGTGACCTCAACTGAGCTTGCTGATTTCCCTGAATTCATTTTCCTTAATTCTGTTCTTATTTCTTCCAGGGTGGTTCCTCCTCTTCTTTATTGTATGCTGTGTCCGGGGCACTACAGCTCCTGTGGGGTTTTCTTGATTCAGAATCTGCTGGAAGTACTCTTTCCATCTGCCTTTTATGCCCTTTAGACTGGTAACAGGTTGTTGCTGGCATCCCTTACAAAGGGTGTCTGACTATATTCTTTATCTTTCTGTCTTTGCTTTGCAGCCTGATCTAATTTATTTGTGCCATAAACCAAATGACTTTCCAGAAACCAGTAGAGTGCATCTGAGACCTTGTTCTTAGCTATTGGAACTCCTCTCTTAACCTCTTTATTAGCCAGCCAGTATTCCTTCTTAGCCTGGTTCATCTTTTCTATCTGTCACTTTTTACTGAACTCCTTTTTTTGATGACTTCCTGGACTTCTGCATTCTACCGCAAGCTTTTCTTGTGTACCATATTTCCATACCTAGCTCTGCCACCTATTTGTTTTGTAATCCTCGCACCTGCTGTTTTCAGGTACTGCCATTCTTCTTCAACTCCATCTATTTCCTTTTCTTCCTGAGGTGCTAGATCCCTGAGTAATTCCTTGAACTCTTGTGCTTTCTCTCCAGTCAGCTTCCAGGACTTCATCCTAGTGTCTGTTGACCTTAGAGCCTTCTCTGTCCACTGTTTGCAGCTGATTGTGGCAACCATTGGTTTATTCTGTGGTCTGACTGTTTCACTTGGTATGACTTTGACATTGCTGATTCTACCCCAATGACCTTTCCTCACTAGGAAGTAGTCTACTTGAGTTGCATGTTGACCACTCCTGCATGTGATTTTCTCACAAAAAAACACACCAAGAACCCCTGTTCCTATCCACATGACCAAAGCCAGAAATGTCCAATATGTTATCCTTGTTCATATCTCACATCTGTAATGTTTACCAGAACCAAAAATAATAAATAAACAATAACTTTTTTTGTGTGTATAGAATGCAAATTACTGGTCAAGATGATATGGGTGAGTGGCATATCTATGTCCTTGGAATATTTTGGAGACTGAACAAAAGGAATAATAAAAATGTGATGAGTAAAATAAAAAAATCCATCATCTTGGAATGACACCAGAGCAACTTGAATGGCAGACTGGTTGGACCTTATGCCCCATCCTTCTCATATCCATATGCATACTCATTATGTATTAAAATGGTTCTACCTCACATAAACGAAACACCATAACACCGACAACGCAATCACCGAAACCACATAACCGACAGTACAAAACCACGAAATTCCACATGCCCGACAACGAAATAACCGACGGTACACAAACACGAAACCTCATACAATTCACACACCACAATCAACAAACAAAACACATTCCCCGTCCAAAAACCACATACACAACACAAGCACACCAAAATCCCTACAAACCCACACTAAACCTCACATACACAACTACCTACAACCCTAACCCAAACCCTAACCCTAAGGTCCGTCACTACTGCACACTTACCTGATCCGGCTCCTAACCCTAACTCACTTATCCGCCCTAACCCAAACACAATCACTACCGCACACTTACCTGACCGGCTCCCTAACCCTAACTCACTTATCCTGCCCCTAACCCAAACACAATCACTACCGCACACTTACCTGACCCACTCCCTAACCCTAACTCACTTAACCCACCCCTATCCACACTTACCTTACTCGCACCCTAACGTCCGTCACTACCGCATACTTACACAGCCTTTTCCCATTTCGGCATCCTCGGCATCGGTGCTTTCATCCGTCGGGTCGGTCTTCTGCTTGTCGATCTTCTAGGTCCCGTCGCGTCGGTCTTCTGCACTGTCGATCTTCTGGGGCTCGCGATTTCCGTGTCGATGTTCCGGCATGTCGTTGAAGTGAGGTAGAACCATTAAAATACGTAGTTTGCAGCAGTCAAACAATACAAGTTGAAAATACCAGCAGGAATGGTAAGCTACGGATTTCAGACAGGGTGCCTTTGAACCCTATGGTTATGTTAGCATCTGCTCGGATTCCACCACAAACTTCTGTTAATGATAAAAATGAGAACAACTTCTGTTAGTAAAGGAAGAATTACACGCGTATCTGTCCTCAATTAATACACAGCTTCAGCAGCTGTACATACACAGTTAGTCAAAAGTTTCACATTAGCATCAAAAGTATGATTTGGTCTGCTATAATTTTTGTGAATGACATGCAGTCGGCAGTTATGCTGCCAAAAATCAGAATGTTGTTCGCAAAATGTAAAGTGAGTTGGATAGTTGAACACACTTATGCAAATGCAGTAGTGCATTCCCATAAGTGTGTTCGTCTATATGTATGAGATCGCCGTACAGTAGGGATAGGAAATTCATCCACATGCCCACTATAGTGCGATCTCAGAGTTGAAATAAATTAATAGCAGGGGGTATGGGGGGTGCAGGGGGGCATGCCCCCCTGCAAAAACATGATATGTCATATAGGAGTTTGATTTACTTCAGCTCCTATACAGCTATCACGTCACATTTTCGGCGACAATGTCAACTCAAATGTGAAGATCATTTAGGGTGACATTGTGTATGCTCAAAATGTTTAATTTCGGTTTAACTTTTTGTTATTTTGAACAGCAAATGTTTGCCGTTCAAAATAACAATAGTAAACCTCTGATTCACTCTGTTGCAAATTCAAAGATATTTAAACATTGTTTTATTTCACCTTAATAAACAGCAATTACAATCTTATCATAATGTGTTACTATTATTGACATAAATGCAGAAAACTATTATTTCCATGTGTTCTTCCTGGCTACGCATTAGGATATTCTTACATAAATAAGGAGTTGCTATGAAATCATTAATAAAGAATGTTATCACAGCAGACAGAATGCATACAGTTCTTACAATAATGATATGACTTCTGTGGGGTTCCATCACTGAAAATGGGTTGAAAACCTCTTATGAAAAGATGCAGATGTCAGGAAGCTTTTAGTTAATGTATGCAGTATTAGGGCTAGCAATAAAGTGCTGGTAAAGGCTACAGCAGCAAGCTAGACATAACCAAGTGCAACTAGTGAAGGGAATTAATGATTGTAAGAAAAGATGGAGTATAATTATGACAGAAGAAAGGTCATGGGCATGTGATAGGGGCAGGAGAATGTAAGCCATAGAAAGATCGGAGTAACCATAACTGAAAGCTCTGTTTTATCTTATTGATTTAATTATTTGTCTTCCAAATAAGTGGACTGGTTCATGGACTCTTCTTAGCCACAACCTGAGTCACAAGTGCAAGGGTAATAACATAAACGGTCACATACGTATCCATATCCGTATCCATATCTGTATCCACATCCCTATCCATATCCATATCCATATTCGTATCTATATCTGTATCCATATCCATATCCATATCCGTATCCATATCCGTATCTATATCTGTATCCATATCCATATCTGTATCCATATCTGTATCTGTATCAGTATCTGTATCTGTATCAGTATGTGTATCTGTATCTGTATCTGTATCTGTATCCATATCCATATCCATATCCGTGTAATCACTACAACTCTTCAAGCTTTGGTTTTGTTGAGTATTGGATGTATGCTGTTGCATCACTGAGTATGTATTTGTTCATCACATGCTATTACTAAATATGTATACACCAAAAAAATGAAAAAAATGCACAGATCCTTGATCAGAAAAATAATGCAAACCAACAAAAACTTCCAAGAAGAGGAACTTTTCAGATAGCAAAATAATAGAAATAAGTACATAAATTCAGTGGGTTTTATTATTTTGCCATCTAAATGTTCCTCTTTTTGTCAGAAGCCTTTGATGGTTTATGTAATATGCATAATAGTATATAAACATGCAGTGCTTGACATTAGTGTTTTTTTCCCAAACACCTTTATTCAATTATCGCTTGTGACATAGGCACATTTACATTCATATAAAAGTAATCAACCCAGTAAGGCAACCTCCATAAAAAACTTCTCCAAAGCCAACTTCATGCTACTCAAGTCAGAAGTTACAAACTTCATGACACCCATGCAGATGGGAACTGAAAGTTTGACTGCTGAGTCCTACACTAAGGCACTGTATGAGCACATCCACTCTTGCATGAATCGTGCCATCCCAAATAGAACCAAGATGCTCTCCTCCAAAAAAGGAAGCCAATCTGGTGGTCCCCTGCTATAAACAAACTTTACAACAAAAGGAAGAAACTGTTGCAGAAAAGAGGAAAATCTCAGGATGCAAAAAACTCCCCTACCAGCCTCAGTAAGAAGCTGAGATCCCTCATAAAATCCTCCAAAGCTAGTTATGAAAATAAAATTGCCAAAGATTCCAAAGACAACCACAAGGCATTCTATAACTATGTCAAGAATCTAAATGGCAATGCTCAGATCTGATCTGAGCTACAACATAATGGCATTAAATATACTGATCCCAGAGATATTGCCAATATCCTGGCAGATCGATTTAGTGCCAACTTCACCCCCTCTCACCCCCTAAATGGCCCATCTCAATACCGGAAGATTGCCAAATTCCGGTAATAATGGCCACACAGGTAAAAAACGCACTCTCCAAAGCTAAGAATACAGCATCCATGGGACCAGATGACATCCCAGGCTGTGTACTACATGAACTACAAAATGAACTAGAACCTCACCTAAGTGTCATGTTTAATCATACCCTCACCTCAGGCTTCGTGCCCACTGAGTGGCGCACAACTACAGTTGTCACACTCCACAAGGGGGGATCCAACTTGAATCTCAGGACCTACCGCCCTATCAGTTTGATGAGCCTGATTTGCAAGGCCATGGAATGTATTATCATGGAACTTATAAACAAAGACATTGGCAACCTTAAAACACTGGACCCCACCCAGTTTGGGTTCGTGAAGGGCCAATCTTGTCTCCTGAACCTGTTTGACTTCTTCAAATCAGTCTCCAGAGCCGTGGACGAGGGTAAGGCAGTCCACACAGCCTATCTGGACCTCGCCAAGGCCTTTGACACCATCCCCCACTCTGGAATCATAGATAAACTTACTAAGCTGGGCATTAATCCCTACGTCACTCGATGGGTTGCCAACTGGCTTACTGACAGAACCCACACTGTAAAAGTAGCTGACTCCAAATCCAGCTCCAGACAAGTGACAAGTGGAGTACCTCAGGGTTCAGTCCTGGGACCTCTCTTGTTTGGTATCTACTTCTCTGAAGTGCAGGCCAACACTAAGGGACTCTGACTAACAAAGTTTGCAGATGACTGCAAACTGGGAGCCATTATTGAATCCCCAAATGATGTGGATATTCTACAAAAGGGCCTTACAGAAACAGATGCTTGGTGCCAGAGCCATGGGATCAAGCTCAATGCCAAGAAATGTATAGTTATCCCCTTTGGAAAAAAAATTTACCCATGAATTACTACATAGGTGGCAGTACACTAAACACCAAAAGTGCAATAGGAGACTTAGGGACACAGGTGGACAGTGGTCTTACCTTCAATAACCACATCGCCAAAACAGTCAGTAAATCCTTCTATGTGGCACACCTCATCACTAAGGGCTTTTCATCAAGAAAAAAGGAGGTCATTGTCCCATTGTACTTATCCCTCATTAGACCCATTATAGAATACAACTCCCCATTTGGTATGTACCTCTCAAGAGATCTGCAACAACTGGAAAGGCTGCAGAAAAGCCTCACTAAAAGAATCACAGGCCTAAAGCAGATGCCCTATTCTGACCGCCTTAAGAAACTACAGCTATACTCTGTTGCATATCGTCTACTCAGAGGCAATCTCTGCTTAACATACAAGGCCATGTCAAACCCAGAGCTGTTGGACATGCTACACTTAAAGAAATCCCAATCCCTCAGAGCCACACGCTCCAGGGATCTAAACCTTGTCATCACAATAAACAAAACATGCTGGAGGGATAGGTTCCTGACCCAGAAACTCCCCAGACTCTGGAATAGACTGTCCATACATGTCAAGCAGAGCGCCTCTTTGGCCCTCTTCAAAAGGAACCTTGATGATTGGATGGGAGAAAGGAAATTCACCCCGGGGATCACGTCAGTCACCCTGCTAGACAGGGGTCCAGGAAAGTAAATAGTGCGGGAAGAAATAGCCAGGGAATTGTTATGGCTAGGCTTGTATAGGCCCTAGGGCCAATAGCCTAGTACCAACCTATGAACCTATGAACCTATAATTAACAGAACAAACATTTTACTTCACATATATTGCTATATATCATATAACCTAAGCAACATTACATAAATTATTCTAATTCTGCCTTTTTTTAAACAAGAAACATTTTTATTAAACCATCACTTACTACATAGACAATCATACATTTATACAAATGAAAACAAACCACACTGATACAATCCTAGTTGCAAGCATTTTACATCATAAACCATACTGACACAATCGCTGTTGCAAACATTATACATCAGTTATAATCTACCCAATCTTCAAACATTACAAAGCTCATTTAAGTCCTGCTGCCTTTTAAGCCTCATTCCTCCCTTGAATGCATTGTTCCCACAATTCCTATTTTTTTCCTATGTAGTTTGCTCCTACCCTTTTCTAAAGATCTCAGTTCCACTTGTTTTATCTGTTACTATATTCACTACTTCTAGTGTAGTTGGTTTAGATTTTGATTTCCATTTTCTAGTAATTGCTTTTTTGGCAGCCACCATTATTAGGCACAGGTGCGTTGTCTAATAGCCCACTAGCAATAAGCACTTTTTCTAGGTTTTGCTGGTTTCCAGTGATAGAGTTAGCATATAGCTTTGAAGAAGCTTGACTGAGTCAGAGCTATTGCATTGTCTGGTAGTGTGCCAGAAGTGATTCACTGTTTCGTGCCTTTAACTCTTGTTTGGTATTGTATGATGAAGAAGTTGTTTTGCATAAGTTCTGAAGGTGTGGGGAGTGGATCCCCCATATAGAATAATTATATTATATTAGAATTAGACAGGGTTTGATAAGTTTATTGTCAGTAATATCCATTCTCAATGAATACAGCTTGAATTTTTTTTTAGATAAAGTGAACATTGATAATTGGAATGCTTGCATAGTCCCATTAATATCTGTGTGGGTTTACCATCACAATGTCGCAACACGTGTGAGACTGGTCATATACCCAAATTGAAATGTCAGAAACTGCGTTGAATCCTCAGAATAGTGAATCTGCAAACCAATGAATGTTGACAGTCCAGGAATGTTGACTTTGTCTGAAACACCTGTCACTTCCGGATGTCTTCTACTAATGTCATGCAAGGGGGCAAGCCCCCGTGCACACCCAACCCTGCTAATTATATATACAAACTCTGAGGTCACAATACACTGAGGGAAGGGGTACATGTCCCGATCCCCACTGTAGTGTGATCTCCACTCAGAATGCCAACCTCACAAAAGAGTGAATGCACACTGGCATTCGCTCTTTTGTGACTTTGGCGTTTTTCATTCACTAATACAAACCGTTGAAAACAGCCTTTCACACATCTGCTGTTGCAGATGTGCACCTCGACAATGTGATGTTAAATCGTGTGCATGTGTGTGTGTGTATGTATGTATATATATATATATATATATATATATATATGGGTGTACTTCACTTGATTGAAAACTCACTTCACTGAAAATCAAATCAGTGAGACCACTTCACTGAAAGCTCACTTCACTGAAAACTCATTTGACTGAAACTCATTTTGTTGAAAGTTATAAATAGCCTTTTCACCACTGTAGTACAATCCTGGAGTTAGTATATAAAGTAAGGGGGGTGGGGGGGAAAGCCACCACATTGGGGTGTGGCGGGGGCATAGCCCCCCCCCCACATATCATAAACATTTTAAACTATACACAGTGATACTTATAAGTCTAATGAATAACTGTTTCCAGAAGAGAATATATAACCAACATATGTGGGGGGCTTCACACCCACACCCCCAATGTGGGTGGCTGTGTCCCCCACACCCCCCCCCCCTTGCTATTTATATAACTTTCAACAAAATGAGTTTCAGTCAAGTGAGCTTTCAGTGAAGTGGTCCTAGTAATTTCATTTTCAGTGAACTCAGTTTTCAATCAAACGAAGTACACTCATATATATATATATATATATATATATATATATATATATATATATATAGGTTCATAGGTTCATAAGTTGGTACTAGGCTATTGGCCCTAGGGCCTATGCAAGCCTAGCCATAGCAATTCCCTGGCTATTTCTTCCCACAATATTTGCTTCCCTGGACCATTGTCTAGCAGGGTGACTGATGTGATCCCCGGGATGAATTTCCTGTCTCCCATCCAATCGTCAAGGTTCCTTTTAAAGATGGGAAAAGAGGCGCTCTGGTTGACATGTATGGGCAGTCTATTCCAAAGTCTTGGGGAGTCTCTGGGTCCGAAACCTATCCCTCCAGCATGTTTTGTTCATTGTGATGACAAGCTTTAGATCCCTGGAGCGTGTAGCTCTGAGGGATTGGGATTTCTTTAAGTGGAGCATGTCCAGCTCTGGGTCTGACATGGCCTTGTATGTTAAGCAGAGATTGCCTCTGAGTAGATGATATGTGACAGAGTATAGCTGGAGTTTTTTTAGATGGTCAGCATAGAGCATCTGCTTTAGACCTGTGATTCTTTTAGTGAGGTATTTCTGCAGCCTTTCCAGCTGTTGCAGATGTCTTGAAAGGTACATACCAAATGGGGCATTGTATTCTATAATAGGTCTAATGAGGGATGAGTACAATGAGACAATGACCTATTTTTTTCTGGATGAAAAGCCATTAGTGATGAGGTATGCCACATAGAAGGATTTCCTGACTGTTGTGGTGATGTGGTTATCGAAGGTGAGACCACTGTCCACCTGTGTCCCTAAGTCTCCTATCACACTTTCGGTGTTTAGTGTACTGCCACCTATGTGGTAATTCACGAGTACATGTTTTTTCCCAAAGGGGATAACTATACACTTCTTGGCACTGAGCTTGAGCCCATGGCTCTGGCACCAAGCATCTGTTTCTGTAAGGCCCTTTTGTAGAATATATATATATATCTATATCTATATATATATATATATATATATATATATATATATATATATTTTTTTTTTTTTTATTTTATTTATCATTTTGTTGACCGGGAAAGTCCGACTAGGTTCCACAGAGCCTGTTTTCAGCTGACGCCCGGGGAGAAATGCTCCAGATGCATGTCTTTGGAATGTGGGAGGAAACCCATGCGAACACAGGGAAAACATGCATACTCCACACAGAAGGCAGCCCAGCCGAGAATCGAACCAGAGAGCCTCTTGCTGTGAGGCGACAGCGTTAACCGCTGCACCACTGTGCCGCCCATATATATATATATATATATATATATATATATATATATATATATATTTACTGCCACAGTCTTGAAGACTGCAGTCGTGAATATCATAATCCAAAAATCATAATACTGAAAGACAAAAATACAGATGACCACAATGTCTAAACATTTTGAATACCAAATTCCCCTACCACTGTGAACCTAGGAACAAGTGCTAAAATTGGTCCTGCAGGGGTACGAAACTAGAAATAATTGCTAACATGTGTCCTGCGGGGAGGTAAGTCCAGGAGCTCAATATTGTGATCTTCAACATTTTGATCTTTCAATATTATGGTCTCGGGATTATGATTTCCAAGACTGTGAGCTTCAAAACTGTGACAGTAAACCATATAAATATATATATATATATATGTGTGTGTGTGTGTGTGTGTGTGTGTGTGTGTGTGTGTGTGTGTGTGTGTGTGTGTGTGTGTGTGTGTATGATTCTATAATGAATGGTCATCAAATCCCATGGTCGACATTCAAAACATGTATCACGATATGTCAACCATTCATTATATCTTACTAAAAAGAAAGGAATACTCAGTGGATGAAAAAAGGGAACACATTTCTCTTCCAATGCTCTACCTGACCACATTCACCTCAGATTTGTCTTAATAGTGGTAGTGTTATGGGAAAGGCATTTTTTAAGTTAAGAGGCATGTTAGGGTCAGTTTTACAGTTAGGGTTAGTATACGTTACTTAGGTGGGAAGTGGGGGCTTCACCAGAGTTCACTAAGTTGATTACATGAACATTCGACAAAGTTAACTGCTTATATAATAAATAAATAAATAAATATAAATCTATACATATGCACACACACACACACACACACACACACACACACACACACACACACACACACACACACACACACGTATACATTTATATATAAAACAAAACAAATCTTGCACTCCAAGATAAAGTAATTGATTTATTTTCACCATGATTTGTTTTGCTTGGTATGTTATGATGTTCTATGCATTCCATTTCCCCTGCTGTGCATTGAAGGCATTGTTTGTATCTAATTTTTATGCTAGAGGAGGTTCTTTTTCAGAAAAATATTGTATTATTTGAAGATTTGCTGGTGTTGATTTCCAGTTTACCTTTGGATTGGGATGATGTTGCATAGTTAAAATTAGATACAGTTATGGAAAGCAGTGCAAAGAGTCAACCTAGTGCCATCTGGGACAATTTTACAGTTGAAACAGCTTTTGTGGCTTTGACTGAGACCCACGAGGAAAACCAAAAGTGTTACTTGGTACTGAGAACACTTAAATGTATGTAAAACTGCAAATGGTTCCATGGGGTTTACATATAGATATGGAACTTAGTGTAGGGACAGAAGACAATCCTTTTATTATTAAGTGATGGTCTGCCCAACATACAGTTTCCCTTATGTTTGGTGATTTATTAATAGAGCAATATGAAATATATTGTTTTCTTTAAGTAATTATGTAGCTATATGTGTGAATCACGTTTTACTGTTCCAAGATGGTGCACTGTATTTTGAAAGTTTTGATAAGTTTAAAACTAAAATAGTAATCTGGATGCTGAATTACAAGCAAGAAAGTTAAAGAAGTTCAAAAGGGACTTTGCTGTTTATCAAAACAAAAGTACTTTTATTTGGAAAAAACAAGAAAGAATTGTGTGTTTTTCTAAAGTGACAGATCTCCATTAATAAAGTTAGAGGAAAATTTAAATGCAAAATAAATTCTTCTGGTGTTTCTTGGTATCATGGGTATGATACAGGGACAGAAATGTTATCTACCACTGATACAGACGGGGATGTGATGGAAACATCTCCACATCAACATCAAATTTAAAGAGATAAGTTAAAACAAAACAATGTGATGGAAGAAAACATTAAAGCAAAAGAAGAAATGTTGGAGTTGCACAAGGATCTGGTAAAATAAATGATTTTGCATCTGATTGAGTGATTAATTTGATACACTTTCTCATCGAAATGTCTGTCATTGCTGAATAAAGGATTAACTTTTATCCCTTCCTTTATGTACAGTCCCTTTGGATGTAATGTATGATTTAAAATATTTTTTAGAAACGTAAACCTTATATATTGGTTTGAAACATATAGCGTGATTTCTAGTGATGATGAAATGTTTAGTTTTAAAAGTCTGAATTTATCCACCATATCACTCTTTAGTGCATATTTTTGAGAATTTAGTTATGTCAGATGTAATTCAAATTGAAGACACATTTTTAAAAACTATTATCATAATTTAACTGTAGAAGAAAAGACAGCTTTATGTATGTTAAAATAATAATAACAATAATAATAATAATAATAATAATAATAATGTGGCCATTATGAGGGCAGATAAATCTGGGGCTGTGGATATCTGTAATAAGGTTGATTATTTAAATGAAGCTGAGCATTAGTTATTGTATAGGAAAACATACTTCTCCATGTTTACTGACCCAGGTCCTCTTTTTAGAAATCAGTATAGTTGGATCAATTTTTATTAATGGGAGTGCATCATGGCAGGATTTCTGTGGCACAGAGGTTACAGTTGATTGTGATGACCAAGAGCAGTAATTATATTTTGTTTTCCAAAAATTCTCACAGATATTTTCCCACCTCCTGATAGACCTATATTTTCAGGTAGACCTTCCTTGACTGAACCAGTTTCTGCATTCGTAGAACATTATTTGAAACCCTTTTTGGATTTGATTCTATTTGATTCCATCTAGGTTAAAATGCACCACACATTTTCTAGAAATTGTGAAAGGCAAGGTGTTGAGAAATTCCACGTTTTTGGTGACACAATGTGAACTTGTTATATACTTCCATTCCCCAAGATGGAGGAATAGAAACAGTTTTTTTGCCTAAATATGGTAAATATGGCATTGGTTCTAATGGATTTTAATGGATTTATTACACCATGTGTTGACCAAAAATAGTTTCCCTTTTCAAAATGACTATTTGCAAATGGGTGGTACTGCTACAGGCGCAAATCTTACACTGATATAAGAAGAAATTTGCTTGAGTTTCTTTGAAGAAGAATACATTTGGGAAGAAAAATAGCAACACATTTTTGGGAGTTATTGATTCCTGGTGTCATTATTTGGATAACTGTTAGATGATATGGGATGGAAGGATCTACAGTTAAAGGAATATGTGGTCTGTTTAAATTCTAACAAGTTTGGTATTAAATTTGATGTACTGCTTGATCTTTTTATGACCAATCTTTTGGATGTTGCAGTGACAAAGCTGATATATGGTACTATTACTACTACAGTACATAGGAAACCCATTTGTAGGAACTGTTTATTAACAGCTGATAGTTGTTGTCCTAGGCATGTGGTGGAACATATTCATAAGTCCCAGTTTTTACAACCTAAAATGATATGTAGTGATGATTCCTCCTGTAACAAGAAAGCAGAGAAGTTCACTGACAGTTTAGTAGCAAGAGGTTGTACTTAGAGCAAAATTAACCAAATGAAAACACAAGTGGGGTATATTCAGAGAGTAGAAACCCTACAGTATAAGGCCATGGTTTCTAATTGTGGTAGGGATAGAATTAGATTTATTTTTAACCATGGCACTAAAATGTTTAGAATTAAAAATATTATTTTGAAACACTGGAGTGTATTAACTACTGACAGATTTTTAGAGGGGAAGGTTGAAGAAATTTGTAAATGTGGGTATAGCAATGGTAGGGCTTTAGAACACTAGTTTTCTATAAATATGGTATGAAAGTTCAGAAAATTAGCCAGTTGCGGGGGTGTTCTCCATGTCGTAACTGTGTATATTGTACACAGGCAATAAAGACCAAACATTTTACTTCAGTTAATACTGCAAGACTTTTTTAAATAATAAGTTTAGTTACTTGTTTTACACCATGGATTTTTATTAGGTGATTTGCCATTGTGGAAGTTTCTATGTTGGTCAGACTTCACTTCCTTGGAAATATAGCATAGAAACTCATATAAGTGATCTCAAGTGTGAAAGGGAGCATAGCACCTTATACAACCATTTGTAACCTCATTCTTCTGGGGTCATTTTTTTTTCTTAAGGCTGGATTAGGTTGGGGGTAATTATAGCAAATTATCTGAACATCAAATGTTAAATCACAAAGAGAGAAGGTGGACTGCCATTCTTGGTGCTCTGTTAAAACTATATTTGAATGAAGAACTGTGTGAATTTGAATAGTAATTGCAATATTATTTTATTCTATTAGGTGTCAGTATAAGCTCTTTTACATACAGAAGTTTAAAAATAATATTCCTTACATTCTTTGTTAATTGAACTAATAAATTATTTTTAAAGCGATCGTCTTCTTGATGTAATTGGTTATTGATGGGTTCTATTGGATATAAATGTGTGAGATGCTGATCTTGTGACAATGAGAGGGGTGGGAGTATGGTGTAATGGTTAAAGTGTTTTCCTTAAAGACACAAGGTACAGGGATTGATTCTGACTTGGGATAATTGGCTAGGCTTAAAATGACCCACAAGGGGAGTTAGCCTAGTACTAACCTATGAACTATGAATTTTGGGTGAAACCCTGGGTCTGTTGTGGGAGATGTTTCATAGTATCATGGTACAAATACATTATTGACTTTATCTTGCCATGCTGAATTTGTTTTGCTTTGGTTCCTTGGTTTGATTCTAGGCTGAGGTGCCTTCTGTGCAGAGTCTGTATGTCCTTCCTGTGTTCACATGGGTTTCCTCTGGGTACTCCTGTTTCCTCCCACATTCCAAAGACATGCATTAGTTTTTCATGTGTGTGTGTGTGTGTGTGTGTGTGTGTGTGTGTGTGTGTGTGTGTGTGTGTGTGTGTGTGTGTGTGTGTGTGTGTGTGTGTGTGTGTGTGTGTGTATGCATATGCGTGTATATACATATATGTATATGTAGTGTGTGTGTGTTTGTACACAATTTAGTGTAATCAATCAAGCAACATGCTTTGGAAAGTGGGAGGAAACCAGAATGTGTAGACAAAACCTATACTGACAAGGACCAGTAACTAGGCTTCAACCTTAAACCATGGCGCTATTAGACAGATTTATTCCCCTCGAGTACAATGTTTCCCATTGGTGGTGAAAAGGGGATTTCATGTGAGGCATAGTTAATTGTGCAGGCAAAACAGTGAAGTCAGTGAAGAAATCAATGTGAAAATAGTTTTGCTTGTGGCAACTTACTGAGTGAAGATAAGTGCATCAGGCTGTAAACTATAATACAAGCACTAATTGGTGTGTGGGCGGCAGGAAAATGTATTTAATAATCTTTCTGTTCTTTCATGCTCCCCTTCCGACAACTAGGTCATAGTTTAAAAATGGTATCACTCCCTACTTTTGCCTAATTATAATAAAGGAAACATTTTATCTATTAGATTTCAGTCATGTTTTTCCTAGAACCACAGTCTTTCTGAAACTGAAGAATTAAACTATGTGAATGAATCTCAGTGGTACATTTGAGTCACCTTCACTAAAAGCAAAGTTTTACAATGTATAAAATTATAAAAATGCAATTTAAGAGGATGATGGCTCCCATGTAAAATTTATTCTTAAATGCATTTTACAACCAGGAAGTCAATGGGCTTTAAATTGTCATATGGAAGTAAGTCTTTGGAGGCATTTAATATATGAAAAGGTCAGGAGATATTAAAATGAAAACTGCATTACACTTTTCTGATGCTTAAGCAGTTCATTATTTACTGTCCAATACACAATTCAGCAAGAAAAAAGTAATTTTATTTTTGAGCATGATTGCATTTTACTAGGTACTTTCTTTATGGAAAAAATATTTTAAGTGTCTGTTATGCCCTGATGCCTAGAAGCTGTAACAAATTACTCTCAACTCTTGTTTCAAGTCAACCTTTCACATACTGAAATACTTCAATTAAAGTAATTGTTAATATGCAGGATAAAGTGCTGCTTTGTGCATATGACTGTGGGAGTGTTTTTCCTTGAAATATTTTTTATTATTATTTTTTGAAGACAAAATATTACAAAATTGATCAACTTTAGAATGTTATACAAAAAAGGAATACAACGAATCATGTTTTTAAAAACAAACACAAATGATAACCATTTACAATATATACAATAAGCCTGAGACCAACAAGGTAGTGAATGAAACAAGACAATTTCTAGAAAAAAAAGAAAAATAATAATCCGAACAACAGCGACTGTGGGAGTGTTTGTGATGTCTCATTTCAAAGAAGGAATAAACCCAAAAGGGGTATTTAAGAGTTATATTGAGCACAATGCAGAAATTAAATGTACCTTTTTTAATTTATTTATTTAGATGTTTGTAAAATAGATAGATTGTTAAGTTCTAATGTTGTAGCACAGTGCTTCACTTTAATACATTTATAAATGAAGTGATAAAGTTCTGATGGGTAATGTCCAGTGCCATTTGCTTGAAAGGCTTATTTTCTTTACTTAAAATTATACTTTGTTTACATGTGCCTGTTTATAAGAATAACTAAGAAGTATGGTGAGGATTTATGAATTGTTTAGACGTATGTACTCTCCAGCTGATACCTGTGTAACCCAAATCAGAGTATGCTTGCAACATATGACTGCAAATACAACTAAATAATAATTTTGTTTTTTGTTTTTCTCCTCTCTGTCTCATTTTGCATCCATAAAATTATACACTCAGATGTGACTAACATATTACCCTCCATTTTTCTTTTCCTTCTCGTTCTTCATCTTTCGTATTATTTCATCCTTCTTCATTATTGCTGCTGTCCTCAATTTCTGGTGTGTACACATAATGTACTAGTAAAGAACTAGTAAAGAAGTTTGTAATTCTATAAATATTAACTGATATGAAGCAAGGAATTGTGACAAACAAACAAACAAACAAACAAACAAACAAACAAACAAACAAACGCTACTAAAAAAGAAATGCAAGCAACTAGGGCTTAATTATTGTTGTTCCATAAAAAGTATACTAGATCTCAGAAAACTGCCCTACTGTTTAAAAGACTATTAAAAGACTGATATGGGACTGATTAATGCAGACATTACTTGCTTATATTGTGTTTAAAAACAAATATCGAACACTGTTTACTTCTTTTAGCACTAACTTACAATGTTCTAAAGTACATGCTTTAGGTGGTTCATTTATATATTAATCATTTTTGATGGCTCCACATTAAATGCTACTTTAGATTTTAAACTGAACACTTTTGTTACACTTTTTCCTTTTAGGCAGTGAAAGTCTGATAGTGCACATGATGTGCATGGGCCGAGTCTTTTTCTATTTCTGTTTTATTGGTTGCAATTACTCTTGAGTGCAGTCTTGCACACACAAACAGTTAGATGCCACACTTTAAAAGATCCCATTGTTTCTGATACACAGACCTGATGAAGTATTTATCTGATATGAAACCAATCTTTGTTAAACTTTGTATATTTATTAATATTTTTTCTGGTAGATGTCTAGTGGTAGATCTTTCTGTTAGTCAGTCATTTTTCTAGTTAGTTAGTTTCTTAATTAATAAAGTTTTGGATTAGTTGGTTAGCCTATACGAAGTGTTAATAAACTGGTCATAGATTGTAAATTGTCTCTAGCTTTTCAGTTTCATTTTTAGGTAGCACAGTCTGTATTTACACTGTGCTGTTAAGGGGGACTTAGCTAAAGGAATGATTTTACTGCTATTATTGCCCTTAACAGAACCACCCTCTGTAACCACTCCCTTGTTCCAAATAACCTGATTATATATAAATAATAAATGATTTTGATACTTCTCATTCTACTTAATTAGGATCGATTGTTTGTGTGGTTCAGTAAAGGATATTCCATTTTAATGCAGCTGTGGCCTACCTACTATTTTCTATTTGATTATTTTGTGGAATGTATTTTACAGTTATATTTTACAGTTTGATTTTTATTAAGTAAACTAAGTGCATAACATAATTCAGGAAGTGAACTTCACACCCTCCACACTGCAAAGTTTCTTCTTGATTTGGTTTATAATTGAAAGTTACGTACTTAGCAGAATGACAGTGCTGCATGGTCATGGTTCATCTTTCTCAGCCACTAGGACTGCAACACCAGCTTTTTTCAGTGTACTCATTACTGATAAAACTTCTCAAAGTTTCATGTCCTTCCCATTTCCCATAACCTCCGGTATGCTGTCATTCTCCTCTACATCTGAGGTATGCCACTTGAAGTAGAACACTCCACAACATGCACTTACAACACACCAAGCATTGCTAAAGAGGAGCCATCCCCACTGTCAAGTAAGGAAAAGTAGGTGGGATATCTGGGCAGCCAAATAACAGGATATGCCAATTAATGGGCAGTTCCAAAGGGAGACCAAGACCCCGACACCACATCCACCTTGTAATACCTTGAGAAGATAATGAGAAACATGCAAGCAGAAGCTCCACATGTCATTAAAAGAGACATTTGTAAGAAGAGGCCTGCAAGGTAGCCACAGACCTCATAAAATGAACTTTCAGTGGCAATAGATGATGTTTGTTTGTTTCTTTTGCCTTTTCCTGGTTAAGGTTCGCCACAGCGGAACTCCGGTCCGCTAATGATTGGCAGTAGAGTTTTACGTGCTTGCTTGCCAGGCCTAATGCACAACCTTCAACAAAGGAATGCCCGTTCACACATGTCGCCACACAGAAGACACTCTAACTGAGAATTGAATGGGCAATGTCTAACTGTGAGGCGACAACGCTATCGCAGCACCACCTTTGCTTTGTTATATTTGTGCAATCAGTATCCCATCTAGACAAAGTGGACTTGGAAACTTTTATACCCAGTTTGTTAGGAGCAGAAAAAGCAGTTATGAATCTTTTACACAGTCTTTTGTCTCCTTAAGATAAAAAGTGTAATTTCCTGTAAATGTTCATGCTTTTCAATTAATACTCGGCCCTATTGTTATAGGGGGAACATATGGTAAGAGTAATGTGTTGACTGAAATTTGCCTCTTTGACTGCTATGAGTACAACAGAATAATTAGTTTGCAAGACCAACCTGTTCTTGAAGCAGACTGCATACAAAGGATCACTGTATAAGGTATGTAGCTCAGAAATCTGTCTAGCTGAAGAAACGGCTATAAGAAAATGGTTTTCCAGGAAAGAAATGTCAACTCTGCTCCAGCTGTTGGGCCAAATAGGGACAGAGTGGGTTCTATAAAAACATAGTCCCACAGTGGAATAGGTTCACTAAATGTAAGTATTCCCTTAAGAAAGGTCATAGAAGTCTTTACGGAAGCCAGTGAGGAATTCTGAAAACTCTGATAGAAATTTGAGATAGCCACCATGTGAACTTTGATGAACGCATCTCTCAGACTTGAATTAAACATTCATTCAAGGCAATCAAGGACTGCAGGGACTAGAATGGAAAAGGAATCCAACCCATTTGCTAAGGCCTAAACTGAGAAATGCAGCCATTTGCTTTTATACATTTTCCTCGTACTGGACCTCTAGGCAGAAATAAGGATTTCAATGACCCTATCTTGGTAAACTGTGTTCCTGGCCATTGGTTATGAAGAAATGACATTACCTCCAGGATGTTAATATGCAGGCTGGCCTTTTCTCTGTGATCAGACACGCTAGACAGTCTTCTCTTCATAACGCCACATTCCTGGGATGAAGTACCTGTAGTGACAGTTATTTGGGTTTGGGAATTTGGAAGGCACTGCCTAGGAAAGCCTGGAATCAATGAAACACCATCCTAGGTGCCTGTGACAAATATTTGAAATTCTGATACTGTTCAACATCAGATTCCACACTAGCAATAAAGTCTTTTGTCACGTTAGTACATCTGATAACATAAGTACAGCACTGCAGTCTCAAGTAGGAAGACAATAACACTAAAAAACAAGCGAGATGTGCAGGAAAAATTACTTTATTTTAATAAACAGAACATCACTGAAATGCAACAGACAAGAAATCCACAGTTCATAGCATGTAATGTTAGTGGAAGTGAGTCAAACTATGTTTTATGAAGATACCTACATGAGGATTAACTTTTCCCTTGCCCACAAACCTAACATTCCCCTGGATTCAAGAAGCTCGGCGCAAGGACGGTTTTAGCCTTGCACTGAGCGTCCTCACTACAGATGGTGCAACAGCACCATATGAATATGTATGAGGGCGCACTGCCACCCCCTCGACATGCACAGGAAACGTGTGCGAGTGCAGGGGGTGTGTACATGTGCTGTAAGGAGGCGTAAACATGCCCCAACAGTTGCAAAACATACTATGCCTACTAGTAGAGCCTGCCTCTAATAGTAAGTCAGTAATTCAGTGTCCATGGATACCGAAATGTATGCTAAGCATACAAGAGTGTCCACGAACAGTGAAATAAAATCGAAGTAGTAAACACACAAGCACGTAGTGGAATGTAGAGCCCTGTCCCTAGAACTTTCACAATTAGATTCCCCTGTGTCCCTATTATGCATGTGAATTGCTGCAATATCGAAGGTGTAAGCAAAGCGCAGCATGTTTGCAAGTCGCTGCCCTCCGCTGAGCATAGCTTGCACATCAAATTCATTCAAACAGAGAAAAACATGTGGAATCAATGTAAATGTCAATAGTGTAGTGTTTAGAGCATCCGCCTAATGAACAGGCATTCACGGTTCGAGCCCAACAATAGCACATATCATTTTCCATGTGGAATGAATGTCGTTTTGCTGTAAAACTGACATAAGAGTATCGCATGAGATATTTAACTTAAATATCATTCAAGAAAAGTGGCACTGTCATAATGAATAAGGCACTAGTAAGCAGGTGTAAGCACAAATAAGGAGCAGTAAACAAATGTACATATCAGTAAGCAAGTCTGAGTGCGCTTGCACGGGTCTAAGCAGTGCCCAGCATAGGAAATGTATGTACAGATATATAATATATATATACATATATGTATATATATATATATATATATATATGTATATGTATATATATATATATGTATATGTGTATATATATATATATATATATATATATATATATACATATATATATATATATATATATATGTATATATATATATATATATATATATATATATATATATATATATGGGATCCAGACACATGCTCGACTAGCATATGTCCGAATCACAAAATATCAAACACACATACACGAAAGCGCTTAACATCGACATGCACTTCTGTGTATGCGTGCCTGTTTTTCCCCACTATAGTGCGATCTCGGAGTGAGTATAATAAAGTAGGGGGGTGTGGGGGGGGTGCAGGGGGGCAAAGCCCCCCTGCAGAAATGTAGATTTTTTTTTTTGAACTACACATACACGGAAGCACTTTTCGATGTTAAACGCTTTTGTGTATGTGTGTTCGATGTTTTGTGATTCGGACATATGCTAGTCGAGCATGTGTCCTAGACCCATATATATATATATATATATATATATATATATATATATATATATATATATATATACACACACACACACACACACACACACACACATATATATATATATATATATATATATATATATATATATATCTATGAAGAAAGAACGACATAACAATAAAGCATACAAAAGGAATGAGAAGGGAATCAACAGCAACCCCATTATTATATAGTGCTGTCAGCGTATGTCATATCAAGCTGGACAGAAGTGAGCAAAGCACTGCTAATCACACCACAGGCAGGATATTACCAGTGGGAGTAACATTGTTGATATGCTAAGTCTACTTTACACACAGAGGGTAGTCCCTGGTGGGACTACCCAAAAATTGATAGGCTATTTGGTCATCCAACCATTACACAAGCAAGGGCAGGTATGTTCAAGGACTTGGTGGGAGATCTTGAGAATACATGGGTTAGGACAACATACGTGTAGAGCCCCTAACGTTCGTGAGAGGGCAATGTGTAGAGGTGTGTCATGGCTGCGATAACAACTGGAAAATGGATGGTATGCTTGTGTGTTGAACTTGGGTGGGGTGGAGGAACTATGGGTATGAAATTATGGAGCCAAGCATGCCAGGGTTGGATGGGCTTGTTCTAATTGGACCGTCCCATGTAGATCAGCGAGTTTGTTATAAGAATATATGCATACACAAATGCAGACATCAATATGTAGAAGTACATTCTCTGTAACACATTCATTCCATTTGCAGACATAAATAACATGAATGTGCCCTTACAAACCTTGACAGTAGATAGAATGATAGGTTGTGCATAAGAGGGAAGGGACAAACTGCTAAAATGCAAAAGTGTGTACAATGTCCGAAATCAGTGCTGTGCTGAGCAAAATCAAATGTAAGGACTTTCCCACACATGGAATCATTCCTGTGATCTGCCTGCTACAGCAAAGCCAATTACTACACCAGTCTATTTGTAAAAGAAATACACCGAACACATACATAATTAAGCTCTCATGTGTAACGTGTGTGATACCACATAGTCATACTTATTAATTTATTGTAGTGTCATGTTAAAGGGAGTAAGGATGTAATGAAGTATAGAGTCTAATCTTGACATAAAGACATGTGTGTCCCATGTGGGACAACCCAAAAATTGCAAATAGTGTCCTTTTGGTCGCTCATGTCACCATTGTTTGTGGACTAAAAGTTTGGGAGTTCTGAGGATATGTGGAGTGAGTCAACCAATGGGATGGGTCTATAGGAGTAGGGAGTGGCCAATGTGTAGTGGTGTGGATACACCGCAAATCCAACTGGAGAATGGATGACTGCAGTGTTATGGAGGCATTGGGGTGTGTGCTTGGGGAACCAGGATCCATGGGTATATGGGTATATATGCAAATGAAGCAGCACAGCAATAGTGTATTGGTTAGAGCAGCCACCTAATAAACAGACATTCCTGTACCGAATCCCACTGCATCACATACCATTTACATGTTGACATGGGGTATGTAGAAGCTGTGGCTACACATGGCTGTACATGTCATGAACATATCGCCTGTGACTATTCAGGAACATACAGAGCAGAGTTGGATTTCCCTGAGTCTGTCCACTGTATAACTTGCAAAATAACAATTAAAAGTTAACTGGAGTGAAGTGACAGTGTCATAATGAATAAGGCACTAGTAAGCAGGTTTAAGCATATATAAACACCAGTAAGCATGTGTAAGTGCATTTGCGTGGGGTATGCATTGCTTTACAGGCACACACACACACACACACACATATATATATATATATATATATATATATATATATATATATATATATGTAAATGTTTGCATCTATATATATATATATATATATATATATATATTTATATATATATATATATATATATATATAGTTGCAAACATTTACATATACATATATATATATATATATATATATGTGTGTGTGTGTGTGTGTGTGTGTGTGTGCGTAGATATGCACAGATATACAGCTATGATAGGAAACAGCAGACAAGAATGACAATATGTTCACAGGTTATGCCAATGGAAGTGAGGGGCCCAAGCAAGTAACATGAAACACGTAGCATGACCTTCCACCCCCCCCCAGCTGGACACAGAAAACACCCCCCCAGCTGGACACAGAAAACATACACACAAACCCACAAACAATGTAAATAGTCAACTGCTCCCCTGACCACAGGCAGGATACAACCGGGGGGTACACAGTGTTGCCGTGAAATTTAATCTTGGAACACAGACAGGTGCGTCCCTTGTGGGACACCCCAAAAATTGCCAAGACCAAAAGAAGGTGATACACTGACCATTCTGGCTGGGGTGTATACATACCCGAAATATAAGGGTGGGAAAGCCTGATGACCCATGGGTCAAGACAATTGTATGACATGGGTCCCGTGAAGTGGAGAGTGGGCAGTGTGTAGTGGTGTGTTCAGAACCAGCCAGGACCCAGAGTAAGGATGGGTGCTGTAGAGGAGGTGCGGGTGGGGGAACTATGGGTAGCTACTTATGGGTCTAGGAGTGCAGGTGCTGGCTGATGTTGGCCTATATGGGCAGCCCCAGGGATGTAAGCAAATGTGTTCATTGGGCAGAGGCATCACCCAACGAGCAGCCACACCCACTATGAGTCCCACTGCAGCAAAGTGTAATCTGTATGGCACGGAACGGAATAACCAGATGTAGATGTATATATGTAGAGGTATGTGTGTGTTTATCTACCCATAGCGACATAGAGATAAGCCTCTCCCTCTCCGTAGTACAAATGTATACATGCAGAGACAGAATACATATACATACCCACATATAGATACATACATATGCAAGCACCCATAGATCCATATGTTGTTATATATATATAGACAGCAATATATAAATATATACATGTATACATACATATACAGATATATCTGTATATAGTAATGTATATATATATATATATATATATATATATATATATATATATATATATATACATACATATATGTGACTGTAAATATACACATGTAGATAGCTAGGATATGATACAGCAGTTTCATAGTTTCATAGTATAGTACTAGGCTATCTGCCCTGGGGCATTTGTAAGCCTAGCCATAATGATGTGGCATTTGCCACCCCATGAAATGGTACAAAAATGTACAGAATAAATTAAGAATACTGTGTCTAGTAGTGACACAATGAAGGTCCCCTTATATAATAGAATTAGTTTACTGTGCCTCTGTCTAGCAGTGACACAGATGTGACTCCTGGGGTAAACTTACGATCTCCCATCCACTCATCAAGATTTCTCTTGAAGAGAGTCAGTAAGGGGCTCTGCCTAATACGAACTGGGATCTTGTTCCAAAGCATGGGAAGCCTCTGGGTTATGAATCTATCCCTCCAGCATGTCCTATTCATACTTGTGCCGAGGTTTAAGTCTTTAGCTCTCGTGGTCCTGATGGACTTGGATTTTTTGAGGTGGAGCATGTCCATCAGATCCTGATTGGACATGGCCTTGTATGTCAGGCAGAGATCACCTCTGAGCAGGCGGTATGATACTGAATAGAGCTGAAGTTTCTTTAGTCTGGCAGAATAAGACATATGTTGGAGACCCTTGATCCTCTTGGTGAGGTACTTTTGTGGTCTCTCCAGCTGTTGCAAATGCCAGGTGAGGTACATACTAAATGGGACATTGTACTCAATCATGGGTCTGATAAGGGAAGAATATAGGGGTACAATGACATCCTTGGATCTGGATGTGAATCCCTTCATGATGAGGTGTGCAAGGTAGAATGTTTTTCTAACCACTTTGGCAACGTGGGTATCAAATGAGAGGTCGCTGTCGACTTGGGTCCCTAGGTCTCTGATTACTTTTTCAGTACTCAGTGAGTTGTTGTCTATGTGATAATTTGTGGGTACTTTGTTTTTCCCAAAGGGGATGACTATACATTTTTTGGCATTTAGTTTAAGGTCGTGACTCCGGCACCAGTTGTCCATTTCTGTGAGGCCTTTTTGTAGGAT
Source organism: Protopterus annectens (assembly GCF_019279795.1). Classification (NCBI taxonomy): domain Eukaryota; kingdom Metazoa; phylum Chordata; order Ceratodontiformes; family Protopteridae; genus Protopterus; species Protopterus annectens. The sequence goes on along the minus strand of NC_056745.1, from coordinate 1,395,566,530 downwards.
GTGTGTGTCTGCTGGTGTATCTACTATGGCACCTAGTTTGCAGTCATCTGTGAACTTTGTCAGCCAAAGCCCTCCCGTGTTTGCTTAACATCTGAGAAATAAATGCCGAACAAGAGGGGTCCCAGGACAGATCCCTGTGGGACACCACTTGTGACTGGCTTTGAGCTTGACATTGCTCCAGCGATTTTAACTTTATGGTTCTGTCCTTTAGCCAGTTTGCAACCCATCTAGTGACATAAGGGTTTATATTTAAGCTGTTGAGCTTATCTATGATGCCTGAGTGGGGTATTGTGTCGAAGGCCTTAGCCAAGTCTAGGTATGCTGTATGGACTGCTTTGCCCTTGTCAATGGCTCTAGTGATTGTTTCAAAAAAGTCAACCAGATTTAAAAGGCAGGATCTGCCCTTTACAAAGCCAAACTGGGTGGGGTCAAGTGTCTGTAGGTCCCCTATGTCTCTGTTTATGAGTTCCATGATGATTCTTTCCATAACTTTGCAGACCAGGCTGGTTAAGCTTATTGGGCGGTAGTTTCCAGGGTCTGTAGAGGCACCCCCCTTGTGGAGTGGGACCACTGTTGCTGTACCCCAGTGTTCAGGTACATATCCTGAAGTAAGGCTAAGGTTAAATAGCATTTTTATGTGTGGGTTTAGCTCCTATTGGAGTCCACGTAACACGCAACCCAGGATACCGTCAGGTCCCATTGATGCTGTGTTTTTTGCTTTGTTTAGGGCGGTTCTCACTTGGACATCTGAGATGACAGGGAGATTACATTCAGCTGGGATAAGTATTTCTTCTTTTGGGGGTGAAGGTGAGGAGAAATTTGCACTGAACCTGTCAGACAAAATGTTAGCAATATCTGTGGGTTCAGTGTATTTTTTATTGTTGTGAACCAACTCTGAGCATATCTGAGGGTTTCCGCCCAGGTTTCTAACATAGCTGAAGAAGGCTTTGTGGTTATCTTTAGTGTCCTTAGCGATTTTTCTCTCAAAGTTGGCCTTGGGTGTTTTTATGAGAGAACGTAGTTTTTTGCTAATGTTGATCAGAGATGTCTTCCCTTCATGGGATTTTGCTCTGACGTGCAGTAGCTTCCTTCTTTTTTTATACAATTTGTTTATGGCTGAGGTCCACCAGACAGGACGCTTACCTTTGGTGGAGAGAGACTTGGATTTGTTTGGGATTGCATGATCCATGCATTCTTGGAGATGTCCATAGAAAGCATTTGTGAAGGATTCAGCATTGTGGGATGTGGTATCCACTGGCACAGTGGGCTTAAAGGATACCATCTCAGTCTTGGGAAGAGTGAAGTTTGCTTTTGAGAAGTTTTTCACTGTGGTCTTTTGTGCTGGGGGTGGAGGTGGGATATGTATATCCAGGGTGATTAGTTTGTGGTCAGATCTCACTAGTGAGGGGTATACTTCCAGTGTGGAGCATTTTGTCCTCATGTTTGTGATGATCAGGTCTAGTATATTATCTCCCCTAGTGGGAGAGGTGACTAATTGTTCCAGTGCATTTGAATTTATGAATTCCAGGAACCTTTGGGCTAGGGTATTAGGGCTAGAATAATGTACCCAATCTATGTTTGGGTAGTTGAAGTCTCCCAGTATGATGGTATTTTGTGATACATTCATATCCTCCAGTGTATTCAGGAAGGCTGAGTGGAGTTCTTGAGATTGGGAGGGTGGTCTGTAACATGCTACCAGTTGTATAGCAGTTTTGCCTATGGTTAGTTGCACCTGTAGGGTCTCTGATGCTTCATGTGTTGCTACTAACCTGGAGGTGTGGGTGTCCTTGATGAATATGGACACTCCCCCTCCCTTTGTGGTTCGGCCTGGGTTTTGGGGCCGAAAAGCATGATACGAGGTATAGCCTGGTAACACTGGGGTGCTCTCAGGAGCCTTGAACCAGGTTTCAGTTACTGCACAGACGTCGATGTTCTCCATGCTGAGGAGTGCATAAAGTGCCTGCATCTTGAGATTTAGACTTCTGGTGTTGAGCAGCATTACCCTTAGTTTTTTTCCATTATTGTTTTCTAAGGAGGTGGATTTGTCTTTTGAGCCTTGCCTAAAAAAGGCACTATGGGGGTGGCAAGAGCCTTAGCCAATATCCGGAAGCCCAGTGGTGACAGGTGTAAGCCATCCCTTGCGAAACAGCGTGGCTTGTCCAACATGTCATCCTAGGCAGACAGACATTGGATCCCCTTAGAATGACACCAGTACTTGAGCCAATTGTTAAAGCTGATCATCTTGTCTTTGTATTGTGGTATCATTCTTGGTGAGGGCAAGATGCTGCTCAGGGTCAGGGTCATACCAGCCTGGGCTACATAATCGGAGAGCTCCTCTATGTCTCTTTTCATGTAGTCCAGGGAGATACGTCTTAGGTCATTCACACCAGCATGGACAATGACGGAGTCATATTTGTACTTGCTTTGGAGTGACCTGAGTGCATGTGTTATGTGGCGGACCCTAGCTCCCGATAGACAGCTCACAGTCACTTTCTCCTTGTTCAGCCTGGTCAGCGGGACATCAGTGTGTCTGACTATAGAGTCACCTATTACTAGTGTATCAGGCAAGGTGTTTGGCCTTAAGGGTTGTGATTGGTTGACACACTGATTTATTGAAGTATGTGTTGCCTGTGTTTTGTTTTGAGGTGGTGGATTTTTGGGTGTCTGCTTTGGGAGCCTCTGTTGTTTTGGTAAGTTTTTTATTAGAGCCTCCGAGTATGTCTTTGTGTTTTTATGTGTTTGGTTTGCAGTTGTGGTAGGTCTATGTAGGACTGGGATTGTTGTGTGTGTGGTTGCCATCTCCTCCTGTCTGGTCATGCCAGCCCTGAGTTGAGAGAGTTCAGCCTCCAGTTTGGCTATATAGTTGCATCTCTCACATGTATTTGTGTTTGTTGGGAGGAGGAGAGGGTTGTCTGTGTACATGAGACAATTGTAGCATTGTCTCAAGATATCCAGATTGACCAGCTGAACTGGAGACGACGCCAGTAATCTACCACTCGACATGCTAGAACTGTATAAGGAGTGCTGTACCTTTAAGGGAAGTGGATATTCACAGGGGTGGTAAGTAGATGTAGTGCTTTACTTAGTACGAGAGTGCTTACTTAGTAGAGAAGTACTGAGAACAAGTGCTAGGCTTATAATATAGTAAGTAGTCTGGTTATACTAAGAGTAGAGCTTCCTTAGGGGAAAATTTGAAGAGCAGACTTGGCGGAGCCAGAAAAAGTTTAACCTTGTTTAACCGGCGCTGCGCTATGTGCACAACCGCGAAAAGCCGGGCAAACGCGGATTTTAAACAGTGAACTACAAAAGAGATAGAAATGGTCAAAAACAACCAATTACTACAGCTTCTTGTGCTGAGGTCACTTCCTACAGGGACAGGTAGGCTGCTCAAGGCTCCCCACTCCCACTGGTAAGCAAAGAAACTTGTTACTTGTTACGAATTACATATGTTCACAGGCCATGCATATGGGGGTGAGGGGTCCAATAAACAAATGTGTAACACATAGCAGCAACCCCCCACCCCCCCAGCTAGGCCAGTGAGACATACAGACACACAATAAAAGTAAACACACCACTGCTTCCCAGACCACAAGCAGGATACTGCCAGTGGAGAGACTTGCCAGGTGTAATCTTGAAACATAGACATCGATATCCCTTGTGGGACACCCAAAAATTAATGATCATCGGAGTCAGTCCCAGTAATGATTCATCAAACCAGGCTGTAGACATACACGGACCAGTAGGTAGTGCAAGCCTGATAACCCATGGGTCGATACAATGTACGACATGTGTCCCGACAAGCGGAGAGTGGGCAATGTGTAGTGGTGTGTTTATACCCCACCTGCACCCACAGTAGTGGTGTTGTCCTATGTAATATCAAGACTCCCTCAGACAGACATGTGTCATTAATACAAGCAAAGATTTGTACATTGGCCAAATACATCACTCTGTGCATTTCATTTACATTAACACAACAGTTCCTGTCCAATCATTATGTGAGACAGTACTCTTGCAAGGTGCTGTGTGTGACATCATCATCATGAAAAAAGTAAATGGCAAAACCATAGAGGGACCAGTAGTGTTGTGTGTACAATGGGGTCATCTGCATCACGTGTACCTGGAACCTTTAGGAGTCATGTGCATACCAGGATCGTGTGCCTGAGAGACAGGTATGAGGATTGTGATGCATATTAAAAGGGTTACATGTGCCCAGTGGACATGTGTGTGAAATAGATAGCTATGTATGGGGCAAATGTTGTTCTAGGAACCGATTGGCCTTTTGTTTCACCACTTGCAGTGATGTCATGGTATGAGTGGCAACTGCTAGACCAAAACAATGAGCCAATGTCCTGCTGTTATTATGAGGTTGTCCAGTGTCTGTCATTCCAGGCTGCCATGACTGAATGATAAGCCTTCAACACAGAGCATATGCATCCTTGTTTCACATGTGTGTGGGTAATACCTAGGTCGCATTTACCCATATAGCTGCATTCCAAGGCAAATGTCCTACACCCAGAAGTAACACCCTGACATCTACAAGACAATTGCATTGGATGCTTATGCTAACCAGTGTTAGATGTGTGGCTTTAGTAATCCATTTCCTCAATGTAGAACCTACAGTTGGGAATACTGACACCTGTGCAGTGAGGAACACCTGGCTGAAGGCTCTGTAGTGCACAATTGCACTACCACCATATAACTCAGATCCAGACATGTGGGCCATAACAGTGGTATGGACCATTCCAGGTGGGGATGTACACATATTCATAAAGGCTACTCACATGTAAAGACCACTACTCTGACATAACGTATCACAGATGAGTCAGGTACAGGTGACAGTGGCAAATGCTGCATTCTAGGTTGTATCTTCATATACATCCACCACCTTGTTCCCAGACTACCAACACACATCCATATGTGGTATGACTTAATATGGTAGACCACCAGATAACTCTCGATTGGTGGACTGTACCTAGGCCTACATCAACTGTGCAAAGTACCCATGTACAGACACAGCTGCATAATGTGTTATGCAATGCAATAATACCACTGTTTGTAACCAGCTCAGTTGTACACATACCAGGGTCCCTCAGATGTTGTCAGCATTAACACGGTCAACTGTTGCTGTACACCAGTAAACAACACCCTCATGGTTAGATATGATCTAACTGTATCTGCCTTGGATATGTACATCCCACACTCATACAACATAAATGACATTACCATAGCTTTCATTATCCTTTCTACATACAGGTGGCTACAGTCATTACACACATGCACATGGCAGATAACATGCTAACAGTACATAAGGTTTGATATCTATGTTAAAAGAGGTAATATTCCCTCTCTACTGGTCACCCATGACACCTATCATATCATACAACACCCCATGTGGCATGTTTGTCTTTAGACATGTCCATCTAATGCAATGCCTACAAACATACCCAAATAACAGAATCATAGGACATACACAAGGCCTGTATTGACAGACTCAGGGAAATCCAACTCTGCTCTGTATGTTCCTGAATAGTCACAGGTGATATGTTCATGACATGTACAGCCATGTGTAGCCACAGCTCCTACATACCCCATGTCAACAATTGCAAGCAATGCATGCTGTGTGCTGTCTGGACATTAGCCTTAGTACCACAATAACCAGTACATGCTGAGGTGAGATGTATACAAGCCACAGACCTCACACATGCTTGAATGAGTGCATTTCCTAGCTCTAACAGAGCACATTGCTGGCACTCTTCCAGCAAACATGAGGTGTGAGTGGCAAATATGATGTGCTCACTGTTGACCATTACAGTGCCCTGGCTTCACCATGGCACTGTCAAGTAACAGTTTGTAGGAGCATGACATGGAATAATGCTGTGTGTGTCTCGCTGATATGTGCTGTTGTCATATATGTACACTTGGCTACTCGTGAAGGTGGTGGTGTCCTACCAGTACATGAATACAACATCCATTATGGTGTAATTCTCGGCAATGTTTCACACATGGTGTGGGGAAGGTGTGGAATGTATCTTCTTGACCTGCTTGTGCACTTACTGATGTAGACCGCATATGTGTACATGTATTGATGTTGGTGTAGATTCTGAAGGTGACTGTTGTCTTAGTACATCATGCTGTTGCAATACAGCCTCAACATTGCCAACTGTATATGGTGATATGCTTTAGGTACAGTAAGCCGTACATGAGGTATGGACAGATGTTTGGACATGACTACTAAGTGGTGGGGCTTCTTTGCAGATGAATGATTACTGAGGACAGCTCACTGGTGTGTTACAACCAGTCCTACAATAATCTGTGTAACTGCTAAGGTCAGGTTTTGTTAACTGAAGTGGAAGACAGACAATGCAGAATGCTGTAAGGGTGACACTAAAGGCAAACCTCATGACACCTGTAACAGTAATACCTTCCCCGTGCATATATTGTGCATATATCAGCACAGCTGGCAAAGGAAAGAGTCAGTAAGCTTTGTACCAGATGAGATAGTGCTGTACTTCTGTAATACCTATCATGAGATAGGCAGGTGTTTGATTCACAATACTGGCAAGTGTGGGTGTGTGTGTGTCCATATATGTCACGTATGGTTGGGAATACATCCCACATGTTATCACTCTCCTGAACACTGTTGTTGACACCAGTACAGAGTGAAGTGTAGAAAGAAAGGCATAGGCAGGTGGTTGACCCTCACACATGTAAAGTGCCTGTATGTGTGTGACATAGGTGTATATATTTATGAATGCCACAGTGTGTGTGTGTGTGTGTGTGTGTGTGTGTGTGTGTGTGTGTGTGTGTGTGTGTGTGTGTGTGTGTGTGTGTGTGTGTGTGTATTTGTGTGTGTGTATGGCTGTCTGTGTGTATGGCTGTCCGGTCCCTGGAGTGAGGCTGTATTGTACCATAGTGAAATGTTAATGCAATCAATGCAATCTTGCATCCCTGTTGATATCATCAATCTTAGACAGGCGTTCTAACTGCCTGTTAACATGTACACCCTGGGGTGTGACTTGTTGTTACATAGCCTACTGATGGACCCCCTTCCCCACATACACTCACTGCACTGTAGTATCCCTGTCGATGTCCTTGATCTTAGACCATTCCAACTACCTGTGCATGTGTAACCTCTGTGGTGCGTCTTGTAATTGCATAGTACTATAATGATGATATGCACATAGGCAGGGGTTCTCATCCAAACACTGGCAAATATGTGTTTGTGTGTGTGTGTGTGTGTGTGTGTGTGTGTGTGTGTGTGTGTGTGTGTGTGTGTGTGTGTGTGTGTGTGTGTGTGTGTCAGAGTGTGTGTTACTGTGTCTGTGAATCCCTGAGTGTGTGGGTGTGTCTGTGTTTGTATGCTGTCGTGGCAGTGGGTATTACTGCTTCCCAATGAGAAGCCACTATTTCCACTGGCCTTTACCCTTGTCATCTGACATACCACTCCTTTACCTCCTCCCTACTCCCGGTAACTATACCCGTGATGTCACCCACTATGGATGTGATGGCTCTGAACACAGTAGCTTACTACACAGCTATCATGCTCTTGGATCATTAGAACAGTAAACATAATTGAAATATGGGAGAATATAACTGTGATGTGAAAGCTGCAAAGTACATGCAGGTATTGTCATACTGACCTGTGGGTAGTCAACATGTACATATGGGACACTAACCACAAACACCGACATCCCCCGGCACATGCCACTACACCTGAAAGAGCAAGGCAGAACGTCAAGATCAACATTCTGTTAGTGTTGTTACACATGATACATACTGTCAAATATAGAAAATGCATTCTAAAACTGTAATACATGGTATGTCTGCTGCCTGTCAACACTACTCAACAATATTAATCTACAATTGTCTATCTAGTATGTTCACCCTGTGCATCAGACCACATGAGCATGTCCCTGCACCGATGGTGTGAATGACAGGGATGCGGCACAGGCATCATCATATGCGCAGGGTGATAATGTTTGCCAGAGGCCTAAGCTGCACCATTGGATGACATCACGTGTGTGTGTTAGAGCCTGTGATATCATTGAGCATGTATGGATGTTATGCGAGTGTGTGTTGAGGTGCCCTACATTTGTTTCCGGTGTGTGTGTATGCATGCACACAGGTCTGGCATGTGGCTGGCCTACACAGGGGTATTATTGACAGCTGCAGACTGTACAAGGCAGGTTTCACAGTTCATGGTGTCCGGCCATGGCCACATGACCTGCACCTGCCAGGGGTTGCATGGGCACTACCAAGCAGAGGTCCAGATTGGGTACTGTCTGATGATACATGTCCACTGGAATCTTGTCCCTGTTGGGACCATCCAGGACCATGTGCATGTGGCCTGCTGTGTCCTGTTGTGGACTGCACAGCACCAGCTGCACTGCTGCTGCTACCACCACTATGGGAGCAGGCATGTGCAGTAGCATGTTCACGTAGACCTTCAACAGGTGATGTAGCTGACCTATGTCTACGTGCCCGATGCTTCACTCCCACCAGATATTCCAGCACAGACATTCCACGCTTGAGGATTGACATGCCACTGTCAAGGACTCCCACCATGTCACCCAATCGTCTATCCAAAACATCTGCAAGATGATGGTGAGCATTTGCAAGTGCCTGGATGTTGTCAGTTAATGAATGGACAGCAGCCCTCTGAAGCCTCAGACCTTCTCTGTTGTGCCATTCAGCACGTGCCTGTTTCTTTATTACAGCCCGAAATATGTGTCTGGTGACTCCAGCTGATGTGCTTTGTATCACAGAGGCATGTTGGCCAGTGGTCCTCCTATGAGCAGCTCTGGGCACATGCCTTTGTGGGACATCACCAGTCAGTTAACTGGGATCATGGTGTGCAGGCACACCTTCCATAGTCTCCACACTTCCCTGCTCCATGCTACCACTTGCCAACTGTCCTTCCTCTATGGCCAGTGGTGATGGGGTATGTGTAGGCAGTGGAACTGTGTGCGAGGATGAGGGAGAGACAGGTGGAATGGCAACCAATGGCACAGATTCAGCCCCTGACAACCTTGCCTGTGTCTCTCATACTATCATCATCACTGCTAGAGTCTGTGGGGACACTAACATCAGGTGGACAGCAGGAGGGCAACACACCTACATCAACACCTGTGAGGGGAAGACAAGAACTGTATATTACAAGTTATAACAGGCACAGACACACACAGAGACAGACACACAGACAGATAGACAGACAAACAGACACACAGACACACATGCTACATGCAGGTGATATCAACACCTGTGAGGGGAAGACAAGAACTGTATATTACAAGTTATAACAGGCACAGACACACACAGAGACAGACACACAGACAGATAGACAGACAAACAGACACACAGACACACATGCTACATGCAGGTGATATGGCAGATGGCATTCAGCTTAGACAATTATAGTTTCAGCTTAGACAATTATAGTGGTAGTTATCATATATCCCTGAGTTGCACACAACAGCATGCATGTGTTATAGCAGATGGCATGCACCTTACACAATTATAGTGGTGGTTAGCAGACATACCTGCATTGCACCATTTGTGCTAGTAGCCTATGCCCCATACCTGCAACACAATGCATGCACTTTGCACTGTTGCACCGCACTGCCATGGTGTGTGCAACATACAACACATGTTAACAGACCATCGCTGACCTTTGTACATCTGCCACTGATGCTTTGTGTTGGCCACCGCCCCTATGTGTGAGGACATGAGCAGTGGGGTATGTTGACTGCATGCTATGTTTGCCTGAGCCCTAGCTTGCATATCTCCCCTAAAGCAGTGCATGTCTGTTCAACATTATACTGCCTACCCCTGAGCTGAGTCTAGACATTGTGCATGTGGCTGTACACACATGTTTGACATGGCTGTCCCTACTTTGCAATGGTGCCACAAACCAGCACAGGTTTACAGTACACCGGCCTGCTGTGTGACATATGACCTTGCCAATCACATGTAGAATGACATGTCTTCTGCTGATGTGTTGAATGACATGCATACATGTGTAACACAATGGTGTCCTTTCCAATCTACAGTACGGTAATGGTGTACCACTGCAGGGACATGTTACACTAACATGGGCCTTCAGCTGATGCAATGTTGATTGTCCACCCTACAAATATGCAGGGACATACTGCACATTGAACTGATGTGCATAGCCATTGCAGGGCATCATGTGGTTTCACAACTGCTATACAGTATGAGCTATTGACACAGTTCAGAGCCATGACTATGTTCACATACAATACATATTTAATGTGGAATGTGACCCATGTCACTGAGGTGTATACACACTAAACCCTAAAGTGGAATGTGTGACACTGGTCACAGAAGGGTATACGGATGACACCCCTGCACATCTGCAACCATATTACTGATGCCTGGAAACTATGCCCACACATGGCTAACTTAGCAGTACTCTATGTCCCACATGCCATCTGTGTACCTCACACACATGAGGAGCAGGCATGACAGTGATGTCTGACACCAGCAAGATGAATGCACTGCATCTGTGGCCTGATGTGGTTGTATGTGTATGTTGTGCAACACGTGTATGTATTTGGATACTGAATAGGTGAATGCTTTCATGTTGTGACACACTCAAGATGTTCAAGACATGATATGTGGTGGTTTCATGTTATGCCTACACAAGCTGTGCACAGGCCTGTATGATGTTTAGTGTTTCACATCTGCAATATCACCATTACACAAAGGCCATAGTTGTATTGTGTTGAGCCAATGTACAACAGGGTGTACACACATGTACATCACTTCTACTGTGTGTGTTGCTTCATGTCTCTGGCCATCCTCCATGGCCATGTGTACACATGTTCTGTCCAATGGTTGTGATGGCCATCTTATTTCACATGTCAGTGTTATCCCATATGACATACACCCATAGATGTCATATGCTCCACTGAGGACAGGGTTATGCAGACAAAGGGTGGTATGTATAGAATGTGAGACATGTTTTGCAAAATAGTTGAGCAGTGTTGCAGTCAGCCCACTACATGTCATGGACATGTCAGATAGCGCATGACATTGTGTGACATTCATAGCAAGGGTATAATCCACATGGGTGTATCCTGTGGGCCGGTCATACTCCAGCTCCAGCACATTTAGAGTGTGTGCACACGTATGCCCTCTGTACAGTACTGTTCATATTCCCAACATGTGTAATGCTGATATGTAGTACCTGTCCCTACAGTGGAACACACCTCCACCATTGTATTCACTGTTGTCCACACATCTGGCAATGACAGTTTGGAAGGTTTAATGTAGGTGTTTCATATAGTCTTCAATTATTTCACATGGGTAAACACTGTGATGCATTGCAGGTCTGACCAGTGTCCATTAACAGGACCACCATACATTATGTGTACGTGTGTTATGGCAGATAGCATGCGATTAATATGTTCCGTGCATTATCAAGCCTGGTAAATAATAACAATCTCACCTGACACAGGCTGCTGTTGCTTGAAAACACGAGAGGTACCTAAACAGGAGTGTCACAGCAGTAAGATCATTATCTACACCTGTGTGATAGCTACAGGGTGCAATGTCCATGTTCGCAGATAAGCCAGTACAATACACTATACTTTGGAGTATGCACATCTGTGCATACATAGAGTAGCAGACTATAGTATGTGGCATGTGTGCAAACATGCCTTGCATATGATGTTACATTACATATTGTACAGTAACACATGTAACTATGTGAAATATAGTGGTGTTATATGTGCAGTAGTGACTTACCAGGCAACTCCAGGCTCGGTAGTTGAGAGACACCCACTTCCACAATACCAGCTAAAGCTTGTGGATGGAGGTCTGCAGGGGTCCCCAGGTTGGCCAGTAGCTTCTCGGTACGTGTGAGTGGGGGCTGGATGAGTGTCCCCCCCCACCTGTTGCACCTTGCATTAGCATGCTGTTTTGCCCATCTTATGAGGTCAGTGCAGTGTCGGTGCACCTGCTGATAGGTGTGATTGCGACTGCCAACATCATTTACCCTCCTGCAGAGTTCCTCCCACAGGGCATCCCGCTGCTGTGCATCCTGTGGCACATGGCTGAAGAGTGTTGTGTGGTTATCGAGGAAGTATTGGACGAGGATCTCATCCTTCAAGTGGCTATACGCTGGCAGTCTGCTATGTGGCATACCTGGAAGACATAATGATGGAGACAGGTCACAGTAACTCACAGAGAAGTACAGCAGTACAGCTGAACATACATGTGTATCACATTTATTAAGATTACAAATACGTCTTTGCAAATCTACATGACACTAACACCACTGACATGTATAAGTCACACACATGTGACACTTACCGGTGATGTGACGTTATCGCCATATATCTGTGTGTCATGTGATGACATTCCTCATACACCATGTGGATGTTGTCTTGATGTGGGCATGTCTGTTTGTCTGTACTGGTGTCTTTATCTATCAGCACATGCCTGGATGCATTCACATTAATGCAATCAACCTTAATGCTGTGTATATGTCACATATATAGTCATCCATAGCCATTAGGGACATGACCTGTGACCCTGCAGACTTGCATGCATGTATGTGTTTTGCCATATATATCTACATGGCACTCTACAGCTGTGTAGCATCCTGCCATGTATTGCCTGTGTTGCACATGTGTAACACATGGGACAATAGCTAGCCTCATGGTATTTGCAGGGTTGGATATCAACTATAGCATGTATGATCATAGTGATCTAGTAGGCTATATGCCCTGGGCCATTTATGAGCCTTGGCAGACAGACTACCTAGCTGTAGGCAACAGACAGTTAAGTTTCAGTGGCTAGTTCAAGCAGTGACACAGAACTGATCCACAGGGTTACTGATATATTTGACATGCGGTCATCACACCATGTCACAAAGAGGGGTGATGTCTAGCTTCGTTGGACAGGGATGCATAGTATGGCAAGAGTATGTTAAGTGTATGGGACAGAAATCTGTCAGGCATGTTGTGATCCTTGTACTAGAAAGGTGGATGTCCATGAAGTATGTGTTTATTTGGGATCAGGATGTGTTAAGTGTAGCATGTCCAACACCTCTGGGTTGGACATGGCTTTATTCAGGGTAGGCTGCATGCTACATAGTGCAGCTAGGGATTGGGAAGGGCAGTGTAGGCCATCTACACATGGGCAATAACCCTTAAAGGAAATGTGTAATCTATTATGGGTCACATGGGTGTTGAGTATGGCTGAGCAAATATCTCTTTATTCCTGGATGGCACCCTGTCATGATTAGGGGTGCTACATATAACTACCTGTCTGGTGTGGTGAAGTAACTATCAAAGGAAAGAGTACTGTCCAACTGCATCCCATACACACAGTTGCCGTTATGTTGACTGCTGCCTAGGTGGTAGTTCATAGGTACAGGCTTTGTAACATAGGGGATGACAATGCAATACTTAGCTGTCAGACTGTGGCCATACATCACATACTACACATCTGACACACTAAGGCCCCTCTGTATGCTGAACGCAGCACACATTGAGTCAACTATTGCTCCTAGTTCACAGTCATTTGCAAACATCAATAGGCTGATGCCTTCTGTGTTAGTCTGTGTGGTACAGATAACAAAGAGGGGGAGTACAAGGAATGAACCCTGTATTACTGTGGCTGGCACTGGTTTGATGTGCATGTATTAGTCAGACACCTTCTGTAGTGTTGGTTCTGCCAGCAGTCCAGTTGCCAACCACTCCTGTGACATAGGAATATACACCTAGTTTACTGAGTGTGCTGGAACACAGTATAGATGATGGCATCCTATGACCTGCAAAGGTCATGATATGCAGTGTGAATCAACCCTACTGTCATCTACATCTGTACCGAGTACATCAAATACATTGATCACGGTTCATGGCCTTACAGACCAGATTCAGCAGGGTAGTTGTGCACTATTTCCCATTATCAATGGTGTCTCCCCCTTTGTGGGGTGTGATAACTGTTGCTGTGCACCATTCGGTGTGTACACAGCCTGACATGGAGCTATGATTGAACATGATGTGTATGTGGATAGCTGAATGTTCTTACATTTGTGTAGGATACACCCTGGTATGTTGACAGGTCCTATGAAAGCTGTATGTATGGCTTTAGAGAGTGCAGCTTGTACCTGCATAGTCGTTATTACAGGGGCCCTGTAGTGTACATGGATATATTACTAAGTGTACCTGTTGGGGGGGAGGTAGGAGTGGGTTTAGGTTCTCTAAGACCCTATCTGGATGAATGGGTGCTATTTCTGTAGGTGCAGTACTTCCCATGCTATAGTGCTGTGCAGCACTATAGGTCTTGTCGTTGCCATTATGATTAATGACACAGCTATAGAATGCTCTGTGCTTGGCCTTATAATTTGTGACTGATTAGTTTCACAGTAGTTTTGTGTGGTTTTATATGGTGTATCTGTATCTTACTGAGGCTGACCAGGGATCACCTCCACTCATGTGTGTTCACTCTTGCAACAGTTACTACCTTCTGTGGTACAGTTTAAAGCATGGTACCACCAGTTTGCCTTCTTGTTTGTGTTGGGTTGAATCCTGGTTGTTTCAATGGCACAATCACTGCACATATGTGACGGCTTAAGGTTCATTTGTGTAGGATTCAGCAATTGCACATGCATTGTCCATCTGCATGGGTGCCATGACAGTCATCACTCTGCTCTTAGGAAACATAACATTGGCATTGGAGACTAACTATGTGTAGCATACTGTTAGACCTGTTTGTGTGACTACTGTGATCCAGGTCAGTGGGGTCAATGGAATCCAACATGTATTGAGCGCAGGTGTTGGTACATGAGGAGTCTTCCCAGTTCATAATGGAATAGTTAAGAGTAGCCATTATTATGGTTCTGTCTCAGACCTAATCTTCCCCATTACAGCACATTATGACAGTTGGGAAATCCGCGGCCTGGTGGGTGATCTGTTGCAAGGTGCAATTTGAAATCCACTTTGGCACAAAGGTAGTTGCTCAGCATAATGCATCTGAAGTTATGCAAGTGCAACCAGCATGGGGGTGTACTGGTGGGTGATCTGTCTCAAGGTGCAATTTGAATTCCACTTTGGCACAAAGGTAGTTGCTCAGCATAATGCATCTGAAGTTATGCAAGTGCAACCAGCATGGGGGTGTACTGGTGGGTGATCTGTCTCAAGGTGCAATCTGAATTCCACTTTGGCACAAATGTAGTTGTTCAGCATAATGCATCTGAAGTTGTGCAAGTGCAACTAGCATGGAGGTGTACTGGTGGGTGATCTGTTGCAAGGTGCAATTTGAAATCCAGTTTGGCACAAAGGTAGTTGCTCAGCATAATGCATTTGAAGTTAAGCAAGTGCAACTGGCATGGGGGTGTACTGGTGGGTGATCTGTCGCAAGGTGCAATTTGAAATCCACTTTGGTACAAAGGTAGTTGCTCAGCATAACGCATCTGAAGTTATGCAAGTGCAACTAGCATGGGGGTGTACTGGTGGGTGATCTGTCTCAAGGTGCAATTTGAATTCCACTTTGGCACAAATGTAGTTGCTCAGCATAATGCATCTGAAGTTATGCAAGTGCAACTAGCATGGGGGTGTACTGGTGGGTGATCTGTTGCAAGGTGCAATTTGAAATCCACTTTGGCACAAAGGTAGTTGCTCAGCATAATGCATTGAAGTTAAGCAAGTGCAACTAGCATGGGGGTGTACTGGTGGGTGATCTGTCACAAGGTGCAATTTGAAATCCACTTTGGCACAAAGGTAGTTGCTCAGCATAATGCATCTGAAGTTATGCAAGTGGAACTAGCGTGGGGGTGTACATATCCTTCATGAATATGGACACACCTGCGGCCCGTGTGTTCCAATAAAGGATAATGGGCAAGAGGTGAGGTATGTGTTATAACATGGTCATGCAGGTGTGCTCTCCGGAGCATTGAAACATGTCTCAGCCACTACACAGATATGTTCTCCATGTTAGGGATTGACGTATGTGTGTCTGTATAGTGATTCTGACATGTATCATTATGTAGCGAGACCCGCAGTTTATTGCTTGGCTGTCCCTTTAACAGCAGTGGACCTTCACTTGAACTGTGCATGATGAAGGCACTATAGGGGAAGTATGAGCCCTAGGCAGTATCCAGATTCCCAGGGGTGACAGGTGCAGGCCCTGTCTGGAAAAGCATCATGGTCTGTCAACCATGTTATCCCAGGCAGACAGATACTGGATACCCTTTGACTTGCACCACTACACTAGACAATTGTAGAATACAATCCTTTTGTCCCTGTACTGCAGTATCATTCTGGCCAATGGCAGAATGAATGCTACCCAGGCCTTGGGACATACCTGCATGGGCTACAAGACCTGACAGTTCCTACATGTGTTTCCATGCAGTCCAGGCTACTGCATCACAGGTCCTGCACAACAACATGGAATATGCCAGAGCCATGTGTATAGTTCAGAAAGGTGGTCTGAGTGTATGGGCATGTGGCTAATCATGGCAGACAGGTGGCTAACAGTATGTATGCCCTCGTATAGGTTGGTGTGTAACATAGTGCTAGAGTTTGCATTCACAAATGAGTACTGTTGGGCATGTTTGCAGTCACATGTTCTGAGGTGTGGCACAATTATGCAAACTATGTCATACAGTTTCTGTATTTCGGTGTCTGTCTCTTCCTTCTTGGGGGCTCACTTGTTTGACCAGATACTTAGAAGCATCTGTGAATGTGTATGATTTCTGGTAGTGTGTGTGGGTGTCCTTACTGTGTTCTGGTAAGAGTATGTGTTGGTTGTGTTGATGAGCTGCATGTTTTCACCTGCACCTCATGACTGTCCAGTCCAGTCATGGCTGTAGACTGGGCTGCCTTCCAGCTTACCCCTGTAGCTGCATCCCAACAATGTGTGGGCATGGTGTTAGGTGGGTTTGGCAGTGTACATGGCATAGAGATTACATTCCCCCAGGATGGACACATACACAAAGCTGACATTAGTAAACACCAGTAGCTGACTAGTGGACATGCCTGTATGAACATTCAGTACTACAAGTACCAAGTACTGTATTTAGTTTACGTATTGCTTATGAAGATGTTTTAGACAGTGATGCTCACATGTAAATATTTGTGTTATGGATGTGACAACACTGGCTATTACGGAAACATTGTAGCTACCTTTAGCAGCAATCCTCCACTGAGGAGCACATCACATCCTGTCAGTTGATTACAGATGATGCAAATGTCTACAGGTCTGTTTCCTTCTCTGGGTATATACTCACATATCCACCAGTACCATTAACTCTGTTGGACACAGACACCACTCTCCAAACAGAGTCATGTATTAATAGACTCTGATGCCACTATCAACATGATCAGAATATAATCAGATAGTGTGAGCCATCACCTATGAAGCAGCTATTACACATGGGCAGCTGTCTCCTACATCTTACACTCCTACTGCAGATGTTGCACTGGAGTTAAAGATGATATGCAACCTGTTTCATTACCAGTGCTGTGCACTACCTTACATACAGTATGTGCAAGTGGCTGTTAGGTTGGCAATGAGAGGTTGGGCTTCACAAACCTGGTAGTTCAACAAGTGTATCTCTACTCTCTATCCACTCTATGTAGGTGTGCACATAGTCATTTGGCCAGCCCTGTAACAAGGGTCACTACACATATGCATAACATGTACACATGCACAGCTGTTATTGATTGTAAACGATACTAGAGAGGACTAGCCCTGTGACAAGGGTCACTACACATTTGCATAACATGTACACATGCACAGCTGTCATTGCTTGCAAATGATACTACAGAGGTGGATATTACATGTGTTATGTGCATGGATAGTTACCTGGCTCTTCCAATTATCTTTGCTATCATGCTACTAAACTGTCAGATGACTACAAATGATATGTATCCTGTTATTGAGTATTGTAATTGCCAATAGATATAACTACTGTTTGCATAACATAACAGAACTGCTGTGTAGAATAGAATACAGATCTGCCTAAAATACTGTACATTACACAGTTACTGGCACAATATCCCACAATGCACACCATATTTGCACGGTAAGCCCACCTGTAAGATGTTCATCTTACTTATACACCCATACACATGTCGACTGTTACAATATATCGACATATACTATCTCCTGTTATAGCACATACTTGTTGGACCAATCCTGACACTGACAGTGGCTGGAAGCGAATTGGTGGATTCCAAGCCCATATCATCCCTTGTGGTGTATGCGGAGTTTGCCGTGTGACCTACAGCAGTACAACAGAGAATACTATAAGCATTACTACTGCTCAACAATACATTGCTACAAGACAGCTATTTCCACTATATGCATTAATTACACTGTAATTCTTACAGTACAGGTACTACATACACAGACATACTACATGTTATACATACCTTCTTAGTAATCGGAGTTATTGACTAGTGTAATACTCATTTTCGGTTTGTCTTTCAGTGTTTTCTACTGTCCTACAGGTAGACACAGATGGTTTGAATGTGTGACAAGGCAACCTTTTATAGTTACAGATCAGTAACATGTGCTATCCCAATAACAAATTGGTGTTCGTAAGTAGCTAATTACATTCGCATCAGCTGCGCTGCTACTGCCTTAGCCAATACCATGGCTGCAGTGAAGTATAATTGAGTACTCCACTTGGGCATTGTCCCTTTGCCTTACTTGTGAGGAAGACAGTGTGGAAGTGTTGTTTTGAATCTATTGCAACAGCTGTATGGAGATGAACAGTAATATATTGTGTGGAATGCCTACAGGATTTGGTCTAAATGTGAGTACTGCTGTTATATTTCTGAACATTGATACTTGCGCAGGGTTTGTCTGTACCTAATACTTCTGCATATGTTTCAGTCCGGCCAGGTTGTTTGACCAGCTCAAGGCTGCATAGCTATGCATATAATGTTAGGGGGTTTACAGTGTGCTTACCAGACATATTTAGTTTGATGTTACTGTGTATCATACTATGCTGATAATCAGTACTCGGTAACACGTCCTGGTGTACGAACCTTTTAACCCTCTGAAACGGGATTAGTTCATAAAAACTGTTACATCAGCAGCTATTCAATTGTATAACGACAACTATTTCACATAGGGCCATGTTAGTGTGTCTGTGTCCATTTATGTTAAGGTTTCAGCAGATGTTGTACAGTAGTTGAATAATTGGTTATGGTATGGCAGTATGTATTGATGTAATTATTTTGGTTGTGGGGTAGATGTTGGTGGGTGTACATAGCACATGCAGGTGTGTAGAAACCCCTTTTATACAACGTCTATATGTGTGTGGGTGTTGTTTCCCTATGTGAACACCTATCCCTTAGTGGACTAATACTATGGTAACTGCAGGCTGATTCATTAAGGCACTATTAAATGCTTCCTGTATAGCATGCAGGTACTGTTAGTCCTTGAATCCTTTTGACAATGCAACGGAATGTAATAAAGTTTTGCAAAATGAAAGCTGTCTGTGTATTTCTGTCATGGATATTTGTGGTCATTGCAGATGTGTTGGTGACTGTGTCCATAGAACATATTTGTAATAGTGTATTGGCATATACTCTTCATATGTTATGTTCATATTGTTTGGGGAGGGGGCGGAATGTGTGATTGCTATGGTCCATGTTATACTCTGATATGAACACTTTGGATGCTGTCTACAGACATGTATGTATGTGTATAGATATATCTATATATATATATATATATATATATATATATATATATATATATATATATATATGCGGTAGCATTGTCACCTCACAGTAAGATGTTGTCCTGTTCGATTCTCAGCTAGAGCGTCTTCTGTGTGGATACATGCGTGAATGGGCATACCTTCGTTGAAGATTGCGCATCAGAGCTGGCAACTCGGCATGTACAAGTCTACTGCCAATCATTAGCAGACCAGGGTTCTGCTGTGGCGAGGAAAAAGCCAAAAGACACAACATATATATATATATATATATATATATATATATATATATATATATGTGTGTGTGTGTGTGTGTGTGTGTGTATATATATATATATATATATATATATATATATCATACGTTTATCTGAACCTCCATAGATGTGTAGATGTTTTTAACCTATCTATATATCTACATATATATGTAGACCTGTATATATCAACATGTCTCTATGTATCTCTCTCTCTCTCTCTACATATATATATATATATATATATATATATATATATATATATATATATATATATATATATATATATATATATATATATATATACACATATGTGCATACACCTTTAATTAGGTACATGCCGGGTTGCTCTATTTCAACACATTCCTGCCTTTTGTGTTTTAATCTGTCTGCATACACAACAGGGATAGATATATCCCAGTTAGCTTAATGTTGGGTTACTCTGAGGATGGAGTACATGGTTGCAGGTTCTACTCCTGGAAGGTGTTATTATTTTACCTCTCAGAGTAGGCACTGGTAGGGAAAGTGTGAATAATGCACATTTACGGGGTTGTAAGCAGGTTTTCCCATGGTCTGCATGACGTTAAGCAAAGGTTAAACCTGTAAAGCCCTTCTCCATTTACTGTGTTTCAGCACTGCTTACTGTCGTGCAAACTTAAGAATGTATTAATCCACCTGCATCCAACAGCCCTTATTATGGCCCTCAAATAACCTAATCATTAGCGAACCGGAGTTCCGCTGTGGCGACCCCTAACTGGGAAAAGCTGAAAGACACAAACAAACTCCATGTATACCCCTCCAGTTCACTTATTGCCATCTGACGCAGGCCCTCCTTGATGCATGATTGCATTACCCATCATTCCTCCCCCACCCCAATCTTCACATACACAACAACCACCCCTTCTATGATGAATTAGGTTAATATTAATTGCTATAATACCAAAGCTGCATGTGTTTTGTGTACACTCCAATTCCTTTGGAGTGCTTCTGTGTCACGAAGTGTGTTCATAGATGTTTATATATATGGCTATTGATGTAACTGTATAATATATATCTATGTGCAGACATCACTGACATATATATATATATATATATATATATATATATATATATATATATATATATATATATATATATTATATATATATATACACACATATATATTTCATATTAATTTGTAACAGTAATACATATGTAGACTGGAATGTGTTGGTTCACAAACTACAGTACATTACAATGTACTGTACATATGTACACAAAGTGACTGTCCCATTTGTGATCATTACAGTGAAATGCATATGGTATAAGGTGTAGTCTCAAGACCATGAAACACGTCTACACCTTGGATGGCTTAGTGGTAAGTCCTATGACTATAGTGTGCATGGTCCAGGGTTCAACACCTGTGATGCTTTCCAAATGTTTTTTACTCCAGAATAAGGCTCATTAAAGCAGTTGTAAGCATGTTTAAAAGTGTTTGTGTGACATTATAGCAGCGATTAAACACAGTTAAACAAACTTTGTAAAGTATAACCTGTGCGCGCAAACATGGCCACATCCGCTAACTACTCAGGATATATACATGTCAGTGAAGTAACATCTCACTATGTGCTGACATAACATTACATTCTCTGTTGACTGTACTCTCCAGCACACATGGGTTTATATGGGTGTTTTCAATGTTTATTATACAGACGATTACTACCTATATATGCAAGCTGTGGTTAAGGTATACTTTTGAACATGATAAACATCCCTGCCTTTATCAGGAATGGAACCTCAAATGCACAGATACTATGCAGATGCTGTAACGATTACACTGTTGACATTAACATTGCTTCTGCCTATTTCCTATTTAGATGATTTCTATGTGTAAGCTAGGCTAAGCAAAGGGCGGAGGCCCTCAAACTCACTGATCTTCACGTACTCTTGAAATAACAACACATAACAAATGTACTGTGAGAGAATACATTACATTCCTAACTACATTAGGCATAGCCTATCACTGACACACTTCAAGGGAAACCTTGTTGTGTGAATGGGTAACAGAAAATACACCCCTGGGATCATGTGTCCCAGAACCATACAGCCAGGGGGTGGGGGAGCCTGTCCAGTTTGACAGCTGTGAGACCTGTTGAGGGAATTGAATGGTGTTGAATTGTCACATTAACATGCCCTCTTTAGATCACTAAGTGCCCCTATCACCCTCCACAACCCCAGTCTTCAACAGCTTCCAGAAAATCTGCCTGGAATTGCTTCATTGGCTATGCTTGACAGAGGCTCAGTTACTTCATCAATGGTGCGGGGAAAGCCAACAAACTGTAGCTATGCTTCTAATTGCCCTTGGGAAGATAGGTAGTAGGCGATCTGTAAACTTCTAAAGTGCAGGCCATCACAGCCTTAATATGTGAATAAACAGACCTTCAGATCACAATATACAGTGAGAAATCACCATGTAGTCAGGAAACAGTTAAGTACAGCAAGAACATACAGAACCCTGATACTTAGTCACTCCAAAAGCCTATCTTGGAAGCTAAAAGACTTGTATAAGTTTAAGGCTTTCTATTGCTTACCAGTAGGTTACCTACATGAGAGATGAAAAACAAGCACAGATGGGGAACATGCATGCAACGATACTATACCGGCCTGTGTGTCAGCCTTAGGCTTTGGAATACTGGCCAAGGCTATTGGTGCCCCTATGGTGCCTTATTTAGGAGAGTCTCGAAGGTGAATACCAGCTCCGTAAACAGCACAATAGCAGATTCAATGAGGGTTATGCTACTCAACACCAGGGGCTGTAATCACAACATGCTTGCACTCACAGCACTCCTCAGGATGGACAACATAAACATCTGTGCAGTAACTGAAATCTGTCTTAAGGTTCCTGAGAGCACACCAGCACTACCAGAATACAACTCATACCACACATTTCAGCCACAGAACATGGACTGACAGACATGGAGGGGCTGTATCCATATTCATCAGGGATACTTACACCTCCAGGTTAGTGGGGCAGCATGATACCTCTGAGATCATTCATGTGCAGCTAACATCAGCCACAACTGCAATGTAAATTGTGGCCTGCTACGGATCACCCTCCATGACCCAAGACCACCACTCCATCTACGTGGAGACAGTGGAGAACATGACAGTCCTAACGCACATCCTGGCATTGGTCAATGTCAACTACCATACCATTAACTGGGAAACTTACTCCAGTACTCACTTCCAGGCCCAACACTTCCTGTAATTTATCACCTCATATGCCCTGCATCAGGTGGTAACCTCCCTAATGTGGGGTGGAAAATTCTAGAAGTGGTTATTACCAACATGGGCAACAGGTGCACCACAGCGGAGGTTAACCGGTCACTGGTTAGATCTGACCATGAACTATTCACTGTTTCCACACCCAAGCATCTCCTCCACACATGGATACCACAGTGTATACCTTTCCTACAGCTAAATTTACACTACTAGTGACAGGGGTGGGGGGTTTCACAGCTCCCACACTAAGGGGGAAACACTGCTCAAGATACAGACAGATTTACAAATGCAGCCTATACGCACCTACATGGATGTATCGATCATGCCATCACTGGTAAACCAAGACACACTCCTCCTAGACAAAGACATCAGTCTGGTGGACCTCTGCAATAAACAGGCTATACTACAGAAGTAGGACAGTGTTCCAGACAAACAGTAAATCCCACAAAGGGCAGACATCTGTGACTACTATTAGTATGATACTTAGGTCCCTCATGACATCATCCAAGGCTAACATCAGCAGGAGAATATGCAAGGATTAGAAAGATAACAACAAAGCCTTCTTTGGCTATGTCAAGGAGCTGTGTGGTGACACACAGATTTGTACTGTGCCGGTGAAATATAGCACAAAATATGCTGACCATACTGATATCGCCAGCATCCTTACAGATACATTCAGTGCATACTTCACCCCCTAAAGAGCCCACAACACTACCCAAAAGGTACAGTATCCCACACATCAGAGACACACTGGTGGAAATGGCCCTCTCTAACAGCAGAACACAGCGTCAATGGAGGCAGATGTTGTCCCAGACTGCATCTTGCAAACTGTACAAGACAAACTGCCCCCCACCTAATTCAGCTTTCCTACCTCAGCCTCTTTACAGGCTACATGCCCATACAATCAAGGTGGAATCACAACTGACCATGGTAACTACCATCCCATAAGCCTGACTAGCCTGGTCTGCAATGGTATGGTTTGCATCCTCATGGCACTCATTAACAAAGACATTGGTAACCTCCGAACACATGACCCAACCCAGGTCAGCTTGGTTGAGTGCAGTTCATGCCTACTGAACCTGTTGACGTCTTACATACAGTCACCAAGACATTAGATGATGGGGGGGGTAGTTCGCACATACTACCTGGACCTCACCAAGGCTTTCAACACCATGCCCCACTCAGGTATTATTGATAAACACACCAGCCTGTACATACACCCATACATCACAGGTTGGGTTGCCAATGGGCTTACACACAGAACCCACATGGTATGACTAGCAGTCTCCAGGTCCAACTCTTGACCAGTCACGACTGGTGTCCCACAGGACTCAGTCCTGTGAGCCATACTGTTTGGCATATACATCTCAGAGGTACAGGCAAACACAGGTGGGCTATGGCAGACCATGTTTGGCAATGACTGCCAACTGGGAGCCTTGATTGATAGTCCAGTTGACACAGACATCCCTCAAGGGGCCTCACAGAGAATGTCACAGGGTGTCAATGTCACGGCCTCCAGCCAAGTGCCACTAACTGCATAGTCATTACATTGTGGAAACTGGCAACACACATATTAACACATACGTGGCAGCCACTTTAATACAGATGAGATAATGAGGTATCTGGGGACTAAGGTAGATAGTGATCTCCCCTTTGACAATCATATCTCCACAGTAGTTAGGACATTCTTCTATGTAGGCCATCTGATTACTAAAGGATTCCATCTAGACATACTGGAATTATAGTGCCCCTTTACTCATCACTCATCAGTCCCATCATAGGGTATAATAATCCATGTGGGATGTACCTCAGAAGACACTTCCAACAGCTGGGAGGTCCACGAATGTACCTCACTAAGGGGAATACTGGCCTCCAACATATGGCCTATGCAGTCAGAGTGAATAAATTCCTGCTTTACTCAGTGGCATTTTGTTTACCCAGAGATGATCTCCGCTGGCCATCACAGCCATGTCAAACTCAGGCTTGATGGATATGCTCTACCTATGGGAATCCATGTCACAGTGAGCCACACACTGTAGTGAGCTGCACCTTGCCACAACAATAACCGGAAGTTGCTGGAGGGATAGCTTCCCGTCACAGACACTCCCCATACTTTGGAACAGCATCCATAACTACATTATACAGAGCCCATCACTAACACTCTGCAAGAGAAACCTTGAAGAGTGGATGGAGAACAGTAGATGCACCCCAGGTATCCCGCCATTGGCTCTGCTCTACAGAGGGACAGTTAATGAATCAATGGGGTGGCAAAAGCTGACACATTTTGGCTGGACTTATGAATGACCGCTGACAGTTGGACAAGTACCTACCTAGGAATCTATACATACAGTATCTGCATATGCTGATAGCTTAATTTACTGTTCAGGTGTTGACTTACCTTGTACCAATGGCAGTTGTGTGTGCAATAATTGAGGGCTGCCTATGGTGGATGTACACAGTAGACTGCCTATACATGACAATTTAGAGGTAGTCTTGTGTGTGTACCATCCATTTTTACTGTGTGTGCAGGTGGAGAAAGGTGTCAGTCCCTAGGTGTCTACACTGTCAGTGTGTGTGCTATATGTTCCCTCTTTGCCAAGGCATGAGCATACCGGGCATGCCTCCGTCTGCCTACTGGGGCTGGCACAGGGTGTTCATGGTCTGAGTACCTCTGTGCCTGTGGGGCCCTTGGCAATGGTGGTGGGCTCTGAGGGCCTTCACTATTCTGTCCCTGCTGCAGCTGTTTCCGCAGGACCATATTGTGTAGCATGGCACACACTATGAAGATGTGGGCACATGTGCCTGGAGAGTACTGCAAGGATCCACCAGATATGTCCAAGCAATGGGACCGTGATTTCAGCATCCCAAACACATGCTCTATGATGATTCTGGTTTGCGCATGTGCCTCATTATGGCGTTCCTGCATGGGTGTGTGTGCATTTCTGATGGGAGTCATCATCCACGGTTCCAGTGCATAGCCAGCATCCCCCACCATGTGGCCATTTGGGATGTCCCCCATGGCAAATAACCGATACAGCTGTGAGGCATGCCAGATGTGGGAGTCGTGATAGCTTCCATGGCTGCCAGCACACACATCCATGATAATGCCCTGGGCATTGCACATGACCTGGCAGTTGATGAAGGGGTATCCCTTGTGGTTTATGTAGCACCTACCTTGCTCACCGTGTGGTGACTTGATGTGTATGTGCGTGCAGTCTATTGTACCCAGTACCTCAGGGTATTCTGCCACTCGGTGGAAGAGATGCATATTGCTGGCCAACTCCTCCTGCATTCGGGGGAAGCATATGTGCTCATTGGCATGTGGTAACATGGCATCCAGGAACTGGTGTAGTACCCTGGATGCTGAATCCTGTGAGATCCCCATGATATCCCCAGTTGGTCTTTGAAAGGTACCTGTAGCTAGTATTCTCAGGCTTACACATACCTTCTTATCCACTGGAATGGGTTCCCCTCTGTTTGTTCTGGCTCTGAGGAGTGGCCGGCAAAGCTCCACAAGTTGCTGTAGGATGTCCCTGTCCACCCTGTAATGCTCTACTATCTCCAGATCATGTAGCCCCTGGTAGGATACACTGGGACTGAACACTCTCCTCCTCCTCTGGTGCCTGAGGTGGTCATGTGCATCATCCTCCACACCACCTTCAGTCTCCAACACATGCTGGTGGATCAAAGCTATAGCAGCCCCTAACATGTACATAATAAAAGTTCCCCATCTGTATACACCACTGGTGCAGAGTTTATGGGAATACAGAAATGTGTGTGAGGTGTTTTCATACTTTATAGTGTTGTGTTATGGATGCTGCTGATGTCATTGGGTGTGTATGAGCTATTCCAGCTGCAGCGTGTCTTAATTATGGGTTTTGCAATGAGTACTGCAAGTGTGGGGCCTTTACTGTGAAGATCTACTTGCCTGCCTTGATTAATATGTTGCCCTTTAATTCACTTTCAGACCTGGATCACCTCCCATTATCAGGCATGCATCCACCTGCCGTCTTTCTTGTTTTGTACTTTCCCTACCTAGTCATGGCAAAATGTGCCTTGTAGCTGATATACTGCAAATCGGCTTTGTTCTGCTTTGTCACTTTACTGTTTTCTTTGCAGTACAGCCCCTCCTCTTTCCTGTTCTGCAGGTAGCTGCTTGCAGCCTTATTAGCTGTTGTCAATGGCCCACTGTAGGCTCCTAGGTGTTAATTAGTCATTTGTACTCCAATTTCACTACTGCAGCATTTCCTTATTTCTTTCCTATATCCTTCCTGTTTCAGCTGCAGTGCGCGCTGCGCATATCCATTTACCGGGTATATGCGCATTTTCATCTCCGTTCAAATGCATACTCAGTTACCTTGTGTACTCTCAGCTAAGCATAGCTATGGCCAATTCGACACACCCCTATCCTGCAGCTTTGCCTAGCTAGAGGCAAACCGGTTTAGCAATGCTCCAATGTGCTTACAGCAATGGCGACACACCCTTTTCTTGATGTCATCTTTTTCTCAAGGGCACATCTCGGTGTTATAATGCTACACTGTGATGTGCATCCTTACACCAGCGGAGAATCTGCAATTCAATATTACTCCTCTCATTTGCATGGCATTCCCTACTAATTCCTAGCTACTGCGCATAACACTGTCACTGCCCCTTAGCAACCCTTGCGCCATAAGTATGGTGTAGCATGCCTGCCATTGACTATTATGGGGAAATCATGATATGTGTTTAATTGCGGTTTTATTCTATATTTTTATATATTCCTTGTGATCCTCCTTGTGCACCGCTGCCCTGTGCTTCCACGTCGCGATAGTGCGACTATATATATCAAATGTTAATTTTATATTTTGTACAGGGTTTTTTATGCAAGTGGCTATATATTTAGCCATTGGCATATATTAACAATATAATACATGTGTTTGGTTGGCTGTCATGGCTCCGATTTTATGTTTGCAAAAATGTAAACCATTTTCTACGGTTTACATTTCTGCATGCTTACACAAAGCATGCACCACTTCCTGAATCGCTACATACCTTCATTTGCATGCTACATTGCTGCACATGGGGTAATTAGCATACAAGGCTCGGGAGTTGTGCGGGCGTAGCGTACGCATGTAGTGCACATGGAAACAGTTCGTACCTGAATCGCTCGGTGGCCATATTTGTTGTTAGAATGCCGATGATACGCCTGCACCTTGCGCAAGCTTCATGAATCCCAGGGATTGTACTGTACCTTAGAAAAACCCTTTATGTAGCACTATCTTTATTCAGACAAATGGCATTTGAAAGTTGGTGGAGTTTCTTTTGTAATCTGTTTTTCTCTGATTTTTATTTTTGTCTTTTAAAATGCCAGGATTAATGATCTGAGTGTTGATGCTTGTATGTTTTTATTCAACATGTAACACATATCTACCTAGTTATCGAATATATCTATACATATATATATATATATATATATATATATATATATATGTGTGTGTGTGTGTGTGTGTGTGTGTGTGTGTGTGTGTGTGTGTGTGTGTGTGTGTGTGTGTGTATGTGTGTGTGTGTGTGTGTGTGTGTGTGTGTGTGTTTATAATAGAGGACGCAGAGTGTAACATGACAATGTAAGAAGTCTCTGTTAAGGTCATATGAGTGTTGTAGTTATACTTATGTGTAGTTGCCACTAAAGTCCCTGTCACATTCCGTACCTGCTTTGTCCCTCAAAGCTATGTATCCTACTGATGCTTTGTACTATACAATTGCCTTAAGCCATATATTCCAAGACATTACCATCTCTTCTACAATGTATTATGTCTTCCACTTTATGTTGGGCACTCAGCATTTCATCTCTCACATATAATGCAGTCTGCTACTTGCCTTCCTCTTCTTTAACTCCACCCCCTCCTAGTAAACTAAAATGGAGTGTCTAGATGTATCCTAAATCAAATAAATAATTTCTATTCAGCCTTGAGTAGTTGCATGTCCAGCATCTTAATGTCCCCTTCATTCTCGAGGCCCAATAACATTCTCTTCATCCTTTTGCTAAAGTTGCATTGCACTTTCTGCCATCCTTTTGGTCTCCATAATTGTATACATTGCACAGAATCCCAGCAGCATTTGCTATTACACTTTCATGTTGCATAGTTTTGTACTCATTAGCTTCAAACCACTTTTTGGCTCTGTCCAACCTCAGGTCATCTCACAGAGAATATAGGTTTTCCATGAGTTCTCCCTTGTGAAGGTGCATAACCTTGCATTTTCCTAATATATAAGCCACCATAGTTTCTCTGGGGACCATTTCCATTCAGTGATTTGTGCGCCATTCCTTTTTTTTGCATCAGACTACATGCACTCTAAATCCAGTTAGATACTTCACATCAATATATAAATCAGGATCCTTCTGAACATTGAACTCTATTATTTACTCAAATTTCCTTTGCTAGTTCTCCAACAACCATCTACTGTTGATCATATAGCAGTTTCGATTCTACTAACTACTAAAGGCTGAATATAAATTATTTATTTGATTTAGGATACATCTAGACACTCCATTTTAGTTTACTAGTACTAAACTATGAACTATGAACTATGAACCTACTTAAGCATTCATTTTAGGCAAGAATATTATAACCCTTAATGCTTTTAACAAACTCCAGTGAATGTATTGTCAGAGGCACAGCTGCAGTCCCCAAGTACTACACCCACATGCATTTACCTCTCTACTACAGATGTGGACTACTACAGATGTGGACTAGTTATGGAACTAAATCAAGGCAGAGTGGGAATGCCTGCTGTGTGAAATAATGATGTCAGCTGGAGAATCAGCATTCAAGTATTCCATTGCCCTGTGACATGGAATATTTTCAATAGCATCTTAACATTTAAGTTGGACTGTGCAGCTTGTAATTGATTGACTGACTTATTTTAAATCAGCTTTCATGCAAGACAGCCACTGCCATTGAACTTCACTTTTAAAAAAACTATTTGTGTTTCTAATTTAGGGTGACATGGTTCTTCCAATGACTCAGCATGCACAACCATTAATGCTTTTAGAAACACAGGGACCATATTTTTCACTCTGTGCCCCTTAGCTTCCCAAATACTTTTGGGCTCCTTCACTACTTGTTTTCCAGTCAAACATATACTTATCTGACCCAGTATGTGAGTTCCGTCTCATCTTATGTTGGCACACTGCCATTGTGTACCTTTGTAAACACACATGTAAAGAATTAAATCAGAAACCTGGTAAACACACAGATAAAGAACTCAATTAGAAATCTTTGTAAATACATAGGTAAAAAAATTCAGTCAGAAACCTAAATAGATGCACAGATAAAGAACTCAATCAAAATTTTGAGGGCTGCAGGACTTTTGAACCTCCATCCCTGATCTTCCAAAAAAAAGCTGCTAATTTTTATTCCATTCCCTAATGCATCTTTTATTTGCCCATTTTTTTATTCTGTCTACCTCAACACTACTATTTCATTCTAAAGTGCTATTTTGGTCCACCAGAAAAGTTTTGGCACCTTTTTTGTGTTGGAAATATAGGTATTTCTCCCATCTTAGCCCCATTAATCACTGTTTTATTGCCATTCTTCTGTTAATTGATAACCTGTCTTACCACTCTGTTAAGCATAGCCATTTTTTTCTACCTCTTAATTGTTACTTCTTCTTTTGCAGGATTTCACACCATTGCTTATTCTGCAGTTTCACATCTCATCCACTTTTTTCACTTCCTGCCTTGCTTCCACATCTCTTATCGCTGTACTTCCAAGTTCACTGAAATATTCTCTTCTGTAATACCAGATTTGTCTTCTCGTGGCACATCCCCACATTAGTCATATAGCGATGAGCTACATGGTCACTAGCTCACTATTGAGAACAGGTTCCCTCAGCCCATCTGTTGTCATTCCATCTTCAGTGACTGACAGTGTGCCAACCTAGCTTTCCTTTTGGTTGGAGATGACAATGCTGCATAAGTCCAGCTTTCATCAAACTTCTACTTTTTCCACCTTTCTGTGGATGTGGGCAGGTTCCACGTCACTGCTGGAGCATTAATGTCCTTTTTTTCCATATAGCTTCCCATGTATTTATCAACTAATCTTGGTTTGAGCATGGCAGTATTCTTTTTAATGCATGTGGTAGTTTGTTGGTCTACAGACCTGCTGCCTTCTCTGACTTTAGGGCTAGCATTTCAGCGAATATAGTTTTCAGAATTAGGAGTAAGAGATAGAATGGTACTGATATTAGAAATGCAGAGTTAAGAGTTTACGAATGTCTTTATGAAACACATTAGTAAAAAGAAAAAAATGAATTTCTTTTGATGAGGATGTGTTAAATACTTTTAGGAACTGATTCTAAAAATAAACTTTAATTTGAATGAAATTTAATGTTCGGCTTATTTAGTCCACGTGTTATAAGTGATGCAAGTAAAACATTTTTACTGAAGTCAAACAATTACAATGTCTTACAGGTTTTATTACTTATTGTGAAATATGCTAAAGTAATATGATTTAACAAACTTGTTTAATTTGATGATGTTTATGTAAAATGACAGCTTACTTCTGTTAAATATTTTGGAGTCTTTGTCATGGTGTCTTCTTTTTTCGAGTTTGTACACAAAATCTTTTATTTAATTTAGTTGGTGATTCCTCAGTCTTTCCAACTCTTTCTTCATCATTTTTAATCTTTTGCACAATACATTTTATCATATCTAAGATGTACATTATCACAAATATCTTTTTGCTCCTCTCCTATGCAGTATATATCCCTAATGTGAATATCTCCATAGCCCTGTCTCCAGAAAATGATGCCTGTATTTTCACATTTATTATTATCATCTCCTTTTTGCATGAATGATGCAGTTGATGATTGCAAATCATAAACCTTCAGCTTGTAGTTTCCTGCCTTTTCCCTTCATTGACTCTTGCTCCCTGTTTTGTTTCCCATTCACTTTGTAATTCTGCAATTCTCTCAGTAATAATAGTATTCCTATTGGGCTTGCATGAGGCCATGCAATGGCTGTCAGCTAATTTGGTACTCATGACTCTGCCCTTGGCTTAGTGTTGGTTTTTTTGTAAGTTAGTTATACCCCATAGTGGTATGATGCATTTAAGTTTCTCTGAAGATTAAGATTTTTAAGCAAAACCATTCCATGTGTATTTTCCTTTTTTTGAGGTTATTTTTCTTAGTTTGGCCCATCTGGTGGCTCCGAACTACAGCACAACACTGGACTATGTGGCAGCTAACATGTGCAGTAGGAGATGGCTTTATAGGGCCAGTGTTAGCAATTTGGGGGACCCCAAGAAATGTCAAGTTGGGTGTCCCACTGTACACTTCAGTCTAAGTATCACCCTGTCACCGTCCCCCTCCTAAGCAATGTTTTTGTTCATGCTGCAGAGATTTTGAGGTAGTATACACAGACTGAACTCTAGCTACAATGCTGACATTATAATAGCCTTTGGTGGCTCATCTCCCACAGGCACATTCACAGTTCCTTGAATTTTGTTGCAACAATGATGCATTAGAACAATTATGCACAGGGCTTGACTTGGGTGAAATGGTACCCTAAGCACTGCATACTGTTCCCCCCTCCACACACACACACACACACACACACACACACACACACACACACACACACACACACACACACACACCCACACCCTGTAGGCTCTCATGTTCCTCTCTGCCCACCCCACATACTCTCCGCACCATGCACATTACTTTTTTCTCCTTTTTCTCACATTTTGCTTTACTCTTCAGCTTTTTCAAGATGCCATGAGTTTCTGTATGTCCTGAAATCTGTTTTCT
This sequence comes from Protopterus annectens, assembly GCF_019279795.1. Lineage (NCBI taxonomy): Eukaryota > Metazoa > Chordata > Ceratodontiformes > Protopteridae > Protopterus > Protopterus annectens. The sequence goes on along the minus strand of NC_056745.1, from coordinate 1,395,533,521 downwards.
TTTTTTTTTTCTTTTTACACAACCTTTTCATCCATAGATACCTTGAATGGAAACTATGACTAAAGAAAGAAATTCAGTATTGCTGTTAAACTTCAGTTTTCCTTGTATCTTTTCAACATACCTTTATTGACCAAAATAGCAGAGTAATAACTGTTTAAGAAATTACTCAATTAAAATGGGGGCCCTAGAAGCCATAAAGTTACAGATGCTCTGGGATGCATTTTAGAGCATTTCGCCAATTTTTAATCCACTGGTGGCCTGGACAAATGTCATGAGTAAGAAAAGAATTTCAGTTTTATTTTTTTCTTTCAGTGAAGACAAAAGTTGTGCCCAAGGCTTAATGTCCAAAGTTGACAAAATAGTAGCTCACAATAAACTAACAACACAATTGTAAGTATACATGATACTGCCAGCTTGCCCCTAATCACAAAAAAAAACAAGACGATCACTGCCCGTGCATCCTTCTGTTAGACTGGGATGAAAACAGAAGTTCAAGTTTCCATAGTCACATATTTCAAGTGACGCTTGTCATATATATGTATAGCATGCCTCCTCAATCCTCACTCTTATCCCCCAGCTGCCACTATATGTGCCTGGAGAGAGAGAGACTGACAAAATGAAAAAAATATGACTACAGTAATGAATTCCACTTTTTTGTTCATAGTCCACTGTCCATACACAAGCTATAATAACCTTTGTATATACCTCTGAGGTCTGTGAGAAAAGTAAAAGAAACAATGGCCACACTTTCCCCATCCCCGGCAGAAGTATAATTACCTCTTGTGTGTACCTCTGAGGTTTGAATGTGATGAGAATTAAGGAAATAATGACCACACAACCCCCAGTCCACCACACAACCTACATCAACCTTCTGGATATACATCTGAGCAGGGCTGGTTTTACAATGGCTATAACTTTGGGTAGAGGCTATCATTAAGTTCATGTCAGAAGCCATTTATACATTCTGGGGTGTGGGGTCACCAGACTCCTAGAAGCTCTATTTGTCTGAATGTTTTGTGATATATTTTATGCCTTATTTTCAAAATATAATTATTTGCTAACTACATTTTTTAACTGCTACAAAGAGGAGTTATGTAAGTGCCCAGCATTAGTGTGTGCGTGTGTGTGTGTGTGTGTGTGTGTGTGTGTGTGTGTGTGTGTGTGTGTGTGTGTGTGTGTGTGTGTGTGTGTTTGTGTGCACACACGCGCAGATGAAAATTTGTGATATTTTTTACATATACGCACACACACACACACACACACACACACACACACACACACACACACACACACACACACCTTTCATATGTAAGGTTTTTAATTGTAAGTGAAAGAAAAATATAGCCAGCTTAAATACACTGCAACCACAACCTCAAAATGCAATTGAAATGAATCAGCTATATACACACATACCCCTCCCCCTAAACAATTAACCTATAAAACCTCCTTCATTTTTATTTATTTATTAACATTTGTTAACCGGGTTAGTCCAACTGGGATTTTGTCCCATTTTCAGTGGAGATCCGAGGAAAAAAGCTCCAGATAGTACAATAAATCATTACAGTAGTAAACAAGCACAGCAAACAATAGAAACAAACACTAGCAACAGTTAAATGACAGCATGTTTTTTTTTTTTTCAGAAAAAATACTATGTAACTGTACTAGTAAGGAAGAGTGCAGAGTGTGAGTAGGATCAACTGAGAGTTATTCCAATGTGGGGGGAGGAGAGAACTATGTAGGGTCATAGCAGAAGCAGATTCTGGAATTGAGTAAATGTGTCTTAAGTTTTTTTTTAAATAGTTGGGTGTGAGAGATTGAGCGTATGTCCAGGGGAAGTTTGTTCCAGGCTTGGGCCACAGAGTGTTTGTAGAGTAGCTTACCTACTGACTTATTTGGGTGGTAAATATCAAGCAATTGTTGATTAGACGTTAGGGTTGCCACCTTTCCAAATGCCCAAAGTGGGACATTTGTGCTACAAACATCAGATTTTGCAGGGCAAAACATACCTACGGCCATTACAAAGGACAGAACTTCAGTTTTTTGCCTGAATAAAAGTCTATTCTTGTAGCATTTTAGTTCCTTATCCTGTTTCTTATAACATTTAGGTGTTTCAGATACAGAATAACTGTTTTATGCAACTATGACATAAAATATAGAAAATAATTTTGTCCTAAACTCTCAGGACATTCGCCACTTTTCTCACATTTTTTGCAGGACACAACTGCCCAAAGAGGGACTGTCCCTTGCAAAGTGGGACAGGTGGTAACCCTATTAGACATGCGGAGGGGTCGAGATGGGGTGTAGACAGAGACAAGGAGAGATATAGATGGACAGTAGGAGGGTTTAAACAGCATAGAGTGCAGCATGTGAAATTGGTAGAGATGTAGTAGTTGTGGGAGTTCTAGCCATTGTAGAGACTTTAAAGCAATACAGTGGTGTGTGTTGTTTGGGGAGTTAGTGATGAATCTGGCTATTTTGTGGTAGGATTGTTGGAGCTTGTTCAGGGTAGTTTTTTGGATATTTGTGAGAACTGGAGCAGCATAGAGGAAAGAGCGGAGAAGTGCTTGTCCTAGGGTCAGTCTAGCCTCAGAACTGAGATATTTTTGTTCCGGTATAAGAGACCTAGTTTCTGATGTGTTTTCTTTATGCATTGCTGTATGTGTTGATTGAATTTTATTTCATCGTCCATGATGACCCCTAGGAGTTTAGTGTAGGTGTCAGGTTGGATAGCTGTGTTATTACAAGACTTAATGACAAAGGAGGATTTATGATGAGTAAGAGAATGGGGCAGAAAGAGTAAGAGTTTGGTTTTTGTGGGAATGAGGATCAGTAAGTTTTTTGAAAACCTTTGTTCAGTGGAAAGTAGAGCTTTTTGGGTTAGGGAGTGTAGGTCAGAGATGTTATTGGCTGTAGAAATAATTGTGGAGTCGTCTGCATATTGTATGAGAGAAGACGGATAACACGAGGTGAAAAGATCATTGGTGAAGATGTTGAATAAGAGGGGACCTAAGATGGAACCTTGTGGAACACCAGTAGAGATAGGCAAGAAAGGAGAAGAGGAAGAGAACCATTTGACTGATTGTTTGCTTCCAGACAGATAGCTAGCGAACCAGCTGAGGATGGAGGTGGATAGGTGAAAGTTGGCAAGTTTAGATAGAAGTAATGGATGAGACACTGTATCAAAAGCTTTGGAGAGGTCAAGAAAGAGACAGGAAGTAAGTTTATTGTTGTCCAAAGATTCTGCAATGGTGTGAGTGAAGGAGAGTAGAGCAGTGGTTGTGCTGTGATAGGGGCGAAAGCCATGTTGGGTAGGGGTGAGTAAGTTGTGATTGAGAAGGTGACTGAGAAGTTGAGTGTGGATACATTTTTCTAGTATCTTAGTGGGGACAGAATGGCAATAGGTCAATAGTTGGAAGGGTCAGTGGAGTTACTTCCTTTATGGAGAGGGATAGTGTAGAAAGATTTCCAAAGGGTAGAAACAATAGATTCTTGCATAGATCTATTTATTAATATTGTCATTGGGTAGGCAATAAAGTCAGCTGCGAGTTTTAGGAAGGTAGGAGGTAATTTGTCAGTAGAGGGAGAGCAGGGTTTGAGTTTGAGCAGTAGAGATTTGATGTAGGAAATGGGAACAGGCTTAAAGGAAAAAAGAAGTAGTGTTGGGGGCGGAAGTCGGGTCAGGTAAAGAGGAAGAGGTAGGTTGAGAGGGTAGGAGATTTTGGATGGAGGAGATAAAATGTGAATTAAGTAGGGTAGCTGTTTCCTCAGGAGTTGTGTTTGGGTACGGGGAGGGGTTAGAGGGACTACCTGGGTAAAGGATGCTGTTAAGTGTTGTCCAAAATTTCTGAGGATTTGAATTGTATTTGTGCTGGCCTGAGTTATAGAATGACTTTTTGTCTATTATTGCCTGTTTTTTAGCAAGATTGCGTAGTTGTTTGTATTTGAGAAGAAGAGGTGTTTGTTTAGATTTGATCCAGGCTTTCCAGACACTGTCTCTTTGTTTCATGATGGACTTAGTTTCTTTTAAAAGCCAGGAAGCATGACTGGATTTCACTCTAATCTTCCTGGTGGGAGCTAGGGAGTCCAGAGTATTCAGGAAAATGCTGTTAAAAGTGTTAACAGAATCATTTAGAGGGAGTTGTCTAAGGATGGACCAGTCCATCTTTTGTAGAATAGAATTAAACTGTGAAGAATTAAAAGTAGATAGTTTTTTTATAGTCTTTGAAAAGATGGGGTTTATGGGAGTCGTATCTCAGGATGGAGGTAGGGAGATGGTCACTAAGGGAGTCTGGTAAGGTTGTGGGCTGGTGGTAGTGATGGGGGGTGTTGGTAAGAATCCAGTCTATTATGGAGCTGGAGGTTGAGGTTTTGTGGAAGTGAGTGGGGGTAGAAATGAGTTGGTGGAAACCATGAAGGTGAATACTATGTAAGGGAGAGTCAGTAGAGAGTTTTGACCAGTCTATATTGACATCGCCAAGGATGAGTGTTTCATAAGGTATGTTGAGAGTGAACCAGGATAAGATGTTTTCCAGAATGGGTACATTGTTGCCAGGAGGAAGATAGATGGAAGCAATAGCCAGTTTGTTTGGGGATTCAGATGAAAGTTTAGAATGAGAAGTTCAGCAGGGTGAAAGCTGGGAATAGGTGTGGAGTAAGGTGAAAGGTTAAGGCTGTTAGAGTAGAGGATGGCTACACTGCCACCTTTCTTTGAAGGTCTGTCAGAGCGGTAGAACAATCAGTGAAAGAAGAGAAAGGGAGAGAAAAGAGAGTGTATGGTTCTAGCTATAAGCAGAGGTAGTGGGCCTGAGATTAGGGTAGCAGGGGGTTAGAAGCAAAGCACAAGTACAGAAGCTTAAGGAAGAGCAAGGTAGGACAAGGAATAAGGGGGTGCTTAGGATATCTTGCTGTGGTAGAGAGGAAACAAACAGATAAAAGGAGGAATGGGTATATGGAAAGAGTAGTTTGGACTGTGTGGGTATGCTTAACAGTGGAAAGGAGTAGGGCTGAGTGGGGGGTAGGAAGACTGAGGGATAAGCAGGTTGGAGTAGGAGAATGGGGTAGTGGAGAGGGAGCGGTCAACAGGTGAGCTACAGCCAACAGAGGGGTAGCCCTGAGATTACAGGCAACATATATATGTTCCAGGTGAGCAGTACATACTTTGTTAAGTCCACTAAGAGAGGACACAGTCCACAGATGTTTGGCAGGAGGTGGTTTTCCAGAAAGTTTGGGCCAGAAGTAGATTCAGGGAAGCACAGGTAGCATTAAATAACCTGTAAAATAAAATAAAAATACATAAGACAAGTGAGTTGCAAGGGGCTAAGGGAATAGGAGCTAGGAGAGTGGCTAAGTAACTGAGTAATATGGGGGGGGGGACTACTGAAGTGAGTGTAAGGTAGGATAGGGTGATATATCAGTCATGACAAACACGTATTCAACCAATAAGTACTAAAGTTTTAAAATGTAATATGTACATGACTTTCATTCTAATAATTTCATCTAGTACTTTCAGTATATCATTTAACCATAGGGACTAGTTTCATTACAAAAATTCCAATATGTTGTGCATTGACATCATAATATTTCCACAAATGTCCACCACAGATTTTCCATGTTTTTATTACTACAAGCTTTTAGATGTTCCCGTATTCTAAACTTCACCATTCTGGTATTCTTTTCAAATATAAAATAACACAAAAGAATATGTAATGGCATAAATTGCCATGGATGTGTGAGAACAGAACCATCTGTTAATGGAAAAGGTTCCAGAAGAAAACTGACAGAAAATATCAGTGGCAATTAAATCACACACTTGACAGCATAAACTTGGTTTAGTACCAAATGTACAATGATAGGAAAATTGATATTACATTCTTTGAAATCAAATTTATTAAAGACAAATTTTCTTTTTTTTAACTTGCCCCAATACAGTAAGTAATAGACAGCCACAGTAGAAGAATAGAGGACAAACTCTTATCATAAATTAAACTTTGGCAGTGTAACTTAACAACTGACATTATCCCCCAGATTCACTAATCTTCTGTGCAGGACTAGCTTAGTCCTGCATGGAAGCGCCTGTTTAGGAAAAGGACAGCAGCGCGTCATGCATATTAATGAAGGTGCATTGCCCGAGTCTCTAGATTTACACTGAGCATGTACGAGTGCAGGGGGGGCATGTCTGAGAGCAGAGCACTCAAAATAGACACACCCCTGCAATGTAGAACAGCAGAAAGTGGTAAGAAATGAGCGAGACCGCCCATAGGTGTTCACATATCCCCACCAACAGTTCCCCATGTGTACAACAGCAACAGTGCATTAAAATGAAATGAAGAAACCTGTGTATTTATTTTGTTTAAAAATCCGAGTACAGCTAACCATAGGTGCGCAGATGTGCACATCGCTTAGCTACAGTTAAAAGTCTGAAGAGGATAACAATGAAGATATATGCAAATGAAGCAGCACGGCAATAGTGTAGTGGGCAGAGCATTTGCCTAATGAGCAGGCATTCCTGGTTCGAGTCCCACTGCAGCACAGTCTATTTTACATTGCAAAGCACATTATAACCAATAGTTTTGTTGACAAACCCACTAAATAACACATATTTATGAACTGGAGTACTGCAGGAAATGCACACGTGAAGAATCAGTGCCATAATGAATAAGGGACTTGTAAGCAGGTTTAAGCACAACTAAGCAGCAGTAAGCATAAGTAAGCACAAGTAAGCGTGTTTAAGTGTGTATGCATGGGGTAAGCACTGCCTACACAGATTAAGCAATGTGGAAGCTGAGTATAAGAAACTGTAACTGGAAGGTAGCAGTGCTTACCGCTATGCAAACACATGCACACCCGCTTACAACTGCTGTAAAGTGCCTTAACCACTCAGTAGCCAATGGCCCTGTGTTTTGCCCAGCAACAAAATAAACAGCATCTGCAAGGCTCAACCCCAGGACCATGCACACCACATACAATGTGATTTACCACTAAGCCATGCCAGCTATACATACATCTGATGTTTTCAGAAACATAACATCCAGGCCAGTCATACAACAGTACAGAGAATGTATACCAACATCTAGATGTATGTGTGAGTGTAAATATATTAAAATCTAAACAGATACAGCATATCTATATATGTATATGTATATGTATATATATATATATATATATATATATATATATATATATATATATATATATATATATATATATATATATATATATATATATATATATATAGCCTACTTTAAATGCGCTCAGGCACAGAACGCTGATTTCATCACCTGTTTCAGCCACCGGATACTTTTCCCAGGTACCAAAATGTTGATTTTTGCTATCTGGGCTATTTTTTCTTTTTTTTCTTGACCTGCTTGCTGCAACTGGGACACACAATTAACGGACGCTGTGTTCTGTAGACCGTATCATATTATGTCTGTTGAGAAATGTACTTGCTGACATTTCTGTGTAGTTTTAGCCTGTACAAATAACCTAGCTATTAGAAATTACCCTAGCCTTCCTTACCTCATGTAAGTTCCTGTTGATGTTTATCAATCTAGTTGTTTTAGAAATCGCCTAGGCTGATATTATGTGTATTATGAGCTCCAAATAACCTAGCTATTAGAAATTACCCTAGCGTTGCTTACCACATGTAAGTTCCTGTTGATGTTTATCAAATCTAGTTGTTTTAGAAAATTGTATAGGCTGATATTCTGTGTTTTTTGCGCTACAGTCCACAGTAAATGTTCTAGCTGAGTATAGCATTTATGTAGCTGTAAAAGTTGTACCAACTGTTAATCTGCATAGTTTTTTCATCTTTATCTAAGCTTCTATAGTAAGTACGAATTTTTGGAAGAAGGTTGTAGGGGGCTAATGCTTTTTATGTGCCTCACAATTTAGGCTTTCAGGAGTCTATATGATGCTTTCCTGTGTCTAAACTGTACTGCTTCTGACACTCCACTCAGCCACTGACTTGCACTCCTCCCCACCATTTCACCTCCCACTCCTACAAAGACTTTAACCTAGTTGCAATTATATATTTATTTCTCTATGTCTCTTTTTCAGCTCATAAACCTTATGCTGTGACACAGGTTGCCCCCTATCAACAACCTAGCAAGATAAAAGAAATCCCTACTGAACTGAAATGAATACCCAACTTGTAAGCCTTACATGGGCTACCTAGAAGTGCTTCGCTCAGCCTCACAGTGTAGGTGATAACCTACAGTTTTAGAAGTTTAACTATATAATAGTGAGTGCTTTTGGTAAACCTATTTGTAAGGGCCAGCACACCTGCGGACCTACCCCGAGGCCGTCCATCCCTTTTTTATACTTTTCCGCCTTACCTACTAACTAGCTTAGTGAATTAGTGTAATTCCCTATATAGGCCACTAGAGGGTAGCAGAACATAAGGCATGAAAAGCTGTATCTCTACTTATAGCTAAACTCCACCAGCTCTACTGAACAGCCATCTCCAGTTATCCCAGTTGGATCATTACTTCTAGATATCACCCCCTCCACCAGAAAGGTATTAAAAAGGAATTAACCTTTTAGTCATAAAAGTAGATAACCTAGATAGCTTAATCTTCTGTCATTTAATACTTCTGCTTCAGGACTCATTAATAATACCTACTGCCCTATACACCTAGACCTAAGGACACCCTTTGCATGTTTTAAGAAAAGTAGTTACAGAAAGTGACATGTACCTACCCAAAGCCATATAGACCACAGTCTCACTGTATAACTGATTACCTCTCAGCTTCTCTCAGCTCTGACCAACTCTGTTCACCTTACAGGCTCACTCCGCTCCCCTACCCTACCCCCAATTCCCACCCACCCCCAGGGGCCCTAGACTTCTACTTCCTTAACCATACCCTCACTCCCAACCTTCCAGTCCTATGCTTCAACTAATTTATATAATTTAACCACACCCCACCTATCTACCTTTCTCCTTACTCCCTACATCCAGTACTTCTTCTTAAAATACTTAATATTATTTCATTACCTCTATCACTTCTTGCGCTCAAAGGACTCTACAAAACCCATACATTATTTTGTCTTATTCTACCCAGGTCCTGCTGTAGCAATATAAGATAACCCTAAATATATCTCTTCAACAACAAAACCTATCCTAACCAAATTAATACTCCTAGCTACTCTCATACCTGTCCTCACCTCTGCCTATCTCCTCACCTCCATTGATAAATTGAATTATTACCACTTCAACTACTCTCCTAAACAAACAGCTAGTCAAAATTATACCCTTACCCATTTTAAAATAAATACCACATCCACACCCTGCTACCTGCTAGCCAAGTACCATCGACTCACTCATATCAAATTCAATAAAACAACTGTAAGGAAGCTGAAATATCTAACCAGCTTCATTAACTACCCAGTTTCTGGCCTGAAAACTCCCATCTTAAAAGACGGTGACATCCACCCTAACCCAGGCCCAACAAATGTCCCCACTTTCACAACTCCTTGTACCACTCCCTCCACCCTAACAACCCAAACCTGTCTCTAATTCCTTACTTATAGGTCATCTCAATATCTGCAGTATAAATAATAAAATTGCCCATCTCCACGCCCTTCTTGATATATATTCCTTTGATATCCTATGTCTCATAGAAATCTGGTTAAAACCTGGAACTAAAGACAATGAAATAATCCCCCCCAGGTTACAATAAAACATAGGGGATGGGGAGTAGCACTACTGTTTAAATCCATGCTACACTATTCCTCTATATCTTATAACCCACCTCAAGATAGTAAGGCTGAAGTTCTTATCTCCCGACTTCAATTTAACCCTAGCAAAGCCCTATACATCATCTGCATCTACTTACCTCCTGGTAATAATAGTACTACAATAAAAGACATTCTAAGCTGGGTATCTACTACTTACCCACAAGAAACTATTATACTAGGAGACTTTAATACTGACTGGAAATGTGTAAACATAGATAATCCTTCATCACATATTAATCGTAATGGCTTTAGTCAAACTATTACCACCACCACTAGACTTAACAAACCTAACAACAAAGAGAGTATCTTAGATTGGATACTTATTAATAAACAACAACAAATTTACAAGGTAGGAACTCTACCAGATGACTTAAGTGATCATATGTTAACTTACATTATAAGACAAAAAAATGACATCCCTAACACCCCCACTTATAGGATCTCACGAACCAACAAACACTTTAACCCTGTAGTATTCCAAAATGAACTTAATGCCTGTAAATGGAACCCACTAAAACTCTCCCTCTTGAGGAGGCTGTTAAATATGTCAACTCTAAATTCTTAACTATCCTTGATAAGCATGCTCCTAAATGGTCCATCAGAATGAAGTCCAAACCGGCCCCCTGGCTTTCAAAAGAAACTAGGCAACAGGTATCGCTTAGGAATAAATCTTGGGCCAAGTGGAGAGCATCCAAAAATATCTCTGAGCAACAAACATTTAGACAGCTGAGGAATATTACAAAAAAAGCAATACTCACTGACAAAAAAAACTACTTTTGTAACCTACAGCAATCACACCATAACAATCCACAAAAGTTCTGGTCTAGCGTTAATAGTCTTCTATACCCAGGGCACTCTAGTACACCACCCCCTCTAGGGGCAGGTAACAATGCCTCCCATCAAACTGCCAATGCCTTCAATACTTTCTTCACAGACACCATAAAATCTCTAGCCTGTCAACTTTCCACAAACAACTCTAATCTCCCTACCTCTTTACCTGATAGTCTCCCAACATTCCAAATACAACCCATCACTACCTCGTACATCCAAAAACTTAAGCAGTGTACCCCCTCTGCTGACCAAATACCATCTGAATACCTGCAAAAAGCAGCTAAAGCAGTTGCTTACCCTGTATCCATCCTTATAAACAGAACCATAAATGAAGGAATCATTCCTGACATCTGGAAAATCTCCCACAGTATCCCCTTACACAAAGGCAGTAACGCCAATGATTATTCCAACTACAGGCCTATAGCTCTCTTATCACCCTTAGCAAAAGTTATGGAAAAATGCATTCACCATCAGCTAATAAACCACTTAACCCAACATAATATACTAGCTAACTGTCAGCATGGCTTCAGGCCATTTCATAGTACCACCACAGCTTTCCTATCTTTCACCGACTCCATCAATAAAAACCGTAATAACAACATCCTCTCATCTGCACTCTTTATTGATCTGTCAAAGGCCTTTGACATGGTCAGCCACCCCCTGCTCCTAAAAACTCTTGAATCCCTTTCTCTAGACACCAATGCTGGTTCAAGTCCTACCTTACCAATAGGCAACAAGAAGTCCTCTGGGAGAATAAACTATCTTCCCACCTGCCAGTCTCCCTTGGATTCCCTCAGGGCTCCATTCTAGGTCCACTTCTATTCTATTTATTCATCAACGACCTTCACTTAGCAATCCCTCAAGCTACCTGCATACAATATGCAGATGAGTCCATGCTCATATGTTCTGCCAACTCCACATCTGAACTACAATCCCTAACCCAGACAGTATTTAACGCAGTCGAGGTGTGGTTCTTAAAACGTTGCCTCCTTTTGAATGCCAAAAAAACCAAGCTCTTACTCTTCACACCTAACAGTAAGCCCACCCTATAAATTTTTCTATCAAACAGAATAATGGCACCCTTATAACCCCTGACTCTACCACCAAACTATTAGGAATCTTAATTGACAATAACCTTACATTTGATAATCATATAAATAACATTATAAAAACTGTAAATAGAAAATTGGGCTCCCTATATAGAATAAAACCCTTCATAACACCAACAACCAGAACTACAATTGCCCACTCCCATCTAATCTCCACTCTTCTTTATGCTTCCCCCATATATACTAACCTAAAGAAAAATAATCTCACTAAACTAGCTAACTCCTATAACAATATTGCCAGATTTGCCACTGGGAACCCATTTAGAACTCACCACTGTCTGAACCTACAGCAGCTAGACTGGCTTGAACTAAAAAAACATTCTGATACTTTCCCAACTTTCCATTGTCCATAGGATATTCTACCAACCCAACAACACACCAATACTTTCTAACCTTATTATCCCCTATACAAACCTCAATTCCTTATGCTCTTCCACTAGACTACTGGCTAGCATTAGCAAGTCTAATAAGGTGACTCCTTGTTTTCTAACACCGCTGGAAAATATTGGAACCTGTTGCCATCAGATCTAACTGTACTCTTTTCCTTCCTGCTCTTTAAACAAAGGCTCAAGAAACATTTTAAAACACACTGGTTATGCCCTTGCTGTTACCCTCACTAATCATCTGCTTTCTCTATTGCCTTATTCTCTATACTGCCTCCCTTCACCAATTAATACTGCTTACCCCTTGGGTAGTAGTAACTATCTTAAATTATTATTACAACTAGGAGATGAATTAAACTGTGAACATATTGTAAATGACCTCAAATATCTTAATGTAAGAGTGTCTTATTCCTTTTTAGGTTTTGTGTTTCACAAATAGCATAAATCTCTTTAGCTAAGGATCTCTGATTATTTTGACATAATTTTTCTTTTATATTTGTGTATGTAATTCTTTTTGCATGTTGTGTTGCTCAAATAGTACAAATGTTTAGCTAGTGCTCCCTGATTATTTTTATCATAATTCTCTTTTATATTTGTGCAGTATAATCTTTTGAATGTTACTGTGGAGCTTTTCTCGCCGGGCCTCTGCTGAAAATGGAAATATATCCAGTTGGACTAGCCCGGTTAACAAATGTAAAATAAAGAAATATATATATGTATATATATATATATATATATATATATATATATATATATATATATATATATATAAATATTCAGAAATAGATACATATATATAACCATGTAAGAATATATATACATGCAAATGCCGACATCTACACATATATATGTCAACACCTATATGTCCACATATACACAGCAAGTTACATATAAGTATGCAGATATATATCTCTGTAGGTATATACGAACATAGTTATAAATATATAAGCAAATATATATACCTATATAGGTACATATGGCCATATATCTGTAGACAGCAATGGTAGATTAACAGAAACATATATGTCCACATGCACCATTAATGGGGTTGAGAGGCCCCAATCAATATACGTCCTGTACGAATTGCCATACCCCCCACAGCCAAACACATCCACCCTGAAATACACTACCAAGTTTATTTTATTTAAATAGGAATTTCAATTATGTTTCTTTTCTTTTTTATTTTTTTCTATATTTCATTCCCCTCTGCCCCACCCACTAGGCGGGCCAACCAGTACAGGCCCATCCAACCCAACCTCTCCTCGACCCATATTTTCTTTACCCACAGTCCCCCCACTGCACACACACACACAGCCACCATCCCTTCTCTGGTTACCGACCCATAGCAACCACAGTACCACACTTTGCCCACCCTCCACTCCTCCTCCTCTCGGGACACATCTTATACGTTATCCCAACCCAAGTATCTTTGGTCTTCCACATGCTGTAGTCCATGCACATATGAACACAGCCATGCTTACCTTTGCAGACATGAAGTTACCACAAAAAATAACACCTAATTTTTGGGTCATCCTGCTTGGGACGAATTTTTCCTTGGTAATAACAATAGATTGCACTGGTGACTTTGTTTAAACCAATGGTTTTATTTTTAGGTATCGCAAAGCATGTGTGGTACACAAGGTTGCCTGGTATGCACACAATACCTAATAGGAATGCCTGATTCAGGTATACGGGAAACAGTACTTTTCTGTTAAACCCCTAGCACATGGTTTTGTGACCAGATCAGTGTGTCTCACCTTTATTTTTACACAGACGTGCATATTGAACATGGCCACCAGTATTATATTTATGTATACCTTGTCTGACCTGATAGCAGTGTCGTTTTTGGTTATGCAACTATTCACCTGCTTGCCGAGTGAACCACATTTAAAAAGCATCACTCACTTTTGTATGGTGTTTGCAACACAACTCTACCTGCCTTAATTGTACATACTCTTGTCTTTTGAATATGCAGACTACTGATAGAAGAATGTTGTATGCGGCCAAAAGAAATATATTCATTGCTCTATCCAGATATATCTGTAAAACCCCAGTGGAAAAAACAAACATGAACATGCACTCATGCTGCCATGCTTTGAAAGGTATGCAAACAGTTAAGAACAGAAAGGTCCTTGGCAGAGGTCTTTAATGCAGTAGTAGGACATGGAGTGCGAGAATTACAAAAGTGTTGACATAGAAATGTAACTGCAGTGGCTATTTTTTTCCTGACAAAAACAATAAACCTCACAGCAACTATCTTGACATTTCATCACCCCTTGCAAGGAGGACAGATGGTAAATGATATACACAAACACAACGGCCTTAAGGTTAAAACCCTGACCCCTACAGTAAATGACAAAGTCAAGAGAAACAACACAGCATGCGTACGTCAGCACTGAATGACCTAGGCACATGTTACTAATTCACACATGACGGTAGCCAGTGTATTTGTAAACACTGCATAAAAAGGATCAGCACAGCTTGCTGAGCAATAAGGTGAGACACACCAATCTGGCAGCGAAACTGCATGGTAGGGGTTTAACGGAAAAGTGCCCGGGAAACACACGTCCCTGTATACACACGGCACTACAGGTTCCCCTCCTGATAACTAAATTATTGTTTAATGAAGATGCACTGCTTTAAAGTGCATTAATCACTCTGTATCCAATGGCCCGTGTTCTGCCCAGCAACAAAATAAACAGCCTAGGCAAGGCTCGCACAAAGGACCCTGCATACCATGCACAAAGTGATTTACCACTAAGCCATGTCAGATATACAGAAATCTGATGTTTTCAGAAACATATCATCCAGCCCAGTCATGCAACAGTACAGATAATGTATACCAACATCTAGATGTATGTGCGTGTGTGTAAATATATTAATATCTAAACAGATACAACATATATATATATATATATATATATATATATATATATATATATATATATATATATCTATATCTATATATATATATATATATATATATATATATATATATATATATATATATATATATATATATATATATATATATGTAAATATATATATATATATATATATATATATATAAATATATACATATATATAAATATATATGAACATATATATACATTCAAATGCCTACATTGACACATATATATGTCATCACCTATATGCCTACATATACACAGCAAGGAACATATATGTACGCAGATATATATCTATGTAGGTATATACAGACATAGTCATATATATGTAAATATATATATATATATATATATATATATATATATATATAGGTATATGTAGCCATACATCTGTAGATAGCAATGGTAGATAAACAAATATGTCCACATGCACTGGTAATGAGGTTGAGAGGCCCCAAACAATATACGTCTTGTACAAATAGGCATACCCCCCTCAGCCAAACACATCCACCCTGCAATGCACTACCAAGTGCTGCAGATCCGATAACCAGGACCTGACATGACATGGGCACAACATATTAATAGTACTACATCCCACCTGTATGATGTCAGGCTGGTATTGGTAACATATGCAGTACAGTCTGGCTCCCATAGGGCATGTAAAATAAATGTGGAGGCAATCAACATCCCCAGGATACATATACACAGAAACATATATACAGATACAGGTATATATATATATATATATATATATATATATATATATATATATATATATAGATATACATGTGACTACACATACACACACATAGATATGTACAGTAAGATACATATGTAGAAGGTGCAGAAAATATGGAACAGCCACTATGCCTACAGTTCACACCTGAACAACTGGACACTGTATGGGCCACCCATACAAATGACATTCATCGCCTGCAACATATACCCACAGAGAAGTCATAGAAAAAAACACCACACACAGGTTTGCAGAAATGGAAAACCTTTATTTGTGTACTATTACAGTTCTATATACTATTGCTACTGTGATTGGGATTGTCTTCACAGACATGGTGTGTGTGGGAGGTCACATCTGCTTTCCACATGTGTGCCATTGCCTACTGACAGACATTCTAAGGACATCATAGTACCGCTGCTAGCACATACTCCCCTGTTGACTGCAGCAGAGATATTGGCCAATATGCGTGGACATTCTGACACGCGCTGTACAGTCCAGAGGTATACACATAACCCCTTAGTGCATAACATGTGTACCATATCTGACAATATGGATGTTAACAGCCATGTAGATGGGTATAACACATAACAACTGGTATACATAGGCCACCATAGGTTATGCATTCACACACCTCTGTCACATACATCTGTACAGCATCTCACTGCTCTTTCTGACATACATGACTGTTAAGGGAGGCCCAGCAGCAGTACATCTGGCAAGTATCTGCACATGACATCTCATTGGTTAAGTACACTAAGCTGCTAGACATGTAACAATGCGCTGTGCAGGCTACAGGCAGACTGGCTCAATACTGGCCTACATCTCCTATAGGTGAATGCGCATGTACCTGCATAAATAGCAGGCTGTACAGGCATGTCACAGCATAGGGTAAGATACACCTGTGTAAAAGTGCATTACCACAACCAATGAGAGCACAGCCACAGCCACATACCGCAAGCTAGCATAATATTACAGTATATGGACTATCTGTTCAACGCCATCCTCATATGTGTCACTCACACAATTACCCTACATATACTGGGCCACTACACAGTTTGGTTTGATAGCTGACTGTGGTATGGAACATGTGTGTGTATGGCCCTACAAACATGTAAGCCAATATGGTAACATATGGTGGAGCAGCATGTAACATCAGATAGAACGGGACCTAGGACGATGACAACTACCACAGTCTGTACACAGGCCAAGTTACATATTAACAATACACACGCTGTCGACATTCACCATAAGTACACAGACCTTAGTACTGTACAAACAACCACAGTATGTCTAGGTTATGTCATCAAATATAACCCCTACTGTACATAACATATGTAGCAGTCTGATATCTCACTGTCTTGTTATCAGATATGATGACACTAATTATGGTGTACAGCACATATGCACCTCTTAATGCATGACATATGTACAAATGTTGACTAAGTTGTGGCTGTAGGCACATACACATGGCCAGTATTGACATGATGCTGTGATAACATCATACATTTACTGTTGTAACAGGGTTTGTTGCAACATATGTCCTATGAGGGATATAAAGTCAGTAACTGTCATGGCTTTCACCATCTACAGACTGCAACCCCACACCACCTTCTGCAGTTCAGAGATACATGTTCTGTGTGTAACACATGACACCAAAGGCACCATATACTGCCCAGTCTGCAGATGACCCTACAGATGGGGAGTCCTCATAAACATACAACTGACATGGCAGGTATTAATACATGTAGGACAGCCATATCTGCAAACACCCTGTTAAACCAACATTACTCGGAATGCAGTATAGCAGCACTTACTGCCTGTAGTCGGGTCAGGCACATCCCCCCTCCTGTGTGTTGGCCTGTTTCCACAGTGTATGTTGTCAGAGGTAAATCCCCACTCCATCTGAGATGCTGTTTGCCAAACAACAGAACGAGTTCCTGCTCACAGTGAATGAAAATGACCAACACAAACATGATGTTCCTAGATATTGGAGTGTGTTTCCATGCAATTGTCTATGGGATTGTTACCACATATGTTCCACATGCAACCAGCTAGGGGAGGGCTGCAATTCATGCAGAGGCCATCAGCTGATCATGAGCATTACCTAAAATACACATGCTGCTGCCTAAGAAAAGCAGGTATAGGTCTCCACATCTACCATTGAGGGAGTGAGAGAGGCAGACAGAGGCATCAACAAGTCAGGGAGGGGTGGGAGAGTAAAACCTAAGCATGTTTGTGTCACACACCTACCAGCACAGGGTATCAAACCCCTGATGTCTATGTAGGGCTATCACAGTCCTATGCAGTTGTTGGATGCACCACATAGGTTACCTGTTGTGGAGAGTTTGCAGAACATATATGTGAGGGTGTGTGACATCTGCTACAGGGATATTGTAGCTATACGGTAGGTGATGTACACGTGCCTGTCCACATGAACAGGTGCCAGTGTCAACACAGCCACACTCTCACAGGGAAGCACACGCATTGACACACTTGCCAGGGCCAGGGATACAGCTCATCCTTAGTGAGATTGCCACAACACAGTACTGTGCAGGTATCACATGCACCACACGGGTCATACAGAGGTTATACCGGCAAAGGGTATGGGGAGATGTCTGACATCAGCCAGCATCCTTCAGTATGCCACTGGGGGTTGTAGTGAGTGTGGATGTGATCGTACACATCATACAACACACACACAAACACACAGGGTGCCAGTACTGACATGCATGGGTGCATTTCTGCACATGTATGCAGTGTTTGACTGTGCCAGATAGCTATACAAGGCTAGGTGATGGTTATACCTTGGCATCAGGCCATGACAATGGTCTGCATTGTGGCTCAGGCCTGTGGTTTCTGCATTTTCCCACACAGGTGGGTATTGTATCCACCATCCAGTCACCTGGGTGGCTATTGCGTGTGGCCAATGTTGTGCACCATTGTTGTGCCATGTATGTGTTCCCTAGTCCATGACATGGATGGTGTCTGAGATGTGCACACCTCCCACATGCATGTTACAGTGACATGTGAAACTGTACCTGGGGTGTCTGGCCCATGTTGTGTACACAGATTACCATTAGATGTGCCAGTCTTGGCAACCTGTGGCAGGAACTGGTAATGGACAACAGGCTATCCCTGCACCAACATTGATAGCATGCTAACAGCATTCCCTAGCATCAGTGGCATCTGTCCATACAGGGCATGTTTTCAGACATGGTATGTCATTTGTGGGTCACATGAGATGACACCGCAGGTATTGCAGGTGTCCAGTGGGGTACATGGGGAAGGTGCACTGTCTGCATGTATGTGCCAAGTGGACATATGAACAGGGTACCATGCCCTCTGTAGGCCACTGCAATCACTCCATAGTTACTATCAGTCACCAATATGCAGTGTACTACACACATATTGGCTGTTGCCTCAGCATGTGTGTGTGTGTGTGTGTGTGTGTGTGTGTGTGTGTGTGTGTGTGTGTGTGTGTGTGTGTGTGTATGTGACATGGGTTGAGAGTGTGCTCTGGATAATACTGGGGTTGCTAACTGTGATTGCCTGGCCATGATGTCACATGTATGGGTATGGATTTGCACCCCAGCCTCTCAGCTATTTCACATCTGTTATCCTTGTACAGTGGTCACTGTGATAAAGGGCCAAAATAAAAGACATTTGCAAAACCCACCTCACATTGGGCCCAGGTGTCACACACTCACACCCACCTCCACACAGGATACAAGTTATAAACACAGACACACCTGTCATGTCTGGGAGTTGAACCCCTACCTAACTAGTTTATTACACTATGCAGTTATAGGACGCACCACAGAGATTAATGGAGGAGTATTCCTTCCCCAGCGGTGTATTTCACATTGGATGACATCAGCAGGACTGCCAAAGTAGGCCATTGGACATGTACTAAGTGTGACTAGTCTAAATGCATTGCTCCCCACACAGACATTGAAACACACAGAAAACATCCACAACCGGCATGCATGGATATAGTACCCCTAACAGAGGTCAATATCACACTACAGCAGTACGCAGTTATGGCACGCACTATGGAGATTACTGGGCTACATCCTTCCCAGAGGTGTATTTCTAGGTGGATGACATCAGCAGCCTTGGCAAAGTAGAGCATACAAATTGTATGGTGTGTGATTACCCTAAAAAGCATTGCTCTCTACACAGACAGAGTCAGACAGACACACACACACACACTTGCCATGTCTGGGAGTAGAATAGCTACCTATGACCTGCCTAATTTAGCACACCACAGCAGTATGCAGTTACAGCATGCGCTACGGAGATTACTGGGCTACAGCTTCCCAGAGGTGTATGTCTAGGTGGATAAAATCAGCAACCTTGCCAAAGATGAGCATTTGAATTGTAGGGAGTGTGACTACCCTAAAAAGCATTGCTCTCTACACAAACAGAGTCAGTCAGACACACACACAAACTTGCCATGTATGGGATTAGAACAGCTACCTACCGAATTGATCACACTACAGCAGTACACATTTACAGGACATGCTACAGAGATTACTAGACTACAGCTTCCCAGAGGTATGTCTAGATGGATGACATCAGCAGCCTTGCCAAAGATGAGCATTTGAATTGTAGGGAGTGTGACTACCCTAAAATGCATTGCTTTCTACACAGACAGACAGACACACACACACACACACACACACACACACACACACACACACACACACACACACACACACACACACACATATATACAGTTGCCATGTCTGGGAATTGAACTCCTACCTAACTATTTTATCACACTACAGCAGTACACAGTTCTCGGATGTGCAACAGAGATTACTGGGATACAACCTTTCTAAGGATGTATTTCTAGGTGGATGACATCAGCAGCCTTACCAAAGTAGAGCATTTCAATTGTGGAGAGTGTGACCACCCTAAAAGTATTGTTCTCTACACAGACAGACACACACAAACACACTCAGTCTCACAAAGGCTGGGGTTAGAACTCCTACCTAACTAATCACACTAAGCAGTACGCAGTTATTGGACGTGCCACAGAAATTATTGGGATGCAACCTTTCCAGGGATGTATTTCTAGGTGGATGACATCAGCAGCCTTACCAAAGTAGAGCATTTCAAATGTAGGGAGTGTGACCACCCTAAAAAGCATTGCTCGCTACACAGACAGACACACATGCACACAAACTCTCAGTTGCCAAGGCTGGGGTTAGAACTCCTACCTAACTAGTTTATCACACTACAGCAGTATGCAGTTATGGGACACGCTACAGAAATTACTGGGATACAACTCTCCCAAAGGTGTATTTCACAGTAGATGACCTCAGCAGGCTTGTCATAGTGGGGCTATGGGGAGGGCAGTGTATGTGCATGGGCATAACCCATTAATCTAGGGGTTGACACACCACATGCGGGCACAACCTGGGTTATATTCCAAAGGTACGTGTATGCAGCTGCTAGATGACTACTTCCTTGAACAGTCATGTTGCACAGCTGGCACGTGCACTCACATACTCTGTAATGCTGACAGATACTGGTGGCTAGTATCTGCAATGTGTGACATCAGACCCCTTGTGTGGTTGTGACCCTTTGGCTGTGTGCTGGTGGGAGAGCCCTGGATGGCTCCTTGTCACAGTCACCCTCTTCCACACATCTATGTATGTCTACCTTTGGCTTATTATAGTGTGTTGTCCCTACATATATGCCTGTATTCCTATCCACTGTGTGTGCAAAGCATGTGTGGTACATACTGAAGAGTGTCTGCACTAACATCTGTAGATATGTCTGGTCAACTGGTGTTTGCAGACATGGCCTTCCTGTGTTTAAGTGTGTGAGCATGCCAAGTATGACCTTTCAGTATATTGTTGACTGACATTGCTTTCATTACTCTAAGTGTGTGGGCATGCCCAGTATGTTCGTCTGTATTGAATGTGTGGGCCAAGTCCAGGTAGTTTGTACTGCAGTGCTAACCTTTGTGTTGTACACCTACAGGTAGCATGCTGTCTCTGCAGGGTATCTGTCGGTCATTTGGCATGGACTGTTACTACATTTCTGCATAGGATGGGGGGGCACACCTGACTATTTTTTCATTTCTACACAGGATTGTGGGGGGAGGGCACACCTGACTTTTCCTATATTTCTATGTAGGATGGGCGGGCACACCTGACTATTTCTACATTTATACACAGGATTGGAGGGGCACACCTGACTGTTACTATATTTCTACATAGGATGGGGGTCACACCTGACTATTACTATATTTCTACATGGGATGGGGGGCACACCTGATATTTCTACATTTCTACACAGGATTGGGGGGAGTCACATCTGACTGTTAACTATATTTCTACGTATGGGGGGCACACCTGACTATTTCTACATTTCTACACAGGATTGGGGGGCACACCAGACTGTTACTATATTTCTACATAGAATTGGGGGGGGGACACCTGACTATTTCTACATTTCTACACATAATTGGGGGGAGGCACACCCTGACTGTTAACTATATTTCTATGTATGGGGGGGCACACCTGACTATTTCTACATTTCTATACAGGATTGGGGGGCACACCAAACTGTTACTATATTTCTACATAGGATTGGGGGGGACATCTGACTATTTCTACATTTTTACACAGGATTGGGAGGCACACCTGACTGTTACTATATTTCTACGTAGGATGGGGGGCACACCTGACTATTTCTACATTTCTACACAGGATTGGGGGGAGGCACACCTGACTCTTTCTATATTTCTACATATGGGGGGGCACACTTTACTATTTCTAAATTTCTATACAGGATTGGGGGTGCACAGCTGACTATTTCTACATTTCTACACAGGATTGGGGGGTACACCTGACTGTTGCTACATTTCTACGTAGGGGGGCACACCTGACTATTTCTTCATTTCTATACAGGATTGGTGGGGACACACCTGACTGTTACTACATTTCTACATCAGATGGGGGGGCACACCTGACGCCTGTACACATTTGCTAGGACTGTACTGGTATGGCGGGTACTCCATGTCAGTCTTTAGTTTTACCTATCGTGCTGACTAGAGGCATGCCAGTGTACTACAAATCTTAGCTTTTAATTACCTTCATATTAGTTTCTGACTTCCTACCCTTCAGAACTGACATCCCACTGCCTGACCTGCTGTAGTCTGTCTGTGTAGGCCTGGGGGGGTTACCCAAAGGCCTCATTCAGAGGCCATAGCATAGGCTTTGTATTGGTCTACACCTTTCCTGTTGGCTGTGACTGTTGTTGGGTATGTGACCCCCCCCCAACTGGCATGTGTGAGTCACTTACCTTGCGGGTGTCCCAGTATTGAGGGTGGTGCTGCAGGGCTGCCTATGTCGGATGAACATAGTACACACCCTACACATGGTTAGGCACAGGTAGTGTAATGTTTGGCATCCCTTTTATTGTATGTGAGAATCAGAGAGAGGTGTTATTCCCTGGGTCCCTCCTGTGTCAGTGTATGTGCTATGTGTTGCCTCTTTGCCATGGCCAGGGCATACTGGGCATTCCTCCTTCTGCCTACTGGGGCAGGTTCAGGTTGTTTCTCCTCTGAGTCAGTCTGTACCTGTGTGGTCCTTGGCAATGGTGGGTGGCTGTGTGGCCCTGCTCCATGCTGTTCCTGCTGCAGCTGTTTCTGCAGGATCATATTGTGTAGCATGGCACATACAAGGACAATTTGGGTACATGTAGCTGGTGAGTACTGCAAGGCTCCACCAGATGTGTCCAGGCACTGGAACCGTGACTTGAGCATCCCAAACACACACCCTACTATAATTCTGGTCTGTGCGTGTGCCTCATTATGGAGTTTTTGTTCGGGTGTGTGTGTGTGCATTTCTGATGGGTGTCATCAGCCATGGCTCCAGTGCATATCCAGCATCTCCCACTAGGTGACCATGAGGGATGTCCCCATTGGCAAATCTCTGGTACAACTGCATCAGATGCCAGATGTGGGAATAGTGATAGCTTCCAGGGCAGCGACCACACACATTCATTATTATGCCCTGGGCATTGCACATGACCTGGCAGTTGATGGAGGGGAAGCCTTTGCGGTTGTGGTAGACCCTACCATGCTCACCGGGTGGTGCTTTGATGCATATGTGCGTGCAGTCTATTGCACCCACTACCTCAGGGTATTCTGCTATTTGGTGGAACAGTTGCATATTGCTGGCCAACGCCTCACAAGTGTTGGGGAAATATACATGCTCACCGGCATGTGCTGACTGGTATCCAGGAACTGGTGGAGTACCCTGGATGCTGATGTCTGTGAAATCCCCATCATATCCCCAGATGGCCTTTGGAAGGTACCTGTAGCTAGTATTCTTAGGCCTACACATACCTTGGCATCCACTGGGATGGGATCCCCTCTGTTAGTTCTGTGTGTCAGGCATGGCCGGCACAGCTCAACAATTTGCTGTAGGAGGTCCCTGTCCACCCTATAGCACTCCACTATCTCCAGCTCATGTACCCCCTGGTAGATTACCCTGGGTCTATACACTCTTCTCTGTCTCCTCACTGTGGGTTGGTGGACAGCATTCACATCCTTACCACCCTCAGCTTCTTCCACAGGTTGTATGATAGCTATAGCAGCCCCTATCAATTTGCTGCTGTGAGTGTAAAAAGTTCCCAGCTTGTTTACACCGGTGGTGTAGAGTGTGGGAAAAACAGAGTGGAAGGTATTTACTTAGTTTATAGTAGTGTTCTGGCTGAGTACATCTGCCGCCTTTGTAATTGGCTTTTCTGATACATTTCACCTGCCAGCTAAGCTAGTTCTCCCTGATTACCTTCATAATGTTGTTTTCCCTTCCCATTGCCTTCCTGTTTAAGCCCGTGTGCACGCCACGCAGAGTGCTCAGTTGTGCACACTGCTGCTATTTCCTGGTTTAACCTCTTTTTTCTTCCTGTAAACCCGGTGCTTGGCACACACCCCCACTTAGGCTTTGTAAAGAGTGCTAAGCAGGTTTAGACACACACCCTAGCTTAGCTGTGCTAAGCTAGGAGCAAACCCAAACCACAGGGCTCCAATCCACTTACAGTATGTCTGACACACACCCCTATGATGTCAGCTAACTCCTAGGCTTGCACCAAGCTATTCCTACTCTTACATTGTTGGGATCTGACTAGCATGCTGGGGAAAACTGGGATTCACTATCATTCCCCTCATTTGCATAGGATTGCCTGCTAATGCATAGTTACATGTCTCACACTGAGCCTCCCCCCTTAGCAACCACTACTCACTGGCCATGTTGTCTTCTGCCTGCCATTGACTTGCATGGCAGAATACTGAATTTAGTTAGACTGCTTATTTTAGGTTTATTTTATTACCCCCCCCCCGATCCCATTTGCCCGCCACTGCCCTATGCTTAAACAGCCAAAATCGGCTAAAAAATATTAAAAGTTGATTTTTGTTTTTTTTTATGTTTGCAATGCCAATGGCCTTATACTTGGCCATTGGCATGCTTACTACATGATATGCAGCCTTTATTTGGAGCTGTCATAGCTCCATTTTGGATTTTGCAGAAATGTACTTGGTTACTAACCGAGTACATTTCTGCAGTTAGCACTAGTCTTGCACGGACTGTTGCAAGCTTCCTGGATTGCAAAATCACATCATTTGCATGGATTTCACCTGTAAATGGGGTAATTTGCATACCAGGGCTTAGTCCGTGCAATATTAGTGCAGGAGCGCTCGTGCATGCCCCTGCAAGCTGTTCCTACATCTCATAGTGGACATATTGCCTGCTTGTGCTCCTGCAGCGATCTTGCATTCCATGCAAGCTTTTGAGAAACCGGGGGTATATCTTATGCAATGTCACTATAGGTAGTAACAAAATAGATGGCATGCACTCCCTTGTTTTCATGCATTTTTTTATTTCTTTTTTAATAATATTAATGCCTTCCAAACAATCTCATATTCATAGCCACATTATGTAAATCTAGTAAAAGTACTAAACACCTCAAAATAAAAATAATCAATAGTATTAAACAATTATGGTGCACATATAAATACCCCTTTAGGTATGCTTTTGGGGTATGATCGGGATGTTGACTAGTACCCCATAACGAGGAATTTGTCACTGTTTCCTTCCTAAAAAAGGAAGTATATATCCCACTATTTTCTTTAGTAATTTTGACATATAAAAATGTTATGTCTGGGCCTTCACAATAATCAGAAAATGTAATACCAAACTCATAGGCCCTTAAAATATGAAAATAAATCATCAATATACTGCACAAAACAATATAACATAATTCATAAATATAAGTGCAGAATAAATTAATTTTTGGTCAAAATAATTTGAAAAATGTTGGTATATGTTGGTTCAAAACTTGTTTCCATTGCCATCCCGTTTTCCTAGGTAATATTTCTCATTAAAATAAAAATAATTATGTATCAGATGAAACATTCTATGAAATATAAAAACACATTATTTTGTGGTTTATCAGGCAACAAATAAGCATTGACATGTAGTGCAGTATTATGCCTGCCACTTCTGTATAAAGCTAACACATCAGAAGGAATACTAAAACACTCACCAGATATACTGACGTTCTTTTTATCTTTTCCAAAATTTGGTACGAGTCCTTTTTATAGGAATGACTCATTTTTGCCCAAGGTTGTAAATGCTTATCAAATAATGGTCCTGATTTTTCAATGGGCTTTTCAAACTGTGTACATAGTCCACTATCCTGAGCTGCCAATATTAACCTTTCATCTTTTGGTTTTAATTCCCCTCTACTTAACCACTCCTGCATTAGATCCTGATCGATATAGGTTGCTACAGGAGTTTGCTGTACTTGCAACTATATTTATGCATTTTCCACATTTTTTGCCTTCTCGTCTGATCCTTCACCTTTTATTCACTCCTTCATTTGTTTTTGCCACATTCAGTTACTGCCTGATTTTTATCTACTTCTGATTTGATTTCCATTCCCACTTGACACCGATATGCTTCTGTTAAAGTAAGCAGAGAAGACATTTTTTGCTTGTTCTCATGTTTTAAAACCTTCACTATGTTTGGATCTTGTGAGGTCAGCAGATATGTATGCAGTCCCATGTTTCCAGATCTGTACATGTAATCAATTTCAAGGCGGCCCATACCTCCTTCAAAACAGAGAATATATAATTGTGGCATACACTGATTTTTATAAATCATTTGATAAGCATGAAGCATTGTTCTTGTTTTTCTTTTTTCAAAACAGGTTTATTGTTTTAACATATAAGAGAAATATCATAACAATTTTATACAAGTAATTAAAAATAGGTATTATTATAATATTCAACAAAACAACTAAAGTATTTACAAAGACATCCACTACAATCAGATCAATTAATTAAACTAAAATACCATGCTATTGAAATTAAAATTTTTTTAACAAATTTTGTAAATTATCCCATACAATAAAATAAGATGTTTTTCTATTTGTTCTAGTCCTAATTGTGTTTATTTCCATATGGCACACTATATTCATAACATTTTTAAATTCATTGAACGAAGGAGGTGTATCTGAAATCCAATTTCTAGTTATTATTTTCCTAGTCACTGCTAGAATAGACCATAACAAGGGAAGCTTAACCTTTTTAACACTTTGAGGTACAGGTGTGTTGAATAATATAAGAGATTTAGAAATAATGAAATTATCTGTAAAAAGAGCCTGCAAAAATTCATTAATTGACTTCCAGTATTCTTTCAATTTTATACAGTCATAAAACATATGAGCCCAGTCAGCATTAATTTCTACATTACATCTCTTACATAGATTATCTTTATTATTTATTTTATTCATCATCAAAGGTGTATAAAAGATCTATGTAAAATGTCCATGTATAAAGTCTCCAGACAATGGAAGACGTAGTTCTATAAGCAGATTCCAATATATATTGTTTATCTTGTTGATTTGGTGGGTCCCCATTAATAGAAGTGAAATAATTCCAGTATGAATCTACACTGTAAAAGTTTCTTGTCTGATAACTTTATGTATGTATGAAAGTTTACCTTTATCAGAAACTTTATGTTGTAAATTTAATATCAAGTAATCAATCAGTGTTGGAATAGATTCTTTAACAGTTATAGACATTAAATCTATTTTATTAATGAGATGTTGTCTAAAGGTCTGAACCTCTAACCAGCAAGTTTCTTTTAGATCAAATTCTTGTTTTAAGAAATCTAGATTTTTAACTTTATTATCAGATATCAACTGATACCAGTACTTTAGATCATTATCTATAGCTAAATGAGTTCCTTCAGAAGTAGATGACAAAAGCATACCCTGAGTATACATTATAGGAAATACAATAAAATTCCATTCCCTATACTTAGGGTGCATGAATATAAAGTTACAATAACTAATAATAATATTTAATGGGTAACAAACCATATGTTTAGGTGTAATAGGTGAAGTACAAAATTCCTTTAGTAACCATAACATGGAGTTATTTACAATCATATTTTATGTGTTAAGGAGATTTTCATGGAGTGTATACTAATTAGCTCCCAATAATCTTTCCATTTTGTGACATATGACTGATCTATTAATAAAGTAATAACTTTTACAATAGAAGAGATAGTATATAAATTAAAGTCTGGAAAAGAAATACCCCTTGAGACCAGCTATTAGTATGTTTCTTTAATGCAATCCTAGGTCTATTAGGTGCCCATAAGAAATTTAACATTAGTGTGTTCAGTTTCTTGATAATTATTTTTGTAGGTGGAAGTATTATTGATTGTATTAAGTATAAAATCTTGGGGAATATTATCATTTTAATAATTGTAAGTCTCTCCTCCATAGTAAAAACATATTATTCCAGGTATTAAAAAGATTTTGTATATTAAGAAAACAGGTATTATAATTATTATATATAATAGATTTAATATCTTTAGATAGTGTTATACCTAAATAAGTTATCTGACCTGAATTGGGTACATATTTAGTAAAATCACTAATGAGAATATTTTTCGTGTATATATAGGTAGTATTTTAGTTTTTCTTCATTGAATATTAAACCAGAAATACTTTTAAAATTCATCATGTTATCAAATAGAGACTGTATAGAAGAATTAGATCCTGCTGATGTAATTAGAACATCATCTGCAAAAGTTGAATTTTGGATGTTGTATTT
>NC_056745.1:1395334671-1395499671 GCF_019279795.1 Protopterus annectens | reverse complement strand
TAATGTTATTGCGCCTAGATCTATTTTCCAGGTCATCCAGCTTTGTTTGTAAATGTGTATTTTGTTTCAGCAGAAACTCAATGTTGATTTCCTCTTCTTGTATTCTATTTTCCATGTCATTCACAGCTTCTTCTATGCCTGTCATCTGGATCTTCTGTTGTTGCAGGTCCATATGTAACAAGTCTATTTGTTTTGTAGTTTTTCTATGAAAGTGTCTATTTTAGTATCTATTTTATCCATCTTAGCAGTAAGTTGCTGGACTATAATTATCAGAGACTGAAGTTCTTTCTTGATGCTGGAGTCTTGAGAATTTGTCTTACTGGAACTCATTTCAGACTGATAAACTGACAGGAAAATTTCCAAAGTAATTTCTGACAGGAATATTATTAAGATTTCCTTTCTTTTTTAGATATAGTTCAAGAACTATATAAAATAAACATATTTAGAAAGAAAATTACTTCAAAAATTAATTTTTTAAGTAATTAATTCCTGTCAATGTAATGAAATTAGTGGAGCTGAAGAAATCTGCTGCTATCCTGTGTTCATCCTTGGCCACGCCCCCCCTTGTTCTTGTTTTTCTGACCAACTGATCCAGTACCTTTTAGGGCAAGTCAATAACCCCAAAACTGTAAGTTAGAACAGGAAGAGCAAAATTGGTTTATAGCTTGGACTTTGTTCCTAGATGTCAGGGCTGTTTTCAGTATTAATTTTAGTCTTCTGAAATATTCCTAATTAACTTTTATTCACATTTGTTCATGTTTTATTGTTGATCCTTCATCAATTTCCAGATATTTACAAACTCCCTCCTGCTCAAATTCTTTTATGTCACATTCCTGTCCCAGACTGATATTTTCTTACTGTTGCAGCTTTTCTGCTTTAAAGGTTGCTTTTGTACCTTTATCAAGACCTAATTACATTCTTGTATCATCTGAGAAAGTTTTGACCATTTGCAGGTGTGCTTTCAGTTCTTCATCTGGTGAACTGTGCAGTTTTAAATCGTCCACGAAAAGAAGATGAGAAGTCTTTACACTGTTATTTTCTGGAGCCAAATTGTAGGCATGACCTAATCTGTTAAGTAGAAAGCTTAATGCATTAAGGACAAAGCAAAAGAGCAGTGGTGACAAACAGTCACCGTGGAATATCCCCATTTGACTTTTTATCCCTGGGATAATAATTTGTCCTTTATTATGGTTTAACTGCAAAGTGGTTTGCCACTGTTTCATGGTCACTGTAATTTAATCAATCAATGTAAAGTTTATCTAATACATTTGTAAGCAGTCTTTTAATCATGAATGTAGGATGCTGTCAAATGCTTTTTTGTAGTCTATCCATGCCATACTTAGATTCTTCCCCATTTTACAGTTCGCCATTATGCGTTTATTTAATAACAAATTATCCTTTGTTCTATATGGCTTTCTTTCATTACAATTTTGTTCTATTGCCATGACTGAGTTTTCTTCTAAATGACTATATCGACATCAATTCCAGTGTTTAGTTTATTTATAGTCATAATGCAAGTTATTGGTCTATATATTTTTAGGGTATCTTGCAGGCTCTCTCTTAAGGAGAAGTATCATTTTTCCTGTTGTTAACCAGGTTGGTGTCTATTTTAGGTGTGCACATAAATAGTTCTTACTCACGGCTAAATCTTCATGTATAGATGATGAGATCCTGACCGATATGAGGTTGCTACAGGATTTTGATGTACTTGCAGCTATATTTATCCATTTTTCACATTGTTTGCCTTCTCATCTGATCCTTCACCTTATATTCGCTCTTGCTTTTGTTTTTGCCACATTCAGTTGCTGCTGGATTTTTATCTACTTCTGGTTTGATTTCCATTCCCACTTGGCACCGATTTGCTTCTGCTAAAGTAAGCAGGGAAGACATTTTTGACTTGTTCTCCTCATGTTTTAAAACTTTCACTATGTTTGAATCTTGTGAGGTCAGCAGATATGTATGCAGTCTTAAGATAGCAGATCTATACATGTAATCAATTTTAAGGAGGCCCATACCACCTTCAAAACAGTGAATATATAATTTTGGTATACACTAATTTTTATAAATCATTTGATAAGCATGAAGCATTTTTCTTATTTTTCTGACCAATTCATCCAGTACCTTTTGGGGTCAGTCAATCACCCCAAAACTGTAAGTTAGAACAGGAAGAACAAATTGGTTTATAGCTTGGACTTTGTTCCTAGATGTCAGGGCTGTTTTCAGTATTAATGTTAGTCTTCTGAAATATTCCTAACCAAGTTTTATTCACATTTGTTCAAGTTTTATTGTTGATACTTTATCAGTTCCCAAATATTTATAAACTCCCTCCTACTCAAGTTATTTTATGGCATATTCCTGTCCCAGACTGATATTTTCTTAGTGCTGCAGCTTCCCTGCTTTAAAGATTGCTTTTGTACCTTTATCAAGACCAAATGACATTTTTATATCATCTGAGAAAGTTTTGACCATTTGCAGGTGTGCTTTCAGTTCCTCATCTGGTGAACTGTGCAGTTTTAAATCGTCCACAAAAAGAAGATGAGAAGTCTTTACACTGTCATTTTCTGGAGCCAAATTGTAGGCATGACCTAATCTGTTAAGTAGAAAGCTTAATGCATTAAGGACAAAGCAAAAGAGCAGTGGTGACAAACAGTCACCGTGGAATATCCCCATTTGAATTTTTACCCCTGGGATAATAATTTGTCCTTTATTACGGTTTAACTGCAAAGTGGTTTGCCACTGTTTCATGGTCACTGTAATTTAATCAATCAATGCAGAGTGTATTTAATACATTTGTAAGCAGTCTTTTATCCATGAATATAGGATGCTGTCAAATGGTTTTTTGTAGTCTATCCATGCCATACTTAGATTTTTCCCCTTTTTGCGGTTCTCCATTATGACTTTATTTAACAACAAATGATCCATCGTTCTATATGGCTTTCTTTAGTTACCATTTTCTTTTATTGACATGACTGACTCTTCTTCTAAATGACTATAGTGACATCAGTTCCATGTATAGTTTATTTATAGTCAGAATGCAAGTTATTGGTCTATAATTTTTAGGATATCTTGCAGGTTCACTCTTAAGGAGGAGTATCATTTTTCCTGTTGAACTGGAATGGGTGGAAAGTATATACTAAACTTTTTTTCAGCTGAGTTTAAATTACTACATCTTGATATTCAGTTTAAATAAATAGTAGATGCTTATTGAGGTATGCAGGGCAGCCTAGAAAGTGTTTCCCCTGTGGTAAGTTGTGGCACTTAATGCGCACAATGTAATGAACAGGTGTGTAAGGATTGTAGATAACTAGGCCACACAAAAGAAAAGTCTGTGAAGAGCTATGCAAAGTAGGGGGTTTGGGGCATTTTTTTGGATGGATTGCTATAATTAAGTGGGAGAAGATGCGAATGAAATTAGCAATATTGAACAGATAGAAATGACAATGTCAATGTTCTGGATGTAAAGGGAAACACACAATTTTAAGATAAAGAACAGTGGAAATGTTAAATAGATATGAACATCTGGACAATGATCACAAAAATGAAACAGGAGTTACCAACCACGATGTCTTGAACAAACAGTATGACAAAATTCAGCCCAATCCCATATATTCACATTTTTTAATATGTTATAGTATAAGTGCTTCACAGCATTGTTATTTATGAGAACTGTTTATAAGAGTTGAATCTCAATGGTGATGTTAGTTTCACTTTAAATCTGGAATGGCAGCTTTTTCTAAATGACGATGTTAATGAAATTATTACTTTTGTTAATTAGAAAAGCTTTAGTTACTATAGTGAATAATTTTCCCGCCTTGGGTGGTATATAATGTGAGCTTCTTTTTAGTCTAAGTATAATCTGATGAAGCGTAGTTGTATACTACGTGAAAGCGCTTATTTTTCCTTGGACCTCAATAAAGCCAGTTTGGAGCCTTTTATGGGATTGGACTGAATTTTGTCATACTGTTTGTTCAAGACATCGTGGTTGGTAACTCCTGTTTCGTTTTTGTGATTTTGCTGCCTCTTGACAAGAGTTACACTTGGTGATTTTGTTGCCTCTTTTTATCATTTTTCATCATCTGGACAATGATGATGAATATAGATCAGAAAACATGAATGAATCTGACCTTTTGGAGTTGGAGTTAATAAGACAAAATGAGATGTAAAGTTAGAAGAGCAAGGATGTGATTGTGGTATATGAAAGTAATGAAATTAAATATGAATAGCTTAATGAAATTTCACGCACACTAATTTTATGGTTAGGATACTAGACATTATAGAACATGAAATATAAGGAATTGTATTTATTTTGAAAAGAAAAAAATAACTCTGGAGTTTAGGAAGTGCATAAGTGAGAGGATCTTTGATTAATATACTCAGCGGATTGGGGGATATAATATTAATCCAAATAGATTACAGCTATTGGTCTGCTTCTAAATTGGGAGAGATTGAAAGTAATACATTATTTCACATCTGCCACCCCCAAAAAATAGCAGAGCTAATGAGATGAAGGAAAATAGTTATTACATTAAGAAGTAGTAGTCTGTATGGGAAAATTATACAAAGACAGAAAGAAACTGGGTGATGCAGACATAAATATAGGAAAACAATTAATTACCTAATCTAGTCTAGTAGAGATGGCATATTAGGAATACGTTGAAAACATAAGAGAAGTTTTTTATTTAAAAGCATAGGGTTAATAGAGAAGGTATGCTAGGACAGATAGGGGATGTCAAGGCATACATTTGTATTGACAGATTTAGGTGCAGATTTTCTAACAAGACAAATATAGGTAATGGTATCATATAGGATAAATGTTATGACAGAAGACATATCTGAAGTTAAACTCTATATTGATATGTTATAGAAAAATCATTTCATCCTGCAGAATCAAATTCTTTTTAGGAGGAGAGGTTGGTGTGTTTTAACAAAAAAGATTGTTAAATAAAAATGGTAGCATTGGGTAATTGGATAATGACAAGTGAATAATGTGCAGATGATCTTAGAAAGCAGTAGCAGGCAATGGACGTGTAGAGCAACTATTTACATTCAATTTACAGAAACTGACTGAATGGCATAAAAAGGAAGTGTCTGATTCTGGATGTAGAAAAGAAGGAACTGTGTAGTACACAGCATAAAACATAGTGATGGGAGCAAAATGTATGGTACAAAAGAGAAGTTACAAATTGCAACTTGATTTATGAAATGAACCTTTGGAAGGGTGAAAGAATAAAATGAATCAGAGACAATGTTAAATGATAGCATTGCAAACTTGGAGACAGCAAGTATGCTGGCTCAAAATATAATGAGGGAAGCTTGGCCAGGTGTAATGCACATGGATAAAGCCATGACTGTCACCCAAATAAGTAGAATTTGAATAGTAGTTTGGCTGCTGGAAGAGCTGGGCAAGGCAGGTTGGAAATGAGTTGCATTTGCTGACTCGCCCACTCTGGGGTAGAGAGATTGTATTCCCAGACAGGCCAACCTATTACCATACAAACTGAAGCTTGTACATTACCAGCAACTACAGTAACAGGAGATATATGCTTGGCAATGTCAGGCTAGTGACAGTAACCCTCGTGTATGTGTTGAGCACAAACACAAAGCAGGAGGGCATATTATTTAAAATATTCTATTTAGATACATGCACACAAGAAATGTACTCTCAAAAATGAAAGGCATTGTAAGTCTTTGTCAGACAGAAAGTGCTACTGCAGGAAAACAAAAGCTAATGCCTGTGCTTTTTATTGTGTTATAGTTTAAAAGATTTTTGATTATAATTGCACAATATGTTAGGAGCAAATATAATTTTTATTAGGATAAATAAAAACATGTTATGGATCTGACTTAACCTATCAACTACAATAAAAAGGTAAAAATATATTCTTTTTAACAGAACTGGATTTCTATGTAAAAATATTGTCAATAAAAGTAAAAGAAACAGTGTACAATTTGTCACACAAGCAATACACCATTTGAAAGTTTTTTCCTTGTGAGCTAAATTAAGTTGCCAAGAATAATTTAACAAACATCTTATATGTATGAGTTGTAAAGAATTATATATTGATATACAAATTTAGTATCCCATACACTATCCACATATAATCTGTACTTAAATAACTATAGGGATAAAAAGTAGATACATTAATAATAGAGTTATATATCTAAGAAAAAACATCTGTTCTGTGAAAAAACAGACTGCAATCACCCTTAACTTTGAAAAGATGACTTGCAAGACTGGTAAGTGATTAAGGCAATCTTAAGACGGTTTTTGAATGTGGACAAATGATCTAGTTGTGGCTAGTTTTATAGCACTGTTCTTACTTTAAGCACCAGAAAGTTTATCACTCATAAAAGGTATTTTTTTTAATCTTGATATTGTGATCTCTTAACAAAATAATGACACAGCATAAAAATATAAGTTAAACCACACTGGTTAATTAGTTTCTTTTCTTTTTTTTTTTTTTTTGCTTTTCTTTTTGAGATTCAGCTATCAAATCATTAATGGTAGTTTAGGATATATAGCAATCTGATCAAGAAGGAGGATTATTAAATCAGTCTAACAATTTTAACATGAACATTTCAGCACAGAGTGGAGATGTGGTAAATGATTTGTTCATATATAGAGAAACTGAAAGAAGTTCAACTTAATGAACTACTTAATGGTGCAGTTATACATTTGGAATCTTTATGACCCCACCCCCTGTTATGTTTGGGACCAACTAATCTGTCAATCTGTTTGTTTTATTACTCCAGAAAAAGGACATGAATATTTCTTAGTGGTTTTAAAATAAACAGGATACATGAAATTGTGTTACAGGCATAGAACAATTTAATTAAATGTTCACTGATGTGTACTGAGTATATCAACTTTCAACTGGCACCATCTATTCAAATCAGATTTGATATCACCTATAGTTTTAAACAAGTTAAACATTACACATAATTTATGTCAGATTTATATTTGATTCCCAAGTATTTAAACTAAACAGATAAGATGTGCATTTGTTATGATACTAATAAACTTGGAATATTTAACTTAGGCCTAAAAGGAAATAATGCTCGCTTACCTAGCTTAAGTTCAAAGTTTGAAATATTGCTTTATTCATTTATGATGTCCATACAACATTTCAATGATATGGAAAGTGTTTAAAATACATTTTAATGAGTATACATTAAATGACTGAAATGTGCAGGCATCAAAACAGAAGTGATTGATGTCAACGTATCCAAATTCAGCATACTTACAAATATACAAAATTAAAAAAGAGAGATTGCAAAAGGAAAACTGTTTATTTTGTCAGCCATTAACCAAACCCTAGCACAAATATAGCTATACTTTGCCTGATAGTCGTAGTGTTACAGAAAGGGTTTTTTAAGGTAAGGTGTAGGGTTGGGACACAATGTGCCTGAATAGTGGTAGTGTTACAGTAAGGGGTTTCATAAGGCAAAGTGTAGGGCTGAGGCTAGCGGCAGGGTTATGGTTAGGATTAGCAAGCATTACTAAAAGTGGGCTGAAAGCATATAAATATTTTCATCTCTTTCTTCAACATTTTCCAGTCTTCTTCATAAAACTGCCCAAGTTTCATTCAAAATGCCATCCCTTTATTACAAACTTTTATACTGATATAAAGAACTGGCTTTGTTCAAACTTCTTCAGCAAGGGATACAAGGTTTTTACCAAATAACATAATTTTAGTGTTTACAATACCTGAAATACAGACCATCTAGTCCTGGTGGCACTGCCCAGGTTATTCGTCAGTTTAATAATTTTCCTCCAGTAGATTTTTGTTCTCCATTCATTTCTAAACTCAGTCTGGTTCTTTCTTTGTTTAGACTCACACAAAGTGTTATCCCCTTCAACACCATATCTTTCATCTTCTACAATTCAGGTCTTTGTTAAAACATAGTAGGCATTTTTTTGCTAACAGGCATTCCATGAGAACCCCACGCACACACACACACACACACACACACACACACACACACACACACACACACACACACACACACACACACACACACACATACACATGTGGCTTACACAAAGTAGACTCCACTTTCACTAAAGGCTTCTTGCTTTCATCAATTCATCCCTATTCTAAAACACTGCAGTATGTGTCATACAGCCACCCTGTGTGGACCCTTCTTAATTAAATGCTTTAAAAATACCCTACAATAACCCTTTACTGCAGTCCAGTAATGCAGTGCCTTAGTTCTTTCTATGGATTTTTCATGGAGGGTTAATTGCAAGCTGTACCATAAATTTACCTGACTCCAGTGCCTTGCTATTTCCATCTAAAAATGTTAACCCTTTCCTTCTACCATATCACAATATATACATATTGAAATTAATGTCACAGCACTACATTCCATGATAATAAATCAATGACAAACTAAATAAAATAACTTGAACCAGATTACTCAACAGTTAAATGAATATATTGAAAATATTTTCAGGCTGCATGCCTGCCTGCACTCCCTGCATCCCCTGTTTTTACATATACTAACTATACAGTTCCGCAAATATAGGGCATTTGATATAATTTAGACAAAATAGATTTAGATATTCTTTTGTTAGGTAATATTTGAAATAAATATTTGAAAACCTTTGGGATGTTATAGATACTGTCAGCAAATGAACCTTCTAAATTAGTAATAATAGCACTTCTCACATTCTAAATGAATAACCAGTCTTCAGAGTATAATGTGCATTTGTCAAATATATCACCAAATGACAGAGTTGATTTATCTAAGCAATCATACCAAAATACTTCTTTTATTCTTTCAAACAATTCATTCCATTAAAAACTCATAGTGTAGAACATAGAGGAAAAAGAAAAAAAATGTTTAAGATACAGTGCTTACAAGTAACATTTTGAAGCATGTCAAAATGTCATCTATATATTTATGTGTTATTTATGTATCTGGAATTTGTGGGAGTATAGATGTTATATTTAAAACAGTTAAAAGCAAACACATTTGACCAGATTTCATGACACCATAAATGATTTACTTCAGTGTAAGGCCTGTCTATAAATAGGCTTACTATGGGGACCAGATTCCAAAACACCTGTTCCCAGCCTGCTCTGAGTAACCCTGATTACAAAAGATTTGCTTTCAGTGAAGCGACCACTTACACTGAGAACAGGTGTTTTGGAATCTGGTCCCTGTAGTAAGCCTGTTTATAGATAGGCCTTGCACCAAAGTCAATCACTTACACCGAGAGCAGGTCTTTCAGAATCAGAGCAGACGTACACTGAGAGTAACTCTTTTGGAATCTGGTTCATTATTGTCCTGTTTAGCCTTTTAATGTTATGCAAATTTAAATGCAAATCATTCCAGCTAAAAGTATAAAACAAATCAATCCTGTGGACTATAACTTTAAATATGGAAACCATTACATAGACTTTGCTGTCTGGCATACTCATACCTATATTTTTCCAAGTTCTGATGTGTCTCTTAAAGCTAGAGATAAATATCCTGTTAAACTGTATATTTATATTAGTGGTCATTAGCATGAGTTTTCACTTTAAAATAAATCAGTGTTCAATGTAGCCATGCCACTGGTGTTTTCTCCTGCCAAAGAAATTGCAATTTGGATGGTGACCAATGCTACAAGATAAGTACATTGGATCAATAAGTTAAGGGTCTCTTCAATGTGACCAAAAAGAGTTATGTCTAGGAACTAATAAACTACACAAATTAGGAGTGATCAATATAATATTCAAAGAAAGGCACATAAAATGTAAAACCATTACTTTGGTAAAATGTTGGTCTTCTATTTACAAGCATATATCTTTTAAGTTGGTCAGTCATATGGAAAAAATCAATAAATCAAAAAAGTGCAGGTCAAAGTCTTGGGAAAATCAATGTTATTCAGTAACCAATACTAAAATAATTGAAATGGTTTTATCTTCCCCTTTATTGTAAGACAAATTTAATTTAATGAATATGTAGTTCCACTTCTCCCTAACTGCTCAACTTCTACATCAGGTATTAGCAGAAAAAAGAATTAGATTTCACATCCATAAAGAATAAATCTAAGAATATAGGTATAGAAATGAGTTAATCTTGTACTAAGTTGCACTCCATATGATAAAAGCACAGGTATGACAAGTTCTATATTTTATATCATAATACAATAAAAAGTTTACATATCCCCAACATTATTTTGAGATTTGTACCATTAATTCTTTGTTTCATGACTACTATAGTGCTAACAAATATTGTGTAGCTATTGAACTTCAATATCAACTGTATTTACCCAACTATTTCAAGCTCTGTAACAATCAATGCATTAGAAATGTACTGACTGCTACACATCAAAGGAAACAGTCAACATTTGTTCAGCTGTGGCACATTTCTTGACTACAGTTATTTCTTCCCTCTGCACCTTCAGGGCTGCATTAGCTAGTGTAACCACTTTCAATGCATTCCTTCTGGCCTCCTGATATATTTCTCTCTCTATCTTATCTACATCTCTTCTCTTCTCGTCTTGTCTCCTCATTTCTCTTCTCTCCTCTTCATTTTCTTATATTTTCATCTTCTCTGCATAATATAATGTTAAACATAATCTGAGTATTAGGCTATCCACCTTCCTTTATTACAGTTCCTTGCTTTTATGTAATGACATATTCTATCTCTGCTCTAGCACTGCTCTTGATGCATATTAAAACCTTGTTTTCTGGACTCACCTCCTTGCATGTCTCACACTATTCTTCCTTGTGCTTTTGAAATGTCTTCCTTCTTCGACTCCCAATTTTTTATTTCACTGCTAACACATTCCCATTTCCAGGAAATGGTAAAAACATGTTATTGTAGCATCCATGCTTCATTTGTTCATTAAACACTATTGGCCATCTCATTCCAGAAGTCGCAAGTCTAGCATTTTA
This sequence comes from Protopterus annectens, assembly GCF_019279795.1. Classification (NCBI taxonomy): domain Eukaryota; kingdom Metazoa; phylum Chordata; order Ceratodontiformes; family Protopteridae; genus Protopterus; species Protopterus annectens. The sequence continues at coordinate 1,395,488,779 of NC_056745.1, read as the reverse complement.
CATTTCTGTGTTGTAGATAATGTCCTTGGGCTCACTGTCCATTTTTAAAAGCTTTTTCATCAACTTGCCCTTCATTACTTTCCTTCCATTTGAGAGCTATCACTTCCACAGTAGGTAATTTTATGGTCACCATTATAACAGATCTGTCCCTGTTTCTTCATGCCTTTTCCCACTTTTTAACTTTTGAATATCCATTACTCAGATAGCTGGTGGTCTGTACAGTATAAAGAGTCACTAAGAACTTGTTCTCTTTTTAGCTTTCAAACCAAAATCTCCTTACTATTCCTAGTTCATCTTTATATTCTCTGTATACACACTGTACCATATACTGACCACTTTATATATAGCTGTACTCCATATACTGACCACTTTATATATAGCTGTACTCCATATACTGACCACTTTATATATAGCTGTACTCCATATACTGACCCACTTTATATATAGCTGTACTCCATATACTGACCATTTTATATATAGCTGTACTCCATATACTGACCACTTTATATATAGCTGTACTCCATATACTGACCATTTTATATATAGCTGTACTCCATATACTGACCACTTTATATATAGCTGTACTCCATATACTGACCACTTTATATATAGCTGTACTCCATATACTGACCATTTTATATATAGCTGTACTCCATATACTGGCCACTTTATATATGGCTGTACTCCATATACTGACCACTTTATATATAGCTGTACTCTCACGTCTCATACTTTTCCATTTCCTTTCCAAAGATGCTGAATGTGGCACCTCAATGTCCCAGATTTGGACTGTATGGTCCATATTTCTGTAATGCTGAAAGCAACAGTATTTACTTTGTTGATGACAACTGCATGTAAATGGCACATTTGGCCAGCTGATAGTTCTTAGGTTCATAGGTTCATACTAGGCTATCTGCCCCATGGCATTTATAAGCCTAGCCAGAGTGTGTTTGGCTTTCGCCACCCATTTTTAATTAATTTTGCTATGCCCTTTTTCGAGGTTAGTATACTGTGCCTCTGTCTAACAGTGACACAGAAGTGATACCCGGGGTAAACCTACGATCTCCCATCCACTCATCAAAATTCCTCTTGAAGAGAGTCAATGAGGGACTCTGCCTAACCTGGACTGGGATTTTATTCCAGAGTGAAGGGAGCCTCTGGGTTATGAATCTGTCCCTCCAGCATGTCCTATTTATTTCAGTGCTGAGGTTCAAGTCTCTCGAGCGCATAGCTCGATGGGATTAGGATTTTCTGAGGTGCAGCATGTCCATTAATTCCAGATTGGACATGGCTTTATATGTCAGGCACAGATCTCCTCTGAGCAGGCGGTATGCCACTGAGTAGAGCTGGAGTTTCTTTAACCGGGCAGCATATGGCATCTGTTTGAGCCTTATGATCCTCTTGGTGAGGTACTTTTGGGGTCTTTCCAGTTGCTGCAGGTGTCTGGTAAGGCACATCCCAAAAGGGGCATTGTACTCAATTATGGGCCTGATGAGGGATGAGTAAAGAGGCACGATGACCACCCCTGATCTAGATGTGAATCCCTTCATGATTAGGTGGACTATATAAAATGTTTTTCTAACCACTTTGGCCACGTGGTTGTCAAATGAGAGATTGCTATCAACTTGGGTCCCCAGGTCCCTAATTACTTCTTCTGTACTTAATGGATTACCACCTATGTGATAATTTGTGGGCATTTTGTTTTTGCCAAAGGGGATTACTATACACTTTTTGGCGTTTAGCTTGAGGCCATGGCTCTGGCACCAGTTGTCTGTTTCTATGAGGCCCTTTTGGAGGATGCTTGTGTCGGCTGGAGAGTCGATTATGGCACCCAGTTTGCAGTCATCTGTGAACTTAGTCAGCCACAGTCCTTCCGTGTTGGCCTGTACCTCCAAGAAATATATACCGAACAAGAGAGGTCCGAGGACTGAGCCTTGGGAGACACCACTTGTAACTGGTTTGGAGTCTGACATGGCTCCAGCAATTCTAACCATGTGGGTTCTGTCCTTGAGCCAGTTTGCAACCCATCTAGTGGCATAGGGGTTTATATTTAAGCTGGTGAGCTTATCTATAATGCCCGAGTGGGGTATTGTATCGAAGGCTTTTGCGAGGTCCAGGTAGGCTGTGTGGACCACCTTCCCCTCGTCAATGGCCTTGGTGACTGTTTCAAAGAAATCAACCAGGTTTAAGAGGCAGGATCTGCCCTTAACAAAGCCGAACTGGGTAGGATCCAGTGTCTGTAGGTCCCCAATATCTTTATTTATGAGGTCCATGATGATCCTTTCCATAGCTTTGCATACCAAGCTAGTCAGGCTTATGGGGCGATAGTTTCCAGGATCCGTTGAGGCACCACCTTTGGGGAGAGGGACCACTGTTGCTGTACGCCACTCTTTGGGTACATATCCTGTAGTAAGGCTGAGATTGAAAAGTAGTTTTACGTTTGGGTTTAGCTCTTCTTGGAGTTCACGTAGGATGCAGCCTGGGACACCGTCTGGTCCCATTGATGCTGTGTTTTTTGCTTTGGAGAGGGCAGCTCTTACCTGAGCATCTGAGATGTCAGTGGGGGCAGCACTCTGCTGGGATAAATATTTGCCCTTTTGGTGGGGGGGGAGTTTGCGCTGAACCTGTCAGCTAGGACATTGGCAATGTCTGTGGGTTCGGTGTATTTTTTGTCATTTTGGACTAATTCTGAGCATATCTGGGAATTCCCACCCAGGTTCCTAACATAACTAAAGAAAGCCTTGTGATTATCCTTAGTGTCCTGTGCAATTTTTCTCTCGAAGCTGGCCTTAGACGATTTTATGAGTGCGCGTAGTTTTTTGCTAATACTGATCAGAGATGCCTTCCCTTTTTGGGATTTTGCTCTGTCATGTAATAGCTACCTCCTTCTATTGTATAGTTTGTTTATGGCTGGGGTCCACCAGACAGGACGTCTGCCTTTGGAGGATTGGGTCTTGGTTTTATTTGGGATTGCATGATCCATGCATTCCTGAAGGTGTTCATAGAATGCATTTATAAAGGATTCTGCGGTCTGGGCCATATTTTTCACAGGCTCGGGGGCTTTGAAGGATTCCACCTCTGTTTTGAGGAGTGTGAAATTTGCTTTAGAGAAGTTTTTCACTGTGGTTTTCAGGTTAGGGGGTGGAGTCGGGATGTGAATATCCAGTGAGATTAATTTATGGTCTGATCTTACCAGTGAGGGATACACTTCTGGTATGGAGCATAGAGTCCCCATGTTGGTGATGATCAGGTCCAGTATGTTTTCCCCTCTTGTGGGAGTGGTAACAAGTTGTTCCATAGCATTTGAGTTTATAAATTCTTGAAACCTTTGGGCTAGGGTGTTGGAGCTAGAGTAATGCTCCCAGTCTATGTTTGGGTAGTTGAAGTCACCCAATATAATGGTGTTTGGAGAGACCTTCATATTTTCCAGTGTTCTCAGGAAGGCCGAGTGGGGTTCCTGGGTTTGGCAGGGTGGTCTGTAGCAGGCTATAAACTGGAAGGAAGTTTTACCCACTGTTAGTTGCACATGGATAGTCTCTGATGCTTCGTGCTGTGCCACCAACCTGGAGGTGTGGGTATCTTTGACGAATATTGATACTCCCCCTCCTTTTGTAGTATGGTCCAAGTTTTGGGGCTGAAAAGCATGGTATGAGGTATAACCTGGTAGTGCTGGGGTGCTCTTGGGAGCCTTGAACCAGGTTTCTGTTACTGCACAGATATCGATGTTCTCCATGCTAAGGAGAATTTTGAGTGCATGCATTTTGAGGTTTAGACTTCTGGCATCGAGTAGCATTACTCTTAGTTTCTTATCCCTTGTGATACCTAGGGAAGTGGGTTTGTATTTTGAGCCTTGCCTAAAAAAGGCACTATGGGGGTAGCAAGAGCCTTTGCCAATATCCAAAAGCCCAGGGGTGACAGGTGTAAGCCGTCCCTAGCGAAGCATCGTGGCTTGTCGAGCATGTCATCCCAGGCTGACAGGCATTGGATCCCCTTTGAATGACACCAATACTTAAGCCAATTGTTGAAATTGATCATCTTGTCTTCATATTGTGGCATCATTCTTGGTGAGGGTAAGATGCTACTCAAGGTCAGGGTCATACCGGCCTGGGCTACATGCTCAGAGAGCTCCTCTATGTCTCTTTTCATGTAGTCCAGGGAGGTACATCTCAGGTCATTCACACCAGCATGGACAATGACTGAGTCATATTTGTACTTGCCTTGGAGTGACCTGAGTGCTTGTGTTATGTGACGGATCCTAGCGCCCGACAGGCAGCTCACCGTGACCTTCTCCTTGTTCAGCCTGGTGAGCGGGACGTCAGTGTGCCTGACGATAGAGTCACCTATTACAAGTGTATCAGGTGTGTTGTTTAGCCTTGAGGGCTGTGACTGTTTGGCACACTGGTTTGTGAGCTATATGTTGCACAAATTTTGTTTTGGGGTAGCGGTTGCTTGGGTGTCTGCTTTGGAGGTCTCTGCTGCTTAGGCAGATTTTTATTTAAAGCCTCCGAGTATGTTTTTGTGTGTTTATGTGTTTGGTTTGCTGTCATGGTAGGTCTATGTGAGACTGGAATTGTAGTGAGTGTGGTTTCCTTCTCCTCCTGACTGGTTTCACCAGTACTGAGTTGAGAGAGCTTAGCCTCCAGTATGGCTATATGGTTGCATCTCTCACATGTGTTGGAATTTGTTGGGAGGAGGAGAGGGTTGTCTGTGTACATGAGGCAGTTGTAACATTGCCTCAAGATTCCGAGATTCACCAGCTGGACAGGAGAAGAGATTGACAACTGACCTTTGGACATGCTAGAATAGTATTGGGAATTCCTTTATAATTGAAAAAAAAGGGCCAAAGGGGAACGAGGTACTCAAGGGGAGTTTGTGAGGGTGTAGTGCTTTTAATATTTTAGTGCTGACTTATATAATTGCTTTAGTGAGCAAGTGCCAGGTAACTTAAATGCAATGTGTTTCAGGTAGTTTAAATGCAAAAACGACAAACAGTAACTTTCTTTCAAGTGAAACAAGGAAATAAGTACAGTAAGCAATGCAGATATCACTAGGGATTCACAGAAGTGCTGAAAAGCCGCGTTTTAGGTGGAATTTGCATTTCAGGGAAATAACAAGCAAAGAAACAAGCAGCATACAAATAAAGCTAGATTCAGCAGACCTGGATCTAGTCTATGCTACAGCAAACAAGGTGTACCAATTTCAGTAAGAAACAGTTCAAATATGCAGGCACTATAAGCCTTTAACCAGAAATTCCCAGCTCAGAAGGGCAGAGTCCAGCCTCATCCCACAAGAGTGCAGACCACGAACCTTCTTAATGTAAAATAACTGGCCTGAAGCCCAAGTGCTTAAACCAGAACTAATACACTTTTAGAATAACAGACACTGAGCCCTCAATCAGCAGTTCACAACTTAGAAGGATGTAAGCTATCTGTCCTGCCACCACAGTGCAGGCCACAAACCTTCCTAATGTAAAACAACTGGTCTGAAGCCCAAGTGCTTAATCCAAAAGACTTAGAATGATAGCTACACTTTAATCAAGTTACTACCAAGCAGTAATAAATACAATTGAATACTTTAAAGAATGCCTGTATTAGTGCTCAAGTTATACAAACAAAGCTAGATTCAGCAGGTCTGGATCTAGTCTATGCTACAGCAAACAAGGTGTACCAATTTCAGTAAGAAGCAGTTCAAATATGCAGGCACTATAAGCCTTTAACCAGAAATTCCCAGCTCAGAAGAGCAGAGTCCAGCCTCTCCTCCCTCAAGAGTGCAGACCACGAACCCTTTTAATGTAAAATAACTGGCCTGAAGCCCAAGTGCTTAAACCAGAATTAATACACTTTTAGAATAACAGACACTGAGCCCGCAATCAGCAGTTCCCAACTTAGAAGGATGTAAGTTACCTGTTCTGCCACTACAGTGCAGACCACAAACCTTCTTAATGTAAAACAACTGGTGTGAAGCCCAAGTGCTTAAACCAGAATTAATACACTTTTAGAATAACAAACTCTGAGCCCTCCATCAGCAGTTCCCAACTTAGAAGGATGTAAGCTACCTGTCTTGCCACCACAGTGCAGGCCACAAACCTTCCTAATGTAAAACAACTGGTCTGAAGCCCAAGTGCTTAAACTAAAAGGCTTAGAATGAGTTACACCAAGCAGTAATAAATACAACTGAGTACTCTTAAGATGACGCAAAAGCAAAATAAAGTAGGAAGAAACACAAATACAGTAAAAGCAGATTTTTTTTTTTTTTTGAGTGAGCAAATGAGATGGGCCCAGGAGTTACAGGACAGAAACAAATGCAAATGCAGGCCTTCAAATCAGAAAGTTGAGAGAGATGGAAGACCACCCAAATGGCCAATAACTACAAATTCTGGGCCAGAACCACTTCTTATGTGGTAGACAGGTTACCTAGTGCTTACCACTCCCACTGATAAGCAAGAAGGCTTCACTCCAACACAGAAAGGCTTGGGGGCTCAGAAGCTTACAAATAGTCCTGGATACAGCAAATCTGTATCTGGAATACTAATTACAGGAAAGGTAGGAAACAGGCTTACAATTTTTTGCAAAAACAGTAGTAAAAACAATTCACATGCAGTGCAAGCTGGCACATTTGAGTATGTAGCAATATTAGTCCACACACAGTTTGAAAAAATGTAATTAAATTAATGAGGACTAAAAGCAAGTGCAGAAAGGGTTTATTAGGTAGAATGCGGTAAAGAGATGGGACTGGGGGAGTGTCCTAGATCAAATCTACAGTGGGGCGGGCACTGCAAAAGCCACCAAATTTAAACTACTACCAGAACAGGGAGGGGGAGTTTCAACAGAGATATGAGGAATCAGAGTGTAAATTATAAAACCCAAAAAATATATACTGATCTCTGTATATTTGCAGAACACTAAGACAACAGATATCTAAGCAACAATTTAGCTCTATAATACAGAATAATGCAGAAAAATATACTCAGCTCTATATATCTGCAGAAAGTCTTGTAAGGCTGTTCCACTTTAAATGCAGACTGCTGCTATTAACAGTTCAAATTAAGGGAACCTTGAGTTAACAACACACAAGCAATAGAAACCACAATGAGGGGGGGGAAGAAAGTTTCAACAGAGATGTGAGGAATCAGAGTGCAAATTATAAAACCCAAAAATATATACTGATCTCTGTATTTTTGCAGAACACTAAGACAACAGATATCTAAGCAACAATTTAGCTCTATAATACAGAATAATGCAAAAAAATATACTCCGCTCTATATATCTGCAGAAAGTCTTGTAAGGCTGTTCCACTTTAAATGCAGACTGCTGCTATTAACAGTTCAAATTAAGGGAACCTTGAGTTAATAACACACAAGCAATAGAAACCACAATGAGGGGGGTGGGGAAGAAAGTTTCAACAGAGATGTGAGGAATCAGAGTGCAAATTATAAAACCCAAAAAATATATACGGATCTCTGTATATTTGCAGAACACTAAGACAGCAGATATCTAAGCAACAATTTAGCTCTATAATACAGAATAATGCAGAAAAATATACTCAGCTCTGTATATCTGCAGAAAGTCTTGTAAGGCTGTTCTACTTTAAATGAAGACTGCTGCTATTAACAGTTCAAATTAAGGGAACCTTGAGTTAACAACACACAAGCAATAGAAACCACAATGAGGGGGTGGGAAGAAAGTTTCAACAGAGATGTGAGGAATCAGAGTGCAAATTATAAAACCCAAAAAATATATACTGATCTCTGTATATTTGCAGAAAAATAAGACAACAGATATCTAAGCAACAATTTAGCTCTATAATACAGAATAATGCAGAAAAATATACTCAGCTCTATATATCTGCAGAAAGTCTTGTAAGGCTGTTCCACTTTAAATGCAGACTGCTGCTATTAACAGTTCAAATTAAGGGAACCTTGAGTTAACAACACACAAGCAATAGAAACCACAATGAGGGGTGGGGAAGAAAGTTTCAACAGAGATGTGAGGAATCAGAGTGCAAATTATAAAAGCCAAAAATATATACTGATTTCTGTATTTTTGCAGAACACTAAGACAACAGATATCTAAGCAACAATTTAGCTCTATAATACAGAATAATGCAAAAAATATACTCAGCTCTATATATCTGCAGAAAGTCTTGTAAGGCTGTTCCACTTTAAATGCAGACTGCTGCTATTAACAGTTCAAATTAAGGGAACCTTGAGTTAATAACACACAAGCAATAGAAACCACAATGAGGGGGTGGGGAAGAAAGTTTCAACAGAGATGTGAGGAATCAGAGTGCAAATTATAAAACCCAGAAAATATATACGGATCTCTGTATATTTGCAGAACACTAAGACAACACATATCTAAGCAACAATTTAGATCTATAATACAGAATAATGCAGAAAAATATACTCAGCTCTGTATATCTGCAGAAAGTCTTGTAAGGCTGTTCTACTTTAAATGAAGACTGCTGCTATTAACAGTTCAAATTAAGGGAACCTTGAGTTAACAACACACAAGCAATAGAAACCACAATGAGGGTGGTGGGGGAAGAAAGTTTCAACAGAGATGTGAGGAATCAGAGTGCAAATTATAAAACCCAAAAACTATATACTGATCTCTGTATATTTGCAGAAAAATAAGACAACAGATATCTAAGCAACAATTTAGCTCTATAATACAGAATAATGCAGAAAAATATACTCAGCTCTATATATCTGCAGAAAGTCTTGTAAGGCTGTTCCACTTTAAATGCAGACTGCTGCTATTAACAGTTCAAATTAAGGGAACCTGGAGTTAACAACACACAAGCAATAGAAACCACAATGAGGGGGGTGGGGAAGAACGTTTCAACAGAGATGTGAGGAATCAGAGTGCAAATTATAAAACCCAAAAATATATACTGATCTCTGTATATTTGCAGAACACTAAGACAACAGATATCTAAGCAACAATTTAGCTCTATAATACAGAATAATGCAGAAAAATATACTCAGCTCTACATATCTGCAGAAAGTCTTGTAAGGCTGTTCCACTTTAAATGCAGACTGCTGCTATTTGGCCCTCTCATAGTATCATTGTCCTTTTTTTTTTTATAGTTTCATAGTTTAGTACTGGGCTATCTGCCCTGGGGCATTTATAAGCCTAGCCATAGTGAGGTGGCTTTTGCCACCCCATGTAATGGTACAAAAGTGTACAGAATAGATTTAGAATACTGTGCCTCTGTCTAGTAGTGACACAGAGATGACCCCCGGGGTAAACCTACGATCTCCCATCCACTCGTCAAGATTTCTCTTGAAGAGAGTCAGTGAGGGGCTCTGCCTAACATGAACCGGGATTCTGTTCCAGACTATTGGAAGCCTTTGAGTTATGAATCTGTCCCTCCAGCATGTCCTATTCATATTTGAGGTTTAAATCTTTAGCTCTCGTGGTTCTGATGGATTTGGATTTTTTGAGGTGGAGCATGTCCATCAATTCCTGATTGGACATGGCCTTGTATGTCAGGCACAGATCACCTTGGAGTAGGCAGTATGCTACTGAATAGAGCTGGAGTTTCTTTAGTCTGGCAGCATATGACATATGTTGGAGACCCTTGATCCTCTTGGTGAGGTACTTTTAGGGTCTCTCCAGCTGTTGCAAGTGCCAGGTGAGGTACATACCAAATGGGGCATTGTACTCAATCATGGGCCTGATAAGGGAGGAGTATAGGGGTACAATGACCTCCTTTGATCTGGATGTGAATCCCTTCATGATAAGGTGGGCAAGGTAGAAAGTCTTTCTAACCACTTTGGCAACATGGGTGCCAAATGAGAGGTCACTATCAACTTGGGTCCCCAGGTCTCTGATTATTTTTTCCATACTCAGTGGGTTACTGTCTATGTGATAATTTGTGGGTACTTTGTTTTTCCCAAAGGGGATGACTATACATTTTTTGGCATTTAGTTTAAGGCCATGACTCCGGCACCAGTTGTCCGTTTCAGTGTGGCTTTTCTGTAGGATGTATGTGTCAGCTGGTGTATCGACTATGGCACCTAGTTTGCAGTCATCTGTGAACTTTGTCAGCCATAACCCTCCATGTTTGCTTTCACATCTGAGAAATAAATGCTGAACAAGAGGGGTCCCAGGACAGACCCCTGTGGGACACCACTTGTGACTGGCTTTGAGTCTGACATGGCTCCAGTGATTTTGACTTTATGGGTTCTATCCTTTAGCCAGTTTGCAATCCATCTTGTGGCATATGGATTTACATTTAAGCTGTTGAGCTTGTCTATGATGCCTGAGTGGGGTATTGTGTCAAAAGCTTTAGTCAAGTCCAGGTAGGCTGTATGGACTGCTTTGCCCTCGTCAATGGCTCTAGTGACTGTTTTGAAAAAGTCAACCAGGTTCAAAAGGCAGGATCTGCCCTTTACAAAGCCAAACTGGGTGGGATCAAGTGTCTGTAGGTCCCCAATGTCTCTGTTTATGAGTTCCATAATGATTCTTTCCATAGCTTTGCAGACCAGGCTGGTTAAGCTTATGGGGTGGTAGTTTCCAGGGTCTGTAGAGGTGCCTCCTTTGTGGAGTGGGGCCACTGTTGCTGTACACCAGTGTTCAGGTACATATCCTGTAGTAAGGCTAAGGTTAAATAGCATTTTTATGTGTGGGTTTAGCTCCTCTTGGAGTTCACATAGCACGCAACCCAGGATACCGTCAGGTCCCATTGATGCTGTGTTTTTAGCTTTGCTGAGGGCGGTTCTCACCTGGACATCTGAGATGACAGGGAGGTTACATTCAGCTGGGATAAGTATTTCTTCTTTTGGGGGTGAGGGAGGGGAGAAATTTGCACTGAACCTGTCTACCAGAATGTTGGCAATATCTGTGGGTTCAGTGTATTTTTTGCTATTGTGTACTAACTCTGAGCATATCTGAGGGTTTCCGCCCAGGTTTCTAACATAGTAGAAGAAGGCCTTGTGGTTATCTTTAGTGTCCATAGCGATTTTTCTCTCAAAGTTGGCCTTGGATGTTTTTATGAGAGAATGTAGCTTTCTACTAGTGCTGATCAGAGATGCCTTATCTTTATGGGATTTTGCTCTGTCGTGCAGTAGCTTCCTTCTTTCGTTATACAATTTGTTTATGGCTGGGGTCCACCAGACAGGACGCCTGCCCTTGGTGGAGAGGGTCTTGGTTTTATTTGGGATTGCATGATCCATGCATTCTTGGAGATGTCCGTAGAAAGCATTTGTGAAGGATTCAGCATTGTGGGATGTGGTTTCTACTGGCCCAGTGGGCTTAAAGGATACCATCTCAGTCTTAAGAAGTGTAAAGTCGGCTTTTGAGAAGTTTTTCACTGTAGTCTTTTGTTTTGGGGGTGGAGGTGGGATATGTATATCCAGGGTGATTAGTTTGTGGTCAGATCTCACTAGTGAGGGGTATACTTCCGGTGTGGAGCACTTTGCCCCCATGTTTGTGATGATCAGGTCTAGTATATTATCTCTTCTTGTGGGAGAGGTGACTAGCTGTTCCATTGCATTTGAATGTATGAATTCCAGGAACCTTTGGGCTAGGGTGTTAGGGCTAGAATAATGCACCCAGTCTATGTTAGGGTAGTTGAACTCTCCCAATATGATGGTGTTTGGTGAGACATTCATATCCTCCAATGTCTTCAGGAAGGCTGAATGGGGTTCCTGAGACTGGGAGGGTGGTCTGTAACATGCTACCAGTTGTATAGCAGTTTTGCCTATGGTTAGTTGCAACTGGATGGTCTCTGATGCTTCATGTGTTGCCACTAACCTGGAGGTGTGGGTGTCCTTGATGAATATGGATACTCCCCCTCCCTTTTTGGTTTGGCCCGAGTTTTGGGGCCGAAAAGCATGATACGAGGTATAGCCTGGTAGTGCTGGGGTGCTCTCAGGAGCCTTGAACCAGGTTTCAGTTACTGCACAGACATCGATGTTCTCCATACTGAGGAGTGCTTTGAGAGCCTGCATCTTGAGATTTAGACTTCTGGCATTGAGCAGCATTACCCTTAATTTTTTTTCCATTTTTGTTTACTAAGGAGGTGGGTTTGTCTTTTGAGCCTTGCCTAAAAAAGGCACTATGGGGGTGGCAAGAGCCTTAGCCAATATCTGGAAGCCCAGTGGTGACAGATGCAAGCCGTCCCTTGCAAAGCAGCGTGGCTTGTCCAGCATGTCATCCCAAGCAGACAGACATTGGATCCCCCTAGAATGACACCAGTAATCGAGCCAATTATTAAAGCTGATCATCTTGTCTTTGTATTGTGGCATCATTCTTGGTGAGGGCAAGATGCTGCTCAGGGTCAGGGTCATACCAGCCTGGGCTACATAATCAGAGAGCTCCTCTATGTCTCTTTTCATGTAGTCCAGGAGGTGCGTCTCAGGTCATTCACGGCATGGACAATGATGGAGTCATATTTGTACTTGCTTTGGAGTGACCTGAGTGCGTGTGTTATGTGGCGGATCCTAGCTCCCAATAGGCAGCTCACCATTACCCTCTCCTTGTTCAGCCTGGTAAGTGGAACGTCAGTGTGTCTGACTATAGAGTCACCTATTACTAGTGTATCAGGCATGGTGTTTGGCCTTAAGGGCTGTGATTGTTTGACACACTGATTTATTGAAGTATGTGTTGCATGTGTTATGTTTTGAGGTGGTGGATTTTTGGGTGTCTGCTTTGGAAGCCTCTGTTGTTTTGGTAAGTTTTTTGTTAGAGCCTCCGAGTATGTCTTTGTGTTATTATGTGTTTGGTTTGCAGTTGTGGTTGGTCTATGTGGGACTGGGTTTGCTGTGTGTGTGGTTACCTTCTCCTCCTGTCTGGTCTTGCCAGTCCTGAGTTGAGAGAGTTCAGCCTCCAGTTTGGCTATATAGTTGCATCTCTCACATGTATTTGTGTTTGTTGGGAGGAGGAGAGGGTTGTCTGCGTACATGAGACAATTGTAGCATTGTCTCAAGATTCCCAGATTAACCAGCTGAACCGGAGAGGATGCTAGTAATCTACCACTCGACATGCTAGAATATTATAAGGGAGTGCTGTGCCTTTAAGGGAAGTGGGTACTCACAGGGGTGGTAGGTGGATGTAGTTTGAGAGTGCTTACTTAGAAGAGAGGTTTTTGAGAACAAGTGCTAGGCTTATAATAAAGCGAGTAGACTAATTATTATAAAAGTAGAGCTTTCTTAAGGAAAATTTGAAGAGCAGACTTGGCAGAGCCAGAAAAAGTTTAACCTTGTTTAACCACAGGGAACTTCAAAAGAGCTAGAAATGGTCCAAAACAACCAATTACTACAAGCTCTTGTGCTGAGGTCACTCCTTCAGGGACAGATAGGCTGCTCAAGGCTCCCCACTCCCACTGGCGAGCAAAGAAACTCCCTTCTATCCAAGTAAGGCAATGGACAACACAGGAACTACACCACAGCCCAGAATACAGCAAAGCCTGTATACTGGTCTAAACTAGTCGAGGAGAGGCAGGAAAACAAGGATTTTTTTTTGTTTTTTTTGTTTTGAGATAGAAAGCACACAGAGATGCAGGAAACAGTAATAAATCAGTTACACAGGCTAGCACACTTTAGTGGGCAGCCTCAACAGTTAAATTTAACAAACAAACAAACAAACTTTCGACCAATTTTCGACCAAATGTAACTTTAAGTGCAGATAATATATAATGCAACAAACAGCTAAAAAAACAATTTAAGCTTGATCAAAGTAAGCAAGAGAATGTATTTTAGGTAAAAAACAGCAAAAAAAACTTAAATCAGGAAAGTAGTCACTTTTCTCAGTTCTCTGTTGCTAGGACCACTCTGCAGGAACACAAGGAGCTGTTTCTGAGTAGTATAGCCAGAAAAAAACGCTCAGAGGCGGATTTTAAACAGGGAACTTCAAAAGAGCTAGAAATGGTCCAAAACAACCAATTACTACAAGCTCTTGGGCTGAGGTGACTCCTTCAGGGACAGATAGGCTGCTCAAGGCTCCCCACTCCCACTTGTGAGCAAAGAAACTTCCTTCTATCCAAAGACTTTCTTCTTTGGTCCCCTTTGCATTTAATTGTTGCCAGTCCCATCCCTCCATTTTAAAGGGAATCAAGATTGACATGCATCTGTCTTCCCATCAGCAAAACTTGTTTCCTTTCCGTAATTAGACCCATACCTTCTCTGTCATAAAACACCTGATTTGCTGCAGGTATCCTCTTCATTCCTCTTGTCACCCCTCATTTGCTTATGGCATTCTTTGATCATAGAATTATAGCCTAATGGCCCTGGGGCCCTTACAAGCCTAATCAAGAGTTTACTCCCAAAAAGAAACCTTAGTCAGCACCTGTCGCCTCCTGTCAATGAGGAACACAGGTGAAACACCTGGGACAAATTTGTGGTTTCCCACCCACTCATCAAAGCTGCTCTTAAAGAGGGTCAGCAAGGTAATATGTTTAATGTGTATGGGAAGTCTATTCCAGAGATGGGGCAGCCTCTGGGAGACAAACCTGTCTCTCCAGCAGGTTTTGTTGATGTTGCATATTAGATTCAGGCCTTTTGAGCAGGTAGTGCGTGAGGAGTTACACTTACAGTAATGGAGCATCTCTAGTAGGACAGGGTCCAAAATTGTCTTGTAGACAGACACAGATCACCTCTGAGCAATCTGTACAACACTGAGTAGAGTGATAGTGATTTGAGCCTGTCTGCATAGGACAGGTGTTGGAGGACATGGATTCACTTTGTGAGGTACAGATTTTTGGAGAGATACATACCAAATGGGGCATTACACTCAATTATTGGTCTAATGAGGGAGGAGTATAGAGAGGTAATAACCTATTTTTTTTCTGGATGAAATCCCTTTACTTTTGAGATGAACCAAGTAAAAGGCTTTTCTGACCACTGTTGCTACATGATGGTCAAATGTGAGATTGTTGTCAACCTGAGTACCCAGGTCTCTCACCACAGGGTGCATGCTTAGGGAGTTACAGTTGATGTGGTAATCAGTAGGGGCCGTGTTTTTGACGAATGGTATGATGATACTTTTTTTTGCATTTAACATGAGGCCATGACTTTGGCACCAATCATTAGTTGCTGTGTGACCCTCTTGCAGTATGTTAACATCATTTGGAGAGTCAATAACAGCACCCAACTTACAGTCATCCACAAACCTGGTCAGCCACAGGCCTTTTGTCTTTGCCTGGACCTCTGAGAACTAGATGCCAAACAGTAGGGGTCTCAAGTCAGATCCCTGGGGACCACCACTAGTGACAGATCTGCTATTGGAGGTGGAGGCACCTATTTTGACCTTGAGGGTCCTGTCAGTGAGCCAGTTGGCCACCCACATGATGAGATACAGATTTACGCCAAGCTGTGCTATCATTTTGATGATGCCTGAGGAGAGGATTGTGTCAAAGGCCTTGGCCAAATCAAGGTCAGCTGTATGTACTGACTTCCCTTCATCCAGAGCCTTGGTGACAGTCTCAAAAAAGTCAACCAGGTTCAGAAGGCAAGATCTGCCTTGATGAATCTGAACTGGGTGAGATCAAGTGCTTGAAAATTGCCTATATTCTTGTTTATGAGATCCATAAAAATACCCTCCATGGCTTTACAGATCAGACTTGTCAAGGTAATGGGGCAATAGTTTCCAGGGTCAGTAGTGGCACCACCTTTGTGCAAGGGGATGACAATGGCAGTTCTCCATTCTGCTGGAATGAAGCCTGTACATAGGCTGCGGTTGAATAAGGTGCTCAATGGTGAAGCTAGTTCTTGCCGGAGAGGGTGCAGAATACAGCCTGGGATACTATCAGGTCCCATGGAAACTGTACTTTTTGCCTTGGATAGGGCCTTTAACACTTGATCTATGGAGATGTGAAGTGTGGAACAAGTATCGGGGATGTCAAAAGGGACTTTCAGGGGGACAGGGGGTTGGAGTTGCTCTGAACCTATCTGCTAGCAGGTTGGCTAATGCAACAGGATCAGTGTAAATGATACTGTTAAGTACTAATTTGGAACGAACCTGGGCTTTGTCATGGAGGTTCCTGATGTAACTGAAGAAGGCTTTGTAGTTTCCCTTTGTGTTGGAGGCTAGTTTTGATTCATAATTGGCTTTGGAGTTTTTATTAGTGATCTAATTTGCTTGTTGAGGTTAAGGATGGAGTTTTTCCAATTTGGAATTTGTTCCTTTTTACCCTTGGACAACAGTTTCTTCCTTTTGTTGTAAAGCCTGTTGATAGAGGATGACCACCAGACAGGTTTGTGTTTCCTTGAAGAACAGGTTTTAGTTCTGTTGGGTATGGCTGAGTCCATACATTTGTACCAGTGCTTGTTTACTGTATTGGCATACTATTCAGCATAGTTGTCTGCATCATTTGAGGGGAGGTGGTGGTGTGAAGCTACTGATACCCTCCCATAAGAGGTTGTAGTCAGCTTTTGAGAAGTTTTTAGCTTGATTATGGCTGGGAGGTTGGGTGGAAATTAAACTTCGAATGAGACAGACCAATGATCTGATCCCACCAGGGAAGGACATACTGTTGGAGTGGTGCAGCAGTCACCCATGTTGGTGAGAACCAAGTCCAGATTGTTATCTTCCCTTGTGGGGGATGAGACAAGCTAGCCTAGTGCATTAGAACTGATGAAGTCATGGAATTATTTTTATGGTAAAAGTGTATGGAAATAGCAACATTTATGAGAAGACACTTTCTGCACACTCCCTCAGAGGTGCTATAGGCTATGGTCTAGGCCTTCACCAATTTAACCAACAGTATTTCCAACCATTTTGCTCCAGCAGAGATAATCTCACATAAATTACTTTTTTGTCCGTGGTGATCTTACGTACTGCATTGTCTATGATATTAGGCCCGGCATCATCACCACGCCAGATTGTGCATTTCCCTTCTTCCCACCCAATCTTCTTCATTGTAGAATACTCCAGAATCTGAAAAATTCCACTCTGTTAGCTTTCCCTTTACACAAAAAGGTATTTATTTGTATCTCTTCCTTATTTAATAAGACTCTTGGCTTTCCTTTTCCCATAGACCCCTTTGATATTGTGTATAAACATGGCTTCCCATTCTTCCTTTTCTCAGTAAAGATCCACTGATCTGCCTCACTCCTCTGCTTTGCACTGTCATTATTCTCTTTCTTATGTTCCCTTAATATTAATTTTCTCTGTCTCCAAATCTCCTTAGCTTTCACCCACTTCTCCTCATACTGAGTGAAGTCCTCTGTAATGATTTTGCCTCTTAGACTACATTGTTAACATCTTCACCATGTTTCTTATTGCCTGAGCCCACCAGCAATGTCCTTTCTTCTTCATCCTGCTGGACATACTTTTACTCACCCAGCTACATGTTTCCCTTGCACTAACTCTGTTTTCCCATTGTTGCAAAAACACCACTTACTCCAATAACCATAAACCCTCAGTCCATTCCCCCATAGCATGTAGCCTTATAATATCATACATGTCCATCTCCCCAGAGCTGTCTATGTCATATTGCTGTCCTGTATCCACTATATATTTTTCACTGGTTTGCCATCCATTTGCTTATTGACATACATGTACGTCTAATTTCAGCCACAAATGGAAGCCCCTCAGGCAGAATTGTACCAGTGACTGTTCAATGTCTTTGACAATCATACCTTACCAACATCTCATTATAAAGCACCTTTCATTCCACATAATTCATAATATTTTATCTATAGAATCAGGGACAGAGCCAATATTAATTCTGGAAATATGTCCAAAACCAGGGACTCTTTAAATACTGACACTATCCACTCATAAAGCTTACAGAATAATACAATGTTAAGTCAGAGAAGGCCTTGAAAATCCAAAACAGTTGAAACATTTGCCATTTGTATTCTTTCAGTCTTTGTATAAAAGATATCTGGCCTCTGACCCTGTGTATCCAGGTAGTTTAGTATTTCACCCACTGTCCATTTTGTGTTTTGCCTACTTCCAGCTGTTTGGAAAGCCTATCTTTGTGAAAAACTAAAGAGCTTTCTCAAGTGACTAAAACAAGACTTAGTGATTTTATGTCCCATAATTTTCTTCCACAACAAGGAAAAAAACGTGCATTTTTGTTGTGGTATTTGGCAGCACCCCTTAAACTTCTTACCTAATGATATGAGCCTATCATGCCTTTTTGAAACAAGTTTAAATGCTAGCTGTCACAATGATGTGTAATTATATATGTTAAACCTTAAAATAACAAATATATTATCACATTCTGATATATGTGAGACAGTATTTTAATATGGCTTATGTTACTTGTTTCAGAATTAAAAACAGCTGAAAAACTGAATCCAGTAAGATGTAAACAGAGTTACCATTTATGACTGCACTTAGCTAAATGTCACATTTACAGAATTTGTGCTTAAATAAATATCTTTATTACCTGATTGGTTAACTCTGTACTGCATTATTACATAATTAAGTCATAAGATAATAGATGCATGCTGTTCTACTGAAGCAAATTGCTACCTTTTGTGATTTATATATAGAGAGAGCAGAGATTCAAGCTGAGTAAACCATGCTGGATGTGAAGAAAAATGTTCTTCTTAGCACTGTAGTCTGAACAGATCGACAGTTAATTTTCTTCTGCATATGCTGCGCTAAGTAATTTTAATTAAGCTAATGTCACACAACAGACAGTCTTTTCAATTATTCATACAAAAATCACAAATGTTCAGCTCAGAGTTTGCCAAAATGTTAAATTTGCTTCTGGAATTATGCAACATCAACTTCTATGAAAAAATCTTCACTTGACAGAGATATTCGCCAGTTCCACCATGGAATTATATTACCACTGTACACATACTTATGTTTAAAGGAAACTATCCAGAATATACATCTGCTGTTTGTTGATAACATTGTGTAAGACTAGTAAAGTACCACTTTTAATGTATTGTCTCCTGTGTGAGCATAAAAATCACAAGCATCTGTCAAAAGCAAAGTATTTACTATGACAAAATTGTATGCACTTATCCAGCCTTCCCCATCTTCAGATCTGATTTTGACATAGTAAACCTGTAGTAACCTAATTTGTCTCTCTTTTCTCAACTCATTATGCCAGAATCTTCAACTCATAAAATATTCATATTCCACCTGACTTATTTATTAAAATTATTCTTGTTAGACTGTTTTAGATACCCACCAATCTTACTGTTAAGAGGTGTTTCCATGCATCCTCTCTGAAAAGGTGTGTTTTGATTTATTGCATGTGTCCAAGGGTGGGTAATCTTCCTTAACAGAAAAAGCTACCTCACAGTACAATATGCATATTTTAGTGGTTGTAAAGTTACTATAGATCTTAGCTGTAATGATGAGAGAGAACTTATTAAAATTTTACAACCTCTCTTACATGACTTGTATTACAATATTTAGATAAGATTTTATTTTGTCAAGGACCATGTTATCAATAAACTGGTGATGGTGATGTCTCAGAACTCATTGCAGTATGTCAGGTGAATGGTATACTTCATTCTGAGTGGCACAATAAGCCCTTTTGCCATTAATACATTGAATGTCCCACACCCCCTGCACCACCTTATTATTGTGTGCTACCCTTAACTCTGCCCCTGCACCTAAACCTACACCTTACCTTAGAAAAACATTTGGTAACATTACCATTACACAAGACAACTCAGACACATGCTACATTCAAACACACACACACATGCAATGTAAGGGATGTGAGCACTTCACACTGTTTATCTGGACCATGCCAAGGCCTTTGCCACCCTCCTGCCTTCTTTGACAGTCACATCTGACTGTTGCAGGTCTTCACTCATGCAATCCATCCATATCTTTGCTGACCATTCTCATTTCTTCTTACCTTCTTCCTGTCTCCCCCAAATGTTCTTCATCAAGTCATCTTCTGCTTTCTTGCAAATGTGTCTGAATCACTGCAGTCTGTTCTCCTGCATCTTCTCTCTAGACTCTAATTGTAGCTACTTTGAACTCTGCTCTGATGTCATTGATCTTTGCCTGTCCCACAATGGGCATCCTATCACCCATCATAGGCATTTCATCTCTATCACATCTGGCTTCCTCAATTCCTCTGTCTTCACTGCCTAGATTTTTGTGCCATACAGTAGTACTGGTTGTACCACTGTTTTGTACACCTTACTTTTCAGCTACTTTGGCATTCTTCTGTCACAGACTACCTCTGACACCTTTGCAATTTGGCTGCAGCCCTTCTGATTCCAGCTTTCACTTCCTCATTCAGGCTTCCCATTTCCTCATCCACCCCCCCCCCCCAATACTTGAAGCAGATAACTCGTTCCAGTATTTTACCTTAATTTTTAGAGTCTTCTGATTTCCCCCATTTGCTGCTATAAAAGCTGTTTTGTGTGTACCCATTTTTCATCCTTGGTGCCTTTATCAAAATCTGACATCTGAATTGTAAATAGACATGGCTATAACTGCCTGTTGGGGGTGGTCTGGATGAAAGTACAGTAACTGGCATTCTTGTCACTTGCTCAGTTTAAATAGTCATCTTTCAAAATATAGGGATAAAATGCAGAACAGAATAGCCAGAACTTCAGAGGTGTGGGGGAGAGGGGTGCTGATGGGCTCCACATACCAAGGCTGCATTGGTTGATTTTGACACGGGTTTAATAGTGACCTTTGCCCTAAACCCGACCTAGTCTAAAACCAGCCATGCTTACAGGTGTATACATACAGTCACTGTAGCTTGTGTGAGAAGCTAGAGATGATGTCATTATTTCATTGACTTTCTTCCCAAACCACAGAGGTCACGGTCTTGTGATGGACTGGTGACAGTTTGTTCATCATCATTTTTTTTTTAATTTTTCTCACAAATTTCAAAGGGGTGCACAGATGGTCACTAAGCTTGTAAAGTAGAGTTTACTTTCTAACAGTAATAAGTTGGAAACATTATTGTAAATATTAATATTTTTTTATTGCCCTCACAATCAAACATTCGATACATATACAGGTGGTTATCTATTTGGGGAGGTTAAAGAAGCATTCTGTTTACATATGTCTCACAGGAAATATGTTCTATTAGTTTTTTCATTTTTTTTCCAAATATGACATTAGAGGAATACACTGAAGGCATATGTCTTTTGTGAGGAGGGGCGATGAGGCATGCTGTATATACAAATAACAACAGCAACTTGAAATATATTACGAAACACTATTCGGACCACTGCCAAATGAGAACCACAGATGCAGGTGAAACTTTAATCACAGAACATCCGGAACATCCAGACTAAGCGCTTTCACCATTCAATAATGGCATCATCAGAGTCAGCATAAGCACACAACAACTACCCTTAAATACTTAGCCTTATCAAATGAACACATTAATTAAAAATACATAATTAATTAATTACTTAATTAAATACATAATCATAGTAAACTAAAACCTAACCAACGAGTCCATTGATTCTACATTTTACTGTGACCTAAACTTTGTTAAAAACCCACACACAATACTTTAAACAAAACATCTAAACACATTTGAATAATATTAAACACATTTAAATAATATAAGATTTTTGTTTTAAAACTGGCTTCAATGAAATATAATCCATCCACCGCATCGGCTGGGTTACGCAGAGAGCACAATCAGGAGCATTGGTTTGATTTGCCGGTATTGGAACTTGAAGCGTTGGATCCTTCTTTGACTAAAAATGTGTTTCCGGCACTTAAGGAGCAGATTTTTAGGTACGAAAAGCTCTGTAAAAGATATAGAGCGCTTCAACTCGATAATTTGTTTTTGTGTAAGTCCAAAGAACTTAAGCAGGTCCCGAAGGGTCTTCGTGTATGGAAGTTACCGATGGGGATTGATGCAGGTACTGAATCATTTAAAGATTTAATTTGTTTATTTGACCGTACTGGCCTTGAGATGCTTGATATTATTATTAAAAACAACCAGGGCAAGTTAGTCAAGTTGCGGGGGGAGATTGGTAGGTTATATACTAGCATTACTACCGATCTTCTTTTTTATCAATACCAGGAATGGTTTGATAAGGTCTTGGTCAAGATGGATTTATTTGTTAAGCAAAGTAAGGATACCAAGCAAAAAAAACTGATTCGGGATACTGCAGACTATGCCAACGGGCGTGCTTACCCTGTAGGTGGCCAAAGACATTTTTCGACTATGAGTTCGCAACATGTTTTGGTAGATTTGGACAAGAATGGTGACATTGGGGGTGATATTAATGAATGTGATTTTCAGGATGCTGACGTTTTTTTAGAACCGTCAAGCGGCCCAAGGAGGTTGGAGCGTTTAATGAACAGAAGTCGGAAAGAGGGATTAATGCACGACAGGGGTATGGGGAGGGGGGTGTTGTGGAGGGATTATTCGAACCATTAAAGTTTTTGCTTAATGATGATGCTTGTGATGTTTTTAGCGACGCTAATCAAGATTTAACCAACGAGTCCAGTATTCAAGATTGTAACAATATTGGAAATATGAATGTAATCAATGATAGTATTTTATCTGAAATGTATGACAATTTTTTAAATGTAGGTAATGTGTGTGGACATTTTTTAGATAAAGAGTTGTCTTCTGTTTGTACTAATGGTATGCAGGAACCTTCACTTAGTGATGGTCATTGTATAATTGATTCAAACCTTAACAAGGAAGTAAGTGAGATTGAATACAATCCTGTTTTGAATTGTTCGATCCTGACCAAACATGGGTTTATTATTTATAACTACACTGATTTGGAAATTTGTGATAGTTATTTTGGTTTATTTAGTAAAGGGATCAAGTTTGTTCCGAATTATAGGTTGGATGTAGCTCAAGTTTTAGTTGATTTTAAACTGTTTTTGAGAAGACTTGACCTTCAATTATATTTTCAACAGAAGGACATTATTGACAATGATAGAAGTATATGTACGACAGTGGTGCCTTTAAAAAGGACGAGCACCTTTATTCCACCACACAATGTGGCCCTTTTGGTGTTTGATAAACTTGTGGAATATGAATTTAGAAGGATTTGTGCGACAAAGTATTGTTGGTAGGACAATTTAACTGAAGGGGAAAGATTAGCCTTAAAAGAATTAGGGGGCTCTGATAAAGTGAGGTGTATGAAACCGGATAAAGGTGGGGGCATGGTTATGATGTGCAAGATTGATTATTTGGCTGCAATGATAAAACTTTTGGATGAAGAGGCTGTTTATTCTAGAGTGTCACTAAATGAGGTTAATAGGGCATATAAAAAGATTGATTTATTTTTGCTGGATGCTCTGTATCAGGGTGTTATCAATGAGAAGGAGTATGATTATTTACAGGTTAAGCATCCAGTTATGCCCAATATTTTTGGGATCCCCAAAGTACATAAGGGGACTGAAAA
The DNA here is from genome assembly GCF_019279795.1 of Protopterus annectens. Lineage (NCBI taxonomy): Eukaryota > Metazoa > Chordata > Ceratodontiformes > Protopteridae > Protopterus > Protopterus annectens. The sequence continues at coordinate 1,395,465,498 of NC_056745.1, read as the reverse complement.
TTTGTCATTTAGACCAATTGTGTCAGCGAAGGGTTCAAAGACAGAACCCCTTGCAGCTTTTGTAGATGCATTGTCTAGACTGGCCCTAACAGGAGTCACGCATATTCTCAGGGATTCTTGGCATTGCCTTGAAAGATTGAGGAATGTTAGAAAGGACTGTGACTCTTTTAGTTTTCTCACGATTGATGTTGTTAATCTCTTTTCAGTAATTCCACATGAGGAGGGCCTTGATATGTTTTACAAGAGTTTGAATGCTAGTAACATGGTTGACAAGGATAGAGTTAATTTGTTATTTGATTTAATGGAGATGGTTCTCCGCAACAATTTTATGAAATTTGAAGGAGAATTTTATCAGCAATGTTCTGGAGTGGCAATGGGTGCCAAATGTGCCCCAAGTTTTGCTAATCTTGTTCTATTGGCATGGGAAAGGGCGTTTGTGTTTCCTTCTGGGTTTTATTCCAAAACAGTGTTATATAGCAGGTTTTTGGATGACCTGTTGATTATATGGGAAGGAAATGAGAGTGAGGCCATTGAATTTGTAAATTACTTAAATGGCACTACAAAGTTCTTGAAATTCACTTATGTTTGGAATAAAGAAAGTGTCAATTATTTGGACATTACTATATCAAAGAGTGGGGGTGAATTGATTAGTACTATTTTTAGGAAGGAAAACTACTCGAACTCTTTGCTCCATTTTGACAGTTGTCACCCCTTTCATCAGAGAAAGGGGGGTGGCAAAAGGTCAGATGGTTAGAACATCAAGACTTGTTAGTGACGAGGGAATTTTCAAACAGGAAATTTACAAACTAATAGGTATGTTGCTTGATCGTGGGTACCCCCTGCAACTTTTGTTAAAGATTAAAAAAGTGTATAAAAAGAGGCGGACGATCTACACCCCTATTTTGAAGCAAGGGGTGTCTAATGGTGAGACATCTTCAGTTGATTTTAGGGTCAATGATGTTGTGAAACAGGATGGCCCAGCGCTTGTAGTAAGATATAGTGAAAAGTCCTTTGAAATGTGTTCTGTTGTGAGATATGCTTGGAAAGAATGTTTAGGGCTTGATACAAAAGCCATTTTAGGAAAGGAGCCTAGGATTGTGTTTTCTAAGGGAACTAACTTGAAAAATAGGTTAGAGAGGGTTGGTAGAACATCGAAATCCTGGATGGGTAAATGTGGGGCTTGTAGTATATGTAGGTTTGTTGCTGAAGGAGCCTATGTTTGTGTTTCAGGGTTCAGGCGTACATTGGCTTGTCCTGGTGTGCGTAACTGTAATAGTAGGAACCTAGTGTATGTGGCGTCATGTATTTCATGTGATGCCTTTTATGTGGGTATGACTACCCGTAGGTTAAGAGATAGGGTTATGGAGCACAATAGGTCCATTAAAAATAAAGATGTTCATAATGCTTTGTACTTGCATTCTGTTAAATGTTTGAATTTTAAGAAATTTATATTTTTTATCATTGATAGAGTGTTCACTGGTGAGGGGGGAGATGTTTGTAATAGGGTTGCATGTCTTAAAGCTGAATGGCAGTTTAGGCTAAATGCAACGAGACAACCAGGGCTCAATGATTATATTTCATTGAAGCCAGTTTTAAAACAAAAATCTTATATTATTTAAATGTGTTTAATATTATTCAAATGTGTTTAGATGTTTTGTTTAAAGTATTGTGTGTGGGCTTTTAACAAAGTTTAGGTCACAGTAAAATGTAGAATCAATGGACTCGTTGGTTAGGTTTTAGTTTACTATGATTATGTATTTAATTAAGTAATTAATTAATTATGTATTTTTAATTAATGTGTTCATTTGATAAGGCTAAGTATTTAAGAGTAGTTGTTGTGTGCTTATGCTGACTCTGATGATGCCATTATTGAATGGTGAAAGCGCTTAGTCTGGATGTTCCGGATGTTCTGTGATTAAAGTTTCACCTGCATCTGTGGTTCTTATTTGGCAGTGGTCCGAATAGTGTTTCATGTTATTTCGTGTTGCCCCTTTTCTTAGGGTGTCCTTTCGAAACTTGAAATATATTACTGTGGTCATTTGTCTTAGGTTTATAGCTTCATAGGTATTTACTAGCCTATTGATCCATGAGGATGTTCAGAAGCCTAGCCATAAATTCCAAAGAAATGTGTTTTTTTTAATAACCCAGAGTCCTTGTATTTTAGTCAGGCAGACATTTACATATTATCCCTACCCATAAGGGACAAGGGTGCCAAACCAGGAGTGACTTTGCAGTTTCTCTTTCATTCATCTAGATTATGCTTGAATAGAATAAGAGGTATACTTTACTTTATGAAGAAGGGAAGATAATTGCAGGTACGTGGTATTCTCTGTAATACAGAAATATCCCTCCATCTCTTACTTATGTTGCAGAAGGCAATATGATCTCCTGAGTGGGTGTTTATGCCACTATTGGACTTGAGGATGGACAGTAGGTCTGAAAGGATGGGGTGGGCTGAGACTCTGCAAGCAAAGCATGGATCACCCCCTCAGGATTGTGTAAGATATTGGGAATAAGAGCAAGGCTTTGAGATGGTCAGTGTTGATTTAATGGCTTAGGGCCTTGATTTACTTTTTGAGAAAATATTGTAGTTGCTTAAGTTGTGTCAAGTATTTTGACAGGTACCTACTGAAGGGGGTATTATTCCAATGACCCACCTAATTATATCAATGACCCACCTAATACATGCAGGATAAAGTGGAATGATCACATCCCTGGACTTGGACACCATACCCTTACTAATAAGCTTCACAATGAAAGAGGGCTGTCTTACAATAATGAATATGTGGGGATTGAAAGAGAGCTCATTGTCTAGATAGGTTCCCAGGTCCCTAACATCTAGATCAATTTTCAGATGCGAGTTGTCAATGTGATAGTTACAGGGAACATCGTCCTTGCTGAAGGATACTATTACACATTTTTTGCAATTTGTTTTAGACCGTGGTTTTGACATCAGATACTTGTCTGGGAAAGGCCCTCTTGGAGAATCTTGGTGCCCTCTAAATAGTTTATGATAGCATCAGGTTTACAGTCATCTGCAGACTTGGTTATCTTTAAGCCCATACTATTAGCTTTGACCCCCCCAAGAAGTAAATGCCAAAGAGAAGTGGCCCAAAGACTGAACCCCGGTGTACACTGCTAGTGAAGGAGGTGGAGCCACCCACCCTAATTTCCTGGGTTTTATTTGTGAGCCAGTTTGCAATCCAGTGAATTTCACAGGGATTTACATTTAGGTGGGTGAGTTTATCAGCTATACCTGAGTGTGGGATGGTGTTCAATTCCTTTCTGAGTTCTAGATATGCAGTGTGTACTGATTTTCTCTCATCCATTGCATCAGTATCCTTCTTGAAGAAGTTGACCAGGTTAAGCAAGCAGGATGTACCCTTGACAAAACGAAACTGGCTTGGGCCAAAAGCTTGTAGGTTGCCTATACTGTTGTTTATTAATTCTACAGTGCTCATTTGCATAGCCTTACAGATGAGACTGGTCAGACTTGGGTCCTAATTACACAAGTCCATTAACACCCCACCTTTGTGCAGAGGAGAGGCTGTTGCTGTCCTTCATTTGTCTGGCACAAGCCCTGTTTGGAGGCTGATTCTGAGTAGTCTATGTAGGGATTTGGCAGGTCCTACTTCAGGCTGGACAGTAGGCATCCTGGCATGTTATCCAACCCCACAGAAACAATGTTCGTGGCCTGGGATAGTGTTTTGAGGGCTTATTCTGAGTAGATTTTAGGGTGTGTGTGGATGCCAGTATATGATCTGGGAATATGGAGGGGGAGAGGGGGTGAGGTCAAAGCTAAATTCATTCACTAACAGATCATTTCTTATTAGTTCTACAGAGTGCTCAGCATTGTTTCTGTGGGTTCTAACATAGTTAGAGAAGGTTTTATGGTTTTCTTTTGTCTGACCCCCCTATTTTTACCTCATATTCAGCTTTTGTTGATTTCATCAAGGATCAGAGTTCTTCTGTTATGTTTAGCACGGATATTTTTGACACCCAGAGAGTTACATTTTTCTTTTATTGTAGTGCCTATTTATATATTTGGGTTCCACCATAGGTGTTTATTTTTAAATTTGTCATTGCATTTACTTCAAGAAGCAGATGCATCTGTGTAGCTATTTACATGTGCATAGAAGTTGGTGATAAACCATTATGCATACACAGAGAGGTCATCAGGTTGGAAGGGGATGTTGAATTTAGCCATGTCATGACTCAGATTTAGATTAGCTTTAGCGTCATCTCTGAACTGTTATTGGAGAATATTTCCAGCTTCAGTCTTATGGTGAATGCAAATGATATATTGTCTGATTTGTCTAAGTAAAGCTGTCTCATACTGGTGAGAACCAGGTCAAGAATTTTGTCACCCCTATTTGGGGTGCAAATTAACTGGTTCAGCAAATTATTTTTATTTGAAGTCAAGAAATCTCTGGCCATGCATGTTAGGGGATGTGAAAGTCTTTCAGCTGATGGAAGGTTAGTTGAAGCCCCCTAGGAGAATGGTGTTTGGCTGAATGTATAATCAGTTCATACAAGTCAGGTAAGAGGTATGGGCCAAGAGTGTCATAGAGGGTGGCAGTAGTTATCTATGATGTGATAATGGGTTTTGGTAATATTTAGTTGGACATGGAGGAGTTCCAGTTAGTTATCCTGTCTAATGAGTCTGGAGTGAAATTTTCTTTTACAAATATAGAGACATCACTACCTTTAGTGCCTTCACCTAGTGCAGTTGGGTTGAATGTTCAGAATTTACTTCTCAGACACCAAAGCTAATGTGCAAGGCCTCTGGATGACAAAGTTTGCCGATGAATGCAAACTAGGAGCAATCACTGAATCTTCCAGTGATGTAGATATCATTCAAAAGGGTTTAAATCAGGCAAACGATTGGTGTTAGAGCCACAGCCTGAAACTAAATGTGAATAAATGCATTATCATGCCCATTGGAAAATCAAATATCCGTTCTAACTTCAACATTAACAACACACCCTTAAGAGTAGCTTCAGAGGTAAGGGATCTAGGTGCACAGGTGGATTGCAGCCTGATCTTTGACTGTCACATGTCCACAGTGGTAAGGAAATCATTCTGTGTCACAACTTATAAGCAAAGGTATAGCATCCAGATCCAGGGAGCTTATAGTGCCACTGTACACAGCCCGCCCTAATCAGACTGATAATTAAGTACAATGTGCCATTCTGAATGTACTTGACCAGGCACCTGCAAGAGCTGGAGTGACCCCAGAGGTTTCTCCCGAAGAATATACAGGGTGTTAACAATATGTCCTATCAGATAGACTGAAAGTTCTTTCCCTTTACTCTGTCTCGTACTGACTATTAAGGGGTGACTTATGCTTCACCTACAAGGCACTCTCAAATGTAGCCTTGATTGAGCTACTGCATATCTGCAAGATAAACAATACAAGGGTCAGATGTTCCAGGGATCTAAACTTAGTGAGTTAAACAGAACTTGCTGGAGAGACAGATACATCTCCCAGAGATTACCACTTCTTTGAAATAGGCTTCATATTCACATAAATCAGAGTCCTTGCCTGGCCTTCTTCAAGACCAGTCTGAATCGATGAATGGGAATCATAAATTCACACCTGAGTGGCACCCATTTCTGTTATGGATAGGGGCAATCTGTAAAATCTGCAAAATGCCCAAGGCATAGGCATAAACCTATGCCTTCATCCTACCCCTAGGGGCTATATACTGATTACAATTAGGTAATACTGTCTAGGCTTGTAAAGGCTCTTAAGCACTTAGCCTAGTAATCTCCTATGAAGCTATGTACATCACAACCTAGATGACAGTCATTTATGTGTAACTGTTACAGTACTTTTGATTGCAATGTTAATAGTGCTTTGTCTGCTGTTTGTAATTCAGGTGGTGGCATATTTGCATGTGTAGATATGGTTCTCGGTGACTGATATGTTGTGTGTAGCCTGCCTATTGACATACTGAATGGGTGTCTGCAATGTCAATATTCACACTGTTGCTGGTGGACTATGTCTGGCATGCCTTTCATTTCAACACCAATATTGTATCTGCTTACAACAGCTGTGATGGTTTAGCTTCAACACATCTGTATCCTGTATTGAGGTATGGTTGTGCTGGTCTACTTCTTATGATTGAAAGCTCATATGATTGACAAACATTTCAGAGAGACCAAAACACCTAAAGCTCAAAACACTGAAAACTCATTTGATCAAAACTCATAACATCGACACATGAAATTCAAAGCATTATGCCCTTTCCCCACTGTAATGCGACCCTGGAGTTAGAATAAATAGATAGGGTGGGTGTGGGGGGTACAGCCCTCCACATACATAATGAATTTTAAACATACACGTGGATACTAATAACATAAATGATGATATTTATCTAAATAATGTGGGGAGCTCCGCCTCCCACACCCCCCAATGTGGGGGGGCTGTGCTCTCCACACACCCTAACTATTTATTCTAACTCCAGGGTCGCACTACAGTGAGGAAAAGGCATAATGCTTTAAATTTCATGGGTCAGTGTTATGCATTTCAATCAAATGAGTTTTCGGTGTTTTTAGCTTTAGTTGTTTTTGTATCAGTGAAATGAGTGTCGATCATAAGAGCTTTCGATCATATGAAGCAGAATCAGTTGTGCACATAGGAATTCCTGTTCAACATTTTCAATTATCTGTTACATAACCAGCATCATGCTGTTTGCATTTTGCAGGGTCATGCATAGTGATTGCTAATAAATGCATGTAGACCACTAATACATTTGTAGACAGACAGACAGTACTGTTCGTGTCACATAAACTATATTTTCATATGTCACAGGTTGTCACTGTGTTTATTATTACTTCTAGTGTATTGTATTGCATTCCAAAAATTTGATGCTGGGTCAGGCCTGAGTTAAGCAGCTCCCATTCTGTGATGAATACAGTGCCCATGACATGAGATTGTTTTGAAAACATAGGTAATACTCTAATGTTCACAGTGCAATATTCAAATGTCTCTTTCTGAGCAAGGATCAGTACAATGTCTTAACCAAGTGCCTGTGCAATACTAAAGTCTCATGCAAGTATGTGTCCACTTCGAAATGTGTTAAAATGTGTTTCTAATTATGTACAGTATTAGTCTTTCTACCTGCTTGTCCATGATGTAATAGCCAGGTGTTCTATGTGTAAATGTCTGTGAAAATAGTCTATATGTTATCTGCACATTGAGTCCGGAGGCACAGAATTTTGTTCAGTTTTTGCACTTGTGTGATTCTAAATGACAAAGTTTACTTTGACTTAATAGAACATAGGGAATGTATCAGGTGCATGAAGAGCCATCAGCTAACAGCAAATATGTTTATTATACTTCGCCTATGTAATCATTTTAGGACATTTCATCTGAGAATGTGGTTTTAATGACTCCCGCACTGTATGCTGATAAACTTTTATTCTCATATGCAGACATCACATGTCAATGGGGTGGTACTTAATGTCTGTTAGATTTCTAATGTGCACATCAATCTCTGTTTAATGTCAGCTATGATTTTCAGAGGAATGTGTGGCCTGTTAGACCTGGTTTTCATTGTTATGGGTTTGATTAATGACCTACATTGCATATGATGCTACACTTTACTATGGTCATACCAGGTCTATATTGAATAGTCGTCTGCTTAGGTTGTCGAATGCCTAAATGTTGACACCTAAACATCGACAACTTAAAATTGCAAACGTCTATTTCCATACAGGGAAACAAGTTGTTCTGTCATTATGTGGATTTTGCCATGTTTGCAACGTAGAGAGATCTCGGAGTTGGTATATTTAGTTAGGGGGGTGTAGGGGGCATAGCCCCTCACTTGATTTCTGTTTAAATTTTTTTTTCTCATTGGCTAGTGCTATTGTTTCCTTTTGTGGAAACGGCCATTTGCAATTTTAAGTTGTCGGCGTTTAGGCGTTCGACAACCTAAGCGGTCGAAGATGTAATATAGATCCAGTCATACCTTATTCTAAGGTTTCATACTGACTGTTTTCTGTCTGTCTGTTTATCGTGCCACAGTGGGTATGTTATGTAGTCATGTAGTAGCAGGAGTGCATATGTGCTTTCTGTTTTGTCTTGTGATTCACCTTGACAGAGCATGAGACTCATGGACGCGCACCTATCAGATGTCAGGGACGAGCACATGCCAGACTACTGCCTGAGTCCACTGATTTCAATGATGGCCGTGACAGAGACAATCATGGGGAAGCTGGACCTACATGTGTCATCATCCCTGCTGCACCCCAGAGAAGACAATGCCCAGCACAACAATTAATTTTCAGGAAAAGATCCAGAAGGTCATGACTGTTATATTTTGGAAACAAATGAGAGACATGCTGGGAATTTTTTTCCAAGATATGGCATGGGGTATGGGGGACTTATTCAGGGGAAATAGCCTAGGAGATCACTTGTGATCTTCATCCCCATAAGGGTGGGCCCTCAGTACTGTAACTATTGTCTTTGTCATCCACTTGTGTAATGCTTCCACCATGGTGCTTGCCATATTAGTGGTTGAACTGTATATGCAGACTTGTGCATGCATCGCATGTTGCTGCCATGCTTCTGACATTTAATTGCAATGGGTGCATGACATACATTACTACATTAGACTTTCACTGAACTTTCACCTGTCCATGAGTTATGATTGTTAACATGCTGCTACTGCTGCAAGAGTTCCATTCTACAAATGTATGGGATTGACACTAACTAGCAAACAACATGTTGCCCATATTTCACATATTCCACAGTGGCATGGGTATGATTTGTGGGTTGCTGTGCCATGAATGTTCAACAGAAGTTCATGTCCTTGCCAATGTGTTTTGGCACTTGTCATGCTATCACTGTCATTGGGTGTGGCATATGTTGGCAATGATGATGATGCCATGTTGTATCACATAAAAGTGCCTGCCACATATGGGCCGTCCTACTTTACTGACTGTATAGACTGCCAATGTACTGCTCATGTATACACTGTAGTAATGTAATGTAGTAATTATAGTTTATTCATTAACATTACAGTATGCCTTCTTTGGCCTATGTTATATTTCTCATCCATTCCTTAGTCACATAAATTTGCACATTTTGGCACATGGTATACACATACACTGATTTATGAACATGTCTCTGCATGTATTCTGATCAATAGAGAAACACTATTGTACCTAGGGGCTGTGAGCAGTCATTGGCATTAAGATAATGTGCTATAATGTTGTCCTTTGCTCAGTCATACCCATGGTCAGTGATATCTAACTGCAGGTGTTTATTCCACATGTTTTACGTTGGCATGACTGTATATATGTGTATGTGATTCTGATTCTTAGTTTATTTATCTATGCCAGTTGCTGTTATATGATTGCACAGTGCTGTGGTTTTGTGATTTATTCATGGCCATTGTTGCTGATGTTGGCAATGCAGTCTACCCATGTGACATACATTGGCCATTCACTTCATTGTAGTTCAGGTTGACTTCAACCCCATCGTATGTGGTGTACACATGCATTTGCAATGTGTCCCCTTACTATTTCTGTCTTGCTTTGCCATTTGCCTACATATCTTTGCTGCCATGTACTCCTTGATGCGGGCCCATGCTGTCCACCTCTGTCCCATCTTTCTAGGTATGTCATACATCTTGCACACGTCCATCATATATGTTTACCTTTGTTGGAATTCTCATCCATTTTCATGTAGTCGTTTTGTTAGTAGGTCAAGTTGTGCCAACTCTGTAGGCATTAGACAGATGCAGGATAACTTGATTGATTCTTCTTGCAACACATCCTTGTACTTGATGTATTTGAGTGTTACATATTAACCAAAGTATGTTGTCCAAATTCATGTGCACAACCTATTATTTGTTATACAGCATTATTCATAACTTTTTGATTGTATTATTACATGTCAGTGGTGTGTGTATATGTATTGACATTTCTTTCCAATATTTTCTTGTTAGGCCAATGAAGGTTGTACATATATGTCTACACCCATGTGTTGCCTTTGATGCAGCATATGTCTATGACATATGCATTCCATTATATGTCTGTTTGGGTTGTGTACACCTACTTGTGTAGGGAGCAACCAGTTTGCTACTTTGCTACAGTACTGCTGTTTGGCACTGTGCTTGGTAGCTTGCCTTTCGCATGCATGGCCAGAGGTTCAATTCTGTCCTCTGCTGGAACATGTCACCAGCTGCATTTGCTTATCTGTGTTGTTGCTTGACTTACACTTGCACTGCTGATAGACTACTTGGGTATTGGAATCTATATCCAATGTGTACTTTGATCCCTATTTATTACTGTACAACAGACATCTTCCATCAGTCATGCACATCCAGGTATGACTGCCACTTAGTTTGCAGCATGTCATACCATAATAGTGCATAGCTACATATGTAGTTCTGCATTTTACCATGGCTGGTATGTATCCCCATCTGTATGTCAACATTTCTTTGCCATGTTGTAGAGTGTGCCATCTGGGTAACTTACCTTTCTTTAATGTTTATTTCCATCCTTTGTCTGTCATGTGTTGCAACATTTGTTATATGTATATACCTACTTTGTTGGCCTTCTCCTTCTTTTTCCCTGTCTTTACCTTTCCTTCTATTAAAAAATGGGTCCTGTTCCCACACACAAAAAAAATAATACATTGCCCATTCCTCTCTGACTGTCCCTCATATTTTCCTATTCCAACATGCATCTTGTGTGTCCTTCTTCACCCATATCCCAACATTGTTTTTCTTTCTTGCTGTTTCCTTGGTTGTGTGCATTATCTGTGTTCCCCACACATTCTGCCCCCATTGTTAGCCACTGTTAGCTGTGGCGATGTGGCCATGATTGTCATTCACATTTATTAATTTTTTTTTTTCAAATATAATATTTAATTTCTTTTTAAGTCATAGTAATACATATTTACAAACAGAAGCAAGAAGATTAACAAAAAACTAACATATAGAAAGTAAAATATGTCAATGTACATATATTACAGAGTTAAGTTATTAAGATGCACTGATTTATCACAGTTGCATGTTTATAAAGCTGTCTTGAAGAGGAAAAATAGTTAGTACACATATTTATGAACTGAAAGTTATACTAATAAACAAGTTACAACCATTTACAATATAGTGTCATCATATATAGAATCAGTCATTGTTCATCTGGGTAAGAGAATAACCAATGAAAGATTTTTAAACATTTGCAGACCTTGGATTATTTCCTGTTTATTAATATCATATAGGATTTTATGTTTAGCATATTGATTTATATTACTGCTTCTTGCATAAACAAGTCTTTTAACTTAATCTTTTAATATGTTATTTAATAGGAGAATCTGATATTTTTGGAAGTAAGAAAGTTTATTTTTAACTACTAGCTTGTGTGAGGATATGTATTTTACTGCCATATTTTTAAAATCCATTCAATGATACTTTAGTATGGCCAAGCCAGTTTTGGGTTACATACAGTTTAATTAATGCAAAAATAGTATTTAATACATGTTCATTTATTTTAGATAGTTTCAGCGATGTTATATGGAGAATCGCAAATTCCCATGAAAGTTCCAAGGATTCCAACAATAACATAATCACCACTGATCTAGTCAGAAAACCAATGAGGGTTAAATTATTAGTCCACAGTAAAAGTCTGCATCCTATGTAGTGAAGTCCCAGGGCTATAGATTAGCTAGAATTACCATTGAGGTGCAATCATTTTTCAGAAACCTGAACAACTTAGAGAATGATTTTCTAGTGAGAGGCTATGAAAATCAGATGTTAAAAAACATCCTGGAACCCATTATAGAACGGAAAAGGACTGAAGCACCTTCACTCAACCTCCCCTGCATTAGAATGTTAAGAAATTCAACAAAAAATAACAAATGCAAAAATAGCTGCATCCTGACATACACTTTGGATTATCACAGTAATAGAAATGTTATTGGAAAAAACTGGGCCATTGTCACAGGAAACACCTTTCTGATTAACATCTTAGGTGAAGCCCCATCCTTTGTTTATAGGAAGGCCAGGAACATTAGAAGTTTTGTTGAATTTAAACTTAGATTATATGAGAGAAACATTAAAATATTTGAAGCTAATTGTGCATTTTGTATATTTATACAGCAAAGTGATAGTTTTTATTGCCCTTATTTAATGAAAATCATTTAGACCAGTGCACGGGGTGACTGTAACACTACAAAAGTATTTTACAGGGCACAGTGCAATGAATGTGATGCATTTTATGTGGGCAAGACTCTAAATAAACTTAAGCATAGGATTTCATGTCATCTGGCAGAAATCCGCTCTGGATACAAAAATAATGCACTAGCCAAACACCTTTGCTCTTCATAAAAGACACACAGGTTTTAAGTTTCAGATACTGGATTACATAGACATGGGTGATCTTGAAGGAGACATCCCAAATATGATGGAGAAATGTGAACTCGTGTGGCAATTAAAGATGAACTCTTTTAGGAAGCCTGGACTAAACTATTACCATTCACTTAAAAGTGTACTAGAAATTAGAAAATTGCAAGATTATTTACATGACTAATTTTATTTTATTTTATTCTTCCAGTTGGTTTTAAATACCATGTTAAATCATTTTTTAATTTAAGTGTATATTTTGTTTCCATCATCATACATTTTTCTTTTTCTTATTCTTTTTTCCACTTTATTCAAAATGATGTGTAACAAGAATGCTAACTAATTATACAATAATATTTTTGTAGATTGATTTTAGTGTTCTTGTACACAGACCTGAAGAAGTCTAGAAGGACGAAAGTAATTTTTGTTAACAATAGGTTATGGAAATAGGATATGATTTTTACAACTGATTTTTTGCATACAAAGTATATATGTATATATTTATATATATATATATTTTTAGATTGCCAAATTGTGTAAAGTTTATATATTTCCAGCCATGTAGTATATTATCTTGGATAAAAACACAGACTTAATAATATGGTTAAATAAGAGGTACCACATTATTATTGATTTTATTTAAATTACATAAGGGTTATATTATTATGACAGCTACTAAGTAGAGTGGGACCAGGTCGAATGTCACACTGATGGGGGAAGGGATGTGAATTTAACATGTATACCAATAACGCTTTGTTTTACAGCACAAGAAATCACTCCCCTGCCTGATTAAAAAGTATATGTATATATATATATATATATATATATATAGTTAGAAAGCTTGTGAGGAAACTATTACTCTATTATTTTTGTTTTACTTGGATCGCTTGTCTGTGTAATTAATAAAGGATTTTTGACTGGAAACAGACTGCTTGCCCTGCTTGGATTATTTTGAAATACTTAGTAATTCTGTACAATATTTCAAATTATATATTTTTATTAGTTTTTTTTTTTTTTACTTAGGATGAGTTTAAGTTTGCTATTTCTACTGCCATTATCTGATCTGATTAATATAAAGTGATTATATATTTTCTACACAGAGAAGTTTCTTACACTATTTTGAAAGTGTTGATTTTTCATATCACCATTTTCTCCAGTTTAATTTTCAATGCACACCATCGTTTATATACATGTTTACAGCTCCAAAACACATGTAATATATCTGCAGTCCTAGAAGGACAGAATGGACAATGTGGTGAAAAATTAGGGTTAATTTTATTGATTGACTTAGGGGTAAGGTAAGCATTATTTATTATAAGTTGTGTATAGATTAGGTTTTTAAAAGGAGTAAGCTTTATGGTATTCTCTATTGCTTGCAATTTTTGTTCAAACGTAATGCTTTGGATTTCTCCACTCCAATAGTTTGAGTTTAGTAAGGAGGATTGATATTTGAGGAGATTAACTTACAAACATCTGACAGCATGTTTTCTTCTAGTAAGATTTTTAGAATCAACTTTATCATCATAGTATTTGGCTAACTTACTTATACCCTAAGTGCTATTGAGTTGATGAGATCTTTTATTTGTCTTATTATAGTACCATATTTTTTCCTTTGAGTTGAGTGTTTTCCTACTGTCAACAATCAAGTGATCCTTTAATTTGTAATAGTGCCATACTGTAGTGTGTCTTAACAAAGATAGGGGTTTAAATTTATCAGACAGTTATTGATTTTAAGGTTCAGGTTTAGATGTATTGATTGTAGCAGTTCAAGGGTGTAATCTAAATTTATAGATGGCAGTAGCTTTTGAAAAATGCTGATGTGATTATTTGTGAAGTTTGATTTTTTTAATGTTTTCTTGCTTGATATAAGGAAGCAATTTAGGATTAATGTTTAAAGTTTTAGTATATTCAAACTACATCTTAACCCACACTGGTGTTCACTGTTTTTCATTTGGGTTATAATTTGCAAGTTGAATGATCTTACTTGCACAGCTTATTTCATAATACAACTTAAAGTCTGGTAGGCCAAGTTCACCTTTTCCTTTGGGTAAAATCAGCTTGTTATAGCTAATTCCAATTAATTTTGGGGACCAGATGAACTTAGATAATTCCACATTCATTTTATGGAAAACATTTATTGAGTATATTTAAAATGGTTGCATTCAAGTAATATAGGATCCTAAAGAGGATATTCATTTTAGTAATGGCTGCTTTGGCTAAACAGGAGAGCTTTATATTTTTCCATCTATTAATGTATTGCTCAATATTTGCCCATTTTTTTTTTTTGCAAATTTCTTTTCATTACTGTTTTTTGAGTATGTTCAAAACTTTTTCCCAGATATTTGAGTGAGTATGTTATTTTAATTTCGGATTCTGTGAAATAGTATTCCTTATGTCCAATAGGATTGATTGGGAAGATACAAGATTTAGATGGATTCATTTCAAAATTTGTTACATTTGAGAAGTTTTCAATTTTCAATGTTTTTTAATAGTTTATGTAGGTTCATATTAGGAAGTTGGAATGTTTAAGTCATCTGCAAAAGCAGTAAATTTTATGTTTGTATTCCGGATTATTGGTATATGATGGAAAGTTTTTGGCTTATACAGTGTAGATGGGGTTCAATATAAAGGTTGAAAAGATAAGAGGATAGAGGGCAACCTTGTCTGGTACCATTAATAATCTTTATTGGGTTTGAATTTGTTTTATTTTTTGAGAGTCTTGTATAGAAGCTTCTGTAATGTATTTTGATAGTATCAATAAATTCTTGCAGTGTATTGAAATATTCCAGTACTCTAAACAAGAAAATTAGATTTACTCTGCCAAATGCTTTACTTACATCTAGTGACAAAGCATAAGTTGGATTTCTTTCTTTTTCTAAGATTTGTACGGTATCATCCAATGTAAGTGTATTATCACATACTTGACTTTTTTTCATAAACCCAGATTGTTCAGGTGATATAATACCTGGTAGCACTTTTCTAAGTCTATTTGCTAATACTAATGTTAATATCTTTATATCTACATTTATAAGTGCTATAGTCTGTAATTATAAGGATTTGACTTGTCTGAATTACGTTTATGGATAAGATGCCATACTTATTAATATAGTTATATATTTTAGCTAAATATTCGATATTTGCAAATTAAAAATTTTGTAGAATTCACCTCTAAAGGCATCAAGTTCAGGGAGTTTATTGGGTTTTAATGCATCTATTCCTGATTTAATTACTTCTTTCATAACGGGGCTTTGAAGAGGTCCTCTTGCTGATTACTTAAGAGTGGAAATGTTATATCATTTAGATATTTTTCATAGTCTTGTATTGCATACTGTTTTTGCAGGTAATATAAATGTTGGTAAATTTTTTCAAAGGTTTTAATGATTGCAAGATTTTCCCTTACTCGTTTACCTTTATAAATTATTTTGATTATTCTAGGGAGTGATTGTTTTATATTAATTATTCTTGCTACTGTTCTCAATGGTGTTTGGGTCCATTCAGCATATTTAGAGAGTATCTTCATTTCTGTAATTGTATACTGATGTGCCTTTGATAAGTAAAGTTATTATTGCAAATTCAACATAATAGTTTCAAGCTCAAGACTACGGCTGCTTTGTAATTTCTTTTCTGTTTCTCTTAGTTCATTTTCTAATTTAGTTTCCTTCTCTTTATTTTGTTTTTTATGCAGTGTAGCTTTTTGTATTAATATACCTCTAATTACTGCTTTAGTTACACCCCATTGTATATATTGAGGGATGTCAACATTAGACAGATAATTTTCTAGTTGGGTGAGAATATTGGTTATTTATTTTGTTATATCCTTATTGTTTAATAAATTTATATTTAGAGGTCAATTTTCAATACTACTTTGACATGGTTTAACATTAGAATGATCTAATTGGATAGAGATTTTACAGTGGTCAGAGAGAGATCTAGGTTCCATTTTATATGTGACTTCAGACTCCAGTAAATGTTCAGATATTAAAAAGATACATTCTTGACCAGGATTTATAACAGGAAAAGTATTATGTATAATTATTTATTATATTGTTGTCTTGATTTCTACTAAATGGGTCAACTAAGTTAAAGTTGTTCATTAAATCTTCTATGGCTAGCAACATTTGTGATGATTGTCTATTATTTCTGGATGTTCTCTCCTCTTTGGGTTTATTAACATGTTCCAGTCCCTTCTCAAGATATAATAATGGTTTGGAAACTTTTTAAGCAAATTATAAATCTCATATATGAAATCAAGTTGACTCACACACGGAGCATATACATTTAAGAATAAAAAGGGTATGGTGTATGAGAGATCGAAACTTGTAAAGTAATACCATTGTCCTCTATAATCTGAAGAATGATCAATGATTTTACCTTTAAAAGATTTTTTGATGATAATTGCCACTCCTTTTGACTTAGTACTATCGTCAGCTGTTGTAATTTTTTTAACCAGTTTTTGCCTTTATTTTTCTCCCACTGTTGATCAAGTAGAGCTGTTTCATGGAAATAAGTTATATATGCACTTGTTTTATATAGTAGATGCATAAGCAGATTTTTTTTTCTTTTTATCTTGAAGGCCGTTGACATTTCACAATTCAATTTCTAACATTACTTTTAAAGATTCTTAAAAAATATCTCTATGTGTATACTTTGGACATTTGTTATTGTATTAGTAAAATCTTTCTTATTTAATTGGCTAGAAGAATTTCTTATTAAAAATAATATGTTTATTACCATGATGACACTAAACTCTTTCAAACCTTTTCCAGTGCCTAACTACCTAAACACCTGTGCTGAAAGAGAGTAACAACTGACATTAAAAGTAAACTTTTCAAGATTAATATTCAAAAACACAATAAAATATAATAACAAGCTATAATATAATATTTGTTGCTTCACAAGATTGTGCAGTCTAATTCAACAGAGCACACACTAATCTCACTCATGTAATGTGCTGATTAGCTAATTTGTTATATTTTTCTTTTGTTGATACATTGAAATTTTATGACATCAAATTGCAAACTGAATTGATATACGTATAGTTTGCCCATGATAGGCATGCTTCCACCACACTTGTTAATAACAGATTATAATCTCATATTTTTAGAGAAAGAAAAAAATAGCCTTTTATCCATGCTGTGTTTTATATTAAAGGCTTATATTAGCTTAACCAAAGGATTTAAGCAAGAAGATGATTACAATTATCAAAAGTTTTTCTACATGTTAAAAACAACTTAGTTATGCCCAAGGTGTACAAGAGCTAAAAAATCTAGTGTTTAGAAATTATGACAGATTTGTGTAACACATATCTAGAGTATTTCTTATTCTTAGCTTCTCGTTAACTTTGATAGCCACCAAGAGGTGACTTGGTAAAACCATTATTTGTTTAAGATTTATAGAATGCAGTATTTATATGTTGTTTTTCATATACATTTAAAAATGTCGCCAGCATTCAGTCACAGTCTACTTCATAGGCATCAAATTCCATTTCAGATACGTAATCCATTACCCTGGGATTGTAGTGTAGCTAATAGAGCTAACTTACATTAACAGGACTAAAGAAAGGTGAAAAGAAGAGGAAGACGCATTCCACCACTGTCATAGTAGTTCAATCGTCAATGAGAAGCCATCACAGAGACTCACAAATAGTAGTTGTGCTCTTCTAAAGCTGAAAAGAAAAGGAATAACTCATTCCACCACTGTCTTAGTAGTTCAATCTTTGAGGCAAAGCCAAAGCAGAAACTCACAAATCATGAAATAGTAGTTGTGCTCTTCTAAAACATGTACTGCCTGAAACATCAGTGCAAAATTTAAGGCTCACTCAGTCACTTGCTGGAGTTGCTACATCCTTCTGGTACCTTTGGAATGTTGCATTGGAGCCACCTTTAACAGGCTTTTCTTATTTTGAATCAAGTAAGGCTTTTAACATTTACTTTACTGTTTTAGAGCTAGCAAGTGTTTATTTTAAGCACAGAAAATATAGAAGATTCTTACTTCAGTTTTACTGGGATGGAGTTATTTGAAAGCCAAAGGCAGATTTATCTTCTTCAACTGAACTTGCTTGATATTTTTTGTCTTGTAATTGGAAGACTAGTGTGGCTTGGTATTTCATCTGGAATTTAATCTATTTTATTGATTAAGTATGCACAATATGGAGAAAGTAGCTGCCTTTTTGGTTTTATTGGCATTGATAAGTCTTGCGTAAAGTTATTTTACAACCTTTCCATTGAATGGTCTTTTTTGATTTTGCTGCTGTAAGTAGTTTTTGCACATGTGGAAAGTTGAAAATTCTAGCATAAACGTGTCTATGATTTGGAGAGGTTTGGGATTTACATAATGCTCAGTGAACTCTTTCAATGGTAATCTCTTGAGATAGTTTTTTATTATTCAGCAATATGGCAAAAAATGTATTTTAAAACATATTATAGTAGTGTTTGATCATAGCTTTCAGGAATACCTCTAATCAGGATGTTGTTTCTTCTGCTTCTGGCCTCCAGATCTAGTAACTTTTGTTGAATTTCATTAATAGTGGAGTCTTTTGTTTTCAGTTCTTTTTGTAGCTCTGCAATTTTAATTTCATTATTTGTCATTTCTGCTTCTGTTTGTTCGAGCTTATTTAGAATTTGACCCAAACTGCTCCTGAACCCTGTTAGCTTTTCCAAAAAAGCTTTGTATTTCTGCCTGCAAGGGTTGGAGTGTATATTTCAGCTCATAAAGACTATACGGTTGATCTGTTTTTAGTTTCAGATGGGGTTTTGGTGTTTCCTGTTGCTGCTGCATTAGAGTTCTTTGCCTTTTAGAAACTATTTCTTTTTCAGGAGAGGCAATTTACAATAGGCGAGTTTTAGAGACTTGTTCTTCCATTTGTTCCATTTCACTTATCATATTATTTATCAAAAGGTTCTCCATTTTCTGTCTTCCTCTTATTACCAAGGAGCATGGGCCTGGATACATATGGCAGAGACCTGGCAAATTCATGTGAATGATCCTGAATTCATTTAACTTGTTCAACTACTTTACAGAGTTTTATTTTCAACATTAAAGCATTCAAACCATTTCACTAATAGCATAAGCTGTTTGATATTAAGTTTTTCCCACTTGATGCTTAGCAATTCAGTTCAGAGAGATATTAGTGACAGGAGCTATTAGGAGGGTGTGTTTACTGGCTGGCAACCATCTTGAATCCCACCTTTATTAATTTTTTATCAAAAATTTTACAGATTCCATTGGAATTTATAAGTGAAAGCAGGTATATTTTTATACTAAATGACTTGTGGAGAGATCTCAGTTGTCTCTGAGCTTACTGGAAAGACTGCTGTAGGTATGTATGTACAAATTTCCAAAGTCAAAGTAAACTTTATTATCATTCGGAAATCACACAAGTGCAAAAACTGAACAAAATTCCGTGTCTCTGGACTCAATGTGCAGACAACATATAGACTATTTTCACAGACATTTACACATATAACACCTAGCTATTACATCACGGACATGTAGGTAGACAGACTAAAATTGCACATAATTAGAAACACATTTTAATACTTTTTGAAGTGAACACTTACTTGCATGAGACTTTAGTATTGCACAGGCACTTGGTTAAGACACGACACTAATCCTTGCACAGAAAGAGACATTTGAGTATTGCACTGTGAACATTAGAATATTGCACTAGGGACCTTAGAGTATTGCACTATGGTTAATTTATGAATTTGCATGTATTGCACTGAAAAAAGAGATATTTTACTGCATTGCTACTGCCCTAGATGGTCTATAAGTTGCAGTGAATATTGCACTAAGTATTAGATGAGACTGGTAACCAGGTTAATCCACAATTTGAGACAGTTTCTACTGACTCAGGTAGACATCATGGAGTGTAGTGGTTACTAGAGTTCAGCAGCCTGATGACATTAGGTTCATAGGTTCATAGGTTCATAGGTTCATACTAGGCTATCTGCCCTAGGGCATTTATAAGCCTAGACAGAGTGTGTGTGGCTTTCACCACCCCTTAGGATGAGAATACTATACCCATTAGTTTGCTGTGCCTCTGTCCAGCAGTGATACAGAGATGATTCCCGGGGTAAACCTATGATCTCCCATCCACTCATCAAGATTTCTCTTGAACAGAGTCAGTGAGGGGCTCTGCCTCACAAGGACTGGGATTCTGTTCCATAGTGTAGGGAGTCTCTGGGTGATGAATCTGTCCCTCCAGCACGTCCTATTTATATCCGTGTTGAGGTTTAAGTCTCTTGCTCTCGTGGCTCTGGTGGATTTGGATTTTTGAGGTGGAGCATGTCCATTAATTCCGGGTTGGACATGGCCTTGTATGTCAGGCACAGATCACCTCTGAGCAGACAGTATGCGACTGAATAGAGCTGGAGTTTCTTCAGTCGGGCATCGTATGACATATGTTTGAGCCCCTTTATCCTTTTGGTGAGGAACTTTTGGGGTCTTTCCAACTGCTGCAGGTGTCGGGTAAGGTACATTCCGAATGGGGCGTTGTACTCAATCATTGGTCTGATAAGTGAAGAGTACAGGGGTACAATGACCTCTCCTGATCTGGATGTGAATCCCTTCATGATCAGGTGGGCAATGTAGAAGGTCTTCCTAACCACTTTGGCAATGTGAGTGTCAAAAGAGAGGTTACTGTCAACTTGGGTCCCCAGGTCCCTGATAACTTCTTCCGTGTTTAATGGATTACCACCTATGTGGTAATTAGGGGTTACCTTGTTTTTCCCAAAGGGTATGACTATACATTTTTGGCATTTAGCTTAAGGCCATGGCTCTGGCACCAGTTATCCATTTCTATGAGACCTTTCTGGAGGATGTCTGTGTCTGATGGAGTGTCAATTATGGTGCCCAGTTTGCAGTCATCTGCAAATTTTGTCAGCCACAATCCCCTATGTTTGCCTGCACTTCAGAAAAATAAATGCCGAACAAGAGGGGGCCCAGGACTGAGCCCTGTGGGACACCGCTCGTGACCGGCTTAGAGTCTGACATGGCACCAGCAACTCTAACCCTGTGTGTTCTGTCCTTGAGCCAGTTTGCAACCCATCTTGTGACATATGGGTTTACATCTAAGCTGGTGAGCTTTTCTATGATGCCCGAGTGGGGTATTGTGTCGAATGCTTTTGCTAGGTCAAGGTAGACTGTGTGAACTGCCTTACCCTCATCAATGGCCTTAGTGACTGTTTCGAAAAAGTCGACCAAGTTCAAGAGGCAGGATCTGCCCTTGACAAAGCCAAATTGGGTAGGATCCAGTGTCTGTAGGTCCCCAATGTCTTTATTTATGAGTTCCATTGTGATCCTCTCCACAGCTTTGCAGACAGGGCTCGTCAAGCTTATGGGGCAGTAATTCCCAGGGTCCGTAGAAGCACCGCCTTTGTGGAGTGGGACCACAGTTGCCGTACACCATTCTTTGGGTACGTATCCTGTAGTAAGGCTAAGATTAAACAGCAGCCTTATGTGTGGGTTTAGTTCCTCATTGAGTTCGTGTAGCACACAGCCGAGGACACCGTCCGGTCCCATTGATGCTGTGTTTTTTGCTTTAGAGAGAGCAGCTCTCACCTGGGCATCTGAGATGTTTGGGAGGCTAGACTCTGGTGGGATAGATATTTCTCCTTTTGGGGGGGAGGGAGGGGAGAAATTTGCACTGAACCTGTCTGCCAGTATGTTGGCAATGTCTGTGGGTTCAGTGATTTTTTTATCATTTTGGACTAATTCTGAGCATATCTGGGAGTTTCCACCCAGGTTTCTAACATAGCTAAAGAAGGCTTTATGATTGTCTTTTGTGTCATTAGCGATTTTTCTCTCAAAGTTGGCCTTGGATGATTTTATGAGTGATCGTAGTTTTTGCTAGTATTGATCAGAGATGCCTTCCCATTTAGGGATTTTGCTCTGTCATGTAGTAGCTTTCTCCTCTTGTTGTAGAGTTTGTTTATGGCTGGAGTCCACCAGACCGGGTGCCTGCCTTTGGTGGAAAAGGTCTTGATTTTATTAGGGATTGCTTGATCCATACATTCCTGGAGGTGCTCGTAGAAGGCATTTGTAAGGGTTTCAGCAGCGTGGGATGTGGTTTCCACTGGCTCGGCGCCTTGCAGGATACCACTCCAGTCTTAAGAAGTGTGAAGTTTGCTTTTGAGAAGTTCTTCACTGTGGTCTTTTGCTGGGGGTGGGGGCGGGATGTGGATCTCCAGTGAGATTAATTTATGGTCTGATCTCACCAATGAGGGATATACTTCCGGTGTGGAGCATTTTGTCCCCATGTTTGTGATGATCAGGTCTAGTATATTTTCTCCTCTTGTGGGAATGGTGACTAGTTGTTCCATAGCATTTGAGTTTATGAACTCAAGGAACCTTTGGGCTAGGGTGTTGGGGCTTGAGTAATGTTCCTAGTCTATGTTTGGGTAGTTGAAGTCACCCAATATGATGGTGTTTGAGGAGACATTTATACTCTCCAGTGTCTTCAGGAAGGCTGTGTGGGTTTCCTGAGTTTGAGAAGGTGGTCTGTAGCATGTTACAAACTGTAGGGCAGTTTTACCTATGGTTAATTGCACCTGGATGGTCTCCGATGCTTCGTGCGTTGCCACTAACCTGGAGGTGTGGGTATCCTTTATGAATATGGATACTCCCCCTCCTTTTGTTGTTCAGTCCGGATTTTGGGGCCGGAACGCATGATATGAGGTATAACCTGATAGTGCTGGGGTGCTCTCAGGAGCCTTGAACCAGGTTTCAGTCACAGCACAAACATCGATGTTCTCCATACTGAGGAGGGCTTCGAGGGTGTGCATCTTGAGGTTTAGACTTCTGGCATTGAGCAGTATTACCTTTGTTTTTCTCCATTTTTGTTTTCTAGGGCGGTAGGTTTATCATTTGAGCCTTGCCTAAAAAAGGCACTATGGGGGTGGCAAGAGCCTTTGCCAATATCCGGAAGCCCAGGGTGACAGGTGCAAGCCGTCCCTTGCGAAGCAGTGTGGCTTGTCAAGCATGTCATCCCAGGCAGACAGACATTGGATCCCCTTAGAATGACACCAGTAATTAAGCCAATTATTAAAGCTGATCATTTTGTCTCTGTATTGTGGCATCATTCTTGGTGAGGGTAGGATACTGCTCAGGGTCAGGGTCATACCGGCCTGGGCAACATAATCTGAGAGCTCCTCTATGTCTCTTTTCATGTAGTCCAGGGAGGTACGTCTCAGGTCGTTCACACCGGCATGGACAATGACTGAGTCATACTTGTACTTGGGAATAAGCTGTTCCTGAATCTCATAGTTCTACAACTGCAAGTGCTTTCCAGATGATAAATGCAGGAACAGTCTGTAAGCAGCTAACATTGGGATATTAGAATTTCCATAATTTTGTTAATATACATCACTCTTTATGAGACAGTTTTTGAGACTTACAGTGTCTGTGACTGATATACAGTGTGTTGTTGCTCCTGCTAAATTCTGTTATGTGCCAAGATATTCCAAGTTCACTGAGGCCTATTTACATATTACAGGCTTTCCACACCTTTTTGTTCTGATATTGGTGAAATGCACCTCATTGCGCACTTTTTTTTTTTTTGCAATGAGATAGCCAAGAATGAAACAGGTAAGGTATTAGATTGTATTTGATTTTATTATACTTATAATTTAATTCTACCTTTTGTTTTCATGTTGTTAACAGTGGCTCGCAAGGTATTACTTTAGACTCACAGGTACTTTTTGAAACAATCTTTATAAATTGTTTAGCAAATGAACTGGAACAAGATGTTATACTGATTTGCAATTTGATACTGGTTAAGCAAAAATGTTTTCTTAGTTTGTAGATTTGCTATGAATTCAAGGGAAATGCTAAAACAATTTACTGATATGGCAGTTAATTAAACAACGCAAAACAACTACTTCTACTACTAATAATAAATAATAATAATAATAATAATAAAATAATTAACGAAGGGTTGTGGGCTGTAAAGTATTTGCCCATGACTGCAGCACTTAAACCACAAGGGCAAAACTTGAGCAGTCTAATGGGAAACACAAATGGGTAAATAGGTCCACATCAGCACTATTGATTATTATTAGCATACCTTGGCACAGAAGTTTTTAAACAAAAGTTTTGTTGATTTGTACATTTTGCATCATATGTTTCTCGCTGCAGAAGATTTGTTAAAATATAAAGCAGTGCTAGTAAACATGGGCCTTAGTACAGAGGACCACTTTTCAAGGAAGAATCCAATATGCAGCTCTCTGAGATCTACAAAGGTATCCTAAAAAAATAAAGTGAGTGAGGCAACACTGCAGGGCACCGTAAAGATGTGTTTTGTGAGTACAATGAATCTCCTTGACTTCATGTGTCTTTTGGTAAATCATTGACAGTTGGTTTGTAGAAATTGTGCCTTTCTTGTTATTATTAATATATCATTAATCAATGATAAACTCCTGCCTGTTTGTTTGCTAGAATCTAAAAAATACTACTATATTGATATATTTAAAAAGGGTCATGTACTAGTGATCAGTGGCCATTTGACTGAATTCTAATTATGCAATTACATCTGGCTAAATTTACACTTGCTCGTAGACTATATTATTGCAATGTAGCTACCACAGGATCCCTGTAAGTGCAAAATCTCTGTATGCTTTATTAGAGTGGTTCTGTTTTAACCACTATTGTGTGCTTTGAAATAAGTACATGTATAAATGAAGAGTCTGGTGGCAAGATATTCTACATGAAGTTTGCACTTCCTCCCTCACAAAAATGCTTCTTTTGATGAGTGCGGGTAGTTTTGTTTTCAACCAGTTGTGATTGAGGAATGCTTTGGCTGGCTTATGTATATCAGTCATGATCTAAAACAGCAGACAGTGGCACAGATGGATAAAACCCTAAATATCACCCAGGTGACCAGAGGGTCAGTTAGTGGATCAGATACCTGAAAGCTTCATCTAGCACAAGGTGACCTAGGCAGCTGCCTAGGGCCAGGTGCTGGCTTGAGGGGGGGGGGGCAGCCATTCAAAGATTAATTTTAAAAAATAAAAATTTCCTTCTAACCTCATTAATTAAAGAAAAAAAACTAGGATGATTTACTGCACATTGTACAAACTACTCTTTTCCTAATTGGCATGAAGCAACTACTCTTTCACTTGCTGAAGCTGCACCGATGCAGAGCAAATGAGAGACCAGGACATTGGCATGTGGTTTAACTCCACATGAATAGGAGATGGTTCTTTTTTGATACAACAAACTAAAGTTTTGAATCATGTGATTTATCTTGCAGCAGCTCATATTGAATAGGGAACAGGAGATTGATGTGAACTTTTTTGTGGGACAGTATTAGGGGAATGATGAGCCAAACTTAACAGCAGGTAGAGTGTGATCCCTCCAAACTTTTTTCCATTAAGGAAGGTATGAGCACATAATCCCCCCAGTTAGAGATACATTTCTAGTTAAGTGACTTGCTTAAAGTCACACAGAATAAGAGCCTCTACATTAACTACAGGAGGCAAGAGTCTTAATCATCACGCCAACTGCCAGACATCCATTAACTTCTTTTTTTTGTTTGTTTTTGTTTTCTTTGTAAATCATTGAGGATTACAGTCAGTGAATGCTAGTTATTATGGTTTCACAGGTTTTGTGGCTCAGAAATACATGTTGATGTAAATCCCGCTGTTATGTTAACTTTCTAAAGTGATTTAGAGTAGTCCGCTCTCATCTGTTACAGCTTTACACAGCATGTTTGATTTGCCTCATATTTATGTTTGTCCTTGAGCAAGTCACTTAACCAGACAGTGCTCTGGGGCAAATGGAAATTTGGGCTATGCTCCTCAGTAGTACCCTGGACTGCAAGCCCAGTAACTACCTATAAACCAATGCAGTTATGGCATAAAAGAAGAAAAATGGAAGTAGTAAATGTGAGTGTCGTCATATGAGACATAGTCTTTGGATGTTATCCTTAGTTTCCTTAATGTTAACAACGTGTTTATTATTTAACAGCAAATAAATTGGACAGCCTTCATTTGTCTTCATGTGACTCGGCCAAGTTACTCCACCAGATAGCACTGCTTGGCTACTCCTGAAGAGGAACATGTGTCTACTGGGCTGTCCCAGGCTGTTAGCAAATGCATTATACATTTGTGTTTTGAATTCCTGCACCCTTCACTTAGACACTAATTAGGACTTGTTGTTTGATTATGAATCCAAAAATGTTTCTTGTAGTTTAGTTGGTTGCCAGATGCATTTTCACTAAATGTGAGTTTCAAATGAGGAGGCCTTCACTGTTTCCATACCTCTCAACCTCTTAGTGCAAGATATCTGGACAAAGCCTAAAATAATTGGGTGACAAAGGTCCAAAAATAGGGACATATTTTAAATATTACTCTTATAAACTCACACAGTTAATAAAATAACAGGATTTCTGCATGCATTTTCTGAAGGATATGAAGTCTGAAACTCAAATGTATGTCATAGTTTAGTGATGTTAATCCTCAGTGATTTGCCAGAAAACTACACTTTTTATGAAGAACAGACCAAAAACATGAGGCAAAACTCTGGACAGTTGAGAGGTATGACTGTTTCTCATGCTAACTCTGTTTTCATCTTGAGGGTGTTTTGTTTTGTTTAAAAACATCTGTCAGTGTTTTTTCTGTAAAATCTGAAATAAAAGTTTTAAATGAACTCCAACTCTCTGTGATACCTTTAAAATAAAAGTAGAAAATAGTATATACACTAGCAGATTTGAACAGTGTTTAATGTAATTGTAAACGGACAATACCAAGTAATGGGATATCGCTAGGGTTGGCAGGGGCCTGATACATTACTCTGCATAGGGCTCTATTCAACCATATTATAGCTTCATAGGTTCATAGGTAGGTACTAGGCTATCTGCCTGAGGGCATTTATAAGCCTAGCCAGAGTATGTCGGCTTTCGCCGCCCCATTGATTAATTAACTAATCCTCTGTCAAGCAGAGCCAATGAAGTGATCCCAGGGGTGTATTTTCTGTTTACCCATCGACTTGTCAAGGTTTCTCTTGAAGAGTGTTAGTGAGGGGCTCTGCCTGATGTAATTTGGGATTTTGTTCCAAAGCATGAGGAGTCTCTGTGACAGGAATCTATCCCACCAGCATGTTCTATTTATTTTTGTGGTGAGGTTTAGCTCACTAGAGCGAGTGGCTCTCAGTTACTTGGATTTCTTTAGGTGGAGCATGTCCATCAATTCTGAGTTGGACATGGCTTTGTAAGTCAGGCAGAGATCACCTCTGAGTAAGTGATATGCCACTGAGTACAGCCAGAGTTTTTTCAGTCGGGCTGCATATGACATATGTTTGAGACCAGTAATCTTTTTGGTGATGTACTTTTGTGGTCTTTCCAGCTGTTGGAAGTGTCTTGTGAGATACATCCCAAATGGGGCATTGTACTCTATGATGGGTCTAATGAGTGGTGAGTAGAGGGGCACTATAACCTCTTTATTTCGAGATGCGAACCCTTTAGTAATTAGATGAGCCAAATAGAAGGATTTCCTAACTACTTTGGCAATATGATTGTCAAAGGGAGATTACTATCTACCTGGGTCCCCAAATCTCTTATTACCTCTTCTGTATTAAGGGGGCTGCCACCTATGTGGTAATTCTTGGGTGTTTTGTTTTTCCCAAATGTGTTGACTATGCATTTTTTGGCATTTAGCTTGAGGCCATGATGTTGACACCAGGTGTCCATCTCAGTAAGGCCCTTTTGGAGGATGTCCGTGTCAGCCAGAGAGTCAATTATGGTTCCCAGTTTTCAGTCATCGGCAAACTTGGTTAGCCATAGTCCTCCTGTGTTTGCTGCTACTTCTGAGAAGTATATGCTGAACAGTAGGGGTCCCAGGACCGAGCCTTATGGGGCACCACTTGTGACTGGTTTAAAGTCGGACCTGGAGCCCGTTATTCTTACCATGTGAGTTCTGTCTGTAAGCCAGTTGGCAACTCATCTCATGATGTAGGGGTTTATGTTCAGGCTGGTGAGTTTTTCTGTAATACCCGAGTGGGGAATGGTGTCGAAAGCCTTGGTGAGGTCAAGGTAGGCTGTGTGAACCACCTTTCCCTCGTCTATGGTCTTGGTGACTGTCTCGAAGAAGTCAACCAGGTTTAGTAGGCATGATCTTCCCTTAACTAAGCTGAACTGGGTCAGGTCAAGTGTTTGGAGGTTCTCAATGTCTTTGTTAATGAGTTCCATGATGATGCGCTCCATAGCCTGGCAGACCAGGCTAGTCAAGCTTATGGGGCAATAGTTACCAAGGTCAGTTGTGGCCCCTCCTTTGTGGAGAGGAATAACCATTGCTGTGCGCCATTCTATGGGCACATAGCCTGTGGAGAGGCTGAGGTTGAACAGCGGTGTTTAGTTGGGGGATTAGTTCATTCTGTAGTTCATGCAAGACGCAGCCTGGGACACCATCTGGTCCCATTGATTCTGTGTTTTTGGCTTTTAAAAGGGCTTTTTTCACCTGTGCATCTGTGATTTTTGGGACACTACACTTTTCCAGTATTGTTGTGGGCCCTTTTGGAGGTGAGGGGGGGGGTGAAGTTTGCACTGAATCTATCTGACAGGATGTTAGCAATATCAGTAGGTTCAGTATATTTTGGGCTATTTTGCACTAGTTCAGTGCATATCTGTGAGTTGCCACTTAGATTCTTAGCATAGCTGAAGAAGCCTTTGTGGTTATCTTTTGAATCCTTGGCTATTTTTCTTTCGACGTTAGCGTTGGATGATTTCATGAGGGACCTCAGTTTCTTACTGATACTGATCAGGGATGTCTTTCCTTCTTGGGATTTGCTTTTTTTCTGAACTAGTTTCCTCCATCTATTGTATAGCCTGTTTATTGCAGAGGTCCACCAAACTGGTTTGCTTCTCTTAGAGGAGTGAGTCTTGGTTTTGCTAGGAATGGCACTATCCATGCATCCTTGTAGATGCTCATAGAGTGCATTTGTAAAAGTTTCTGCATCTTGGGCAGTGTTATCCTTTAGCGTGGGGACTGTGAAACTTACCACCTCTGTCTTAAGTAAGGGGAAGTTTGCTTTAGAAAAGTTTTTAATGTGGTTTCCTTAGTTGGGGGTGGTGGTGGGGTGTGGACATCCAGAGTGATTAGTTTATGGTCTGATCAAACCAGTGATGGGTTGACCTCCGGTGTGGAACACCTATTGCCCATGTTGGTGATGACCAGGTCCAATATGTTTTCACCTCTGGTAGGGGAGTTTACCAGCTGATCCAGGGTGTTTGAGTTGATGAGTTCCAGGAAGCGCTGGGCCTGGGAATTTGTACTCGAGTAGTTTTCCCAATGAATGGTAACATAATTGAAATTGCCCAATATCAGGGTGTTTGGTAGGACCTTCATGTTTTCCAGTGTCTCCAGAAAGGTGGATTGGTGGTCCTGGGTCATAAAGGATGATCTGTAGCAGGCCACAATTTGCATTGCAGATTTGCCCGATGTTAGTTGCACATGGATGATCTCAGAGGTATTATGCTGTGCCACTAACCTGGAGGTGTAGGTATCCTTGATGAATATAGATACACCCCCTCCTTTTGTGTTTCGGTCCATGTTCTGTGGCCAAAACATGTGGTATGA
This sequence comes from Protopterus annectens, assembly GCF_019279795.1. Classification (NCBI taxonomy): domain Eukaryota; kingdom Metazoa; phylum Chordata; order Ceratodontiformes; family Protopteridae; genus Protopterus; species Protopterus annectens. Next base: position 1,395,435,569 of record NC_056745.1, on the reverse strand, counting down.
GTTGTAGCCCAGTAGTGCTGGGGTGCTCTCTGGAGCCTTGAACCAGGTTTCAGTTACTGCACAGATGTTCTCCATACTGAGGAGTGCTTCGAGCATGTGCATTTTGAGATTTAAACTCCTGGCATTGAGTAGCATAACCCTCAGGTTTTTGTTAATTGTGCTGTTTACAGAGGTGGGTTTGACTTTTGAGCCTTGCCTAAAAAAGGCACTATGGGGGCAGCAAGAGCCTTGGCCAGTATTTAAAAGCCTAGGGGTGACAGGTGCAAGCCGTCTCCTGCGAAGCAACGCAGATTGTCAAGCATGTCGTCTCAGGCTGACAGACACTGGTCCCCTTTGAATGACACCAGAAGCTTAGCCAATTGTTGAAATTGATCATTTTTTCTTTATACTGAGGTATCATTCTTGGTGAGGGCAGGATGCTACTCAGCCCTGTACATATCCTGGGGTTGTCCCTGAACTGTTGTATGAAAATAATAAACAAGTAGTTGGTTTATCCAGGTTGATTAAATACCAAAGGTATTATAATTTTTCCACCACAGAATAAGACTCTAAGTCTGGAAGACCTGCCCCCACTCTTTTTGAAGAGGGGATTGTGAGGTTCTCCCATCCAATTCTATTATTTCCCTGGCCCAAATAAAATCCCTAACACAAGAGTTCAGTTTGAATCTATTACTAGATGGATGTAAAGTTATACCATGTGTGGCATATAAAATTAGAGGAAGAATGTACCAAGACAAAGCATAAACTCTTTGAAGCATATCTAGGTACAGGATTTGCCACCATTTCAAATATGCCTTTACTTTTACCAAGATCCCTTCATACATATTTCATAGAGATTCTTCTAAGGTGTGCCTAATCAGATTACATAGTTAAATTAGACCACTCTTACCCACAAAAAGGGATAATTCCTCATATAGAGGGTAAGAAGGTGAGCAGTTCACCATAACCTCCATTTCACTAGTGTTCATTGTATACCCAAAGAAGGCTTCAAATTTTGTGAAGGTCTCAAGAAATAATGGGCACTCATTTTTCTGGTTACCAAAATAAAATAATAAGTCATCTGCATAAAGAGACAGCTTAAACATAGCCTGACCCACTCCATATCCACACAATGGGGATTCCCTTACACATATTGCCAGGGATTCCAGGAATACAACTAATAAGAGGGGAGACAGAGGTAAGGTTTCTAGTTCCTCATAATAACATGATAGATAAATATAAAATGGAATTTATTTTCAGTTTGGCTTGTGAATCACAGTACAGATGTTTAAGGATCTGAATCAGGGCTTGAGGAAATCCATGTGCCCTAAGCACTTCCCAGAGTAAGACCCACCTAACCTTCTCAAATGCTTATTTTGGCATCCAAACTAATTGAACAAAAGGCTTTCATGAATATGAAGCATGTTCAACGATGAACAATGCATTAATACCATTATTAAAGGTGGTCCTCCCCCACACAAACCCAAATATGCTGCCCAGTTAAAGAAACTCCAGCTCTACTCAGTGGCATACTGCCTGTTCAGAGGCGATCTGTGCCTGACGTATAAAGCCATGTCCAACCCGGAATTAATGGACATGCTGCACCTCAGAAAATCCAAATCCTATCGAGCTAGAGACTTGAACCTCAGCACTGAAATAAATAGGACATGCTGGAGGGACAGATTCGTAACCCAGAGGCCCCCTTCACTCTGGAATAAAATCCCAGTCCAGGTTAGGCAGAGTCCCTTATTGACTCTCTTCAAGAGGAATATTGATGAGTGGATGGGAGATCGTAGGTTTACCCCGGGTATCACTTCTGTGTCACTGTTAGACAGAGGCACAGTATACTAACCTCAAAAAAGGGCATAGCAAAATTAATTTAAAATGGGTGGCGAAAGCCAAACACATTCTGGCTAGGCTTATAAATGCCCTAGGGCAGATAGCCTAGTATGAACCTATGAACCTATGAAATGTATCAATCTCGGGAGGATCTCAGACAATCTCTTAGCTAATAGTGTCAGGAACAGCTTATAATAATGGTTTAATATGGATATAGGTCAAAAAGATGAAGGAAGACTGGGATCCTTGTCTGGCTTGCATAACATGCAGTAATATTTCTGATTTTTGTATGACTTTTAGGTTGTTGAACAAAAGCCGCTGCAGGATTTATATTGTCTGTAATCATTTTTCTTTACTGACTACACTAAAGAATGAATTACTTCATTAGTAGGCCTAGATTGTGTAATATAGTCTAAACAGTCTGCATTTTAGCAATCTAACTGTTGCATTTTAGTAATATATTTTGCAGTACCTTTACAGCTTTCAACAACTACAAAGGGGTTGACATTTGTCAGCTCATATAGTTGACATTAGTTGGCATTATTTTGATGATGATCAGAACCATCTGTGTTCATTATGTAGTCATTGCTGCATATATGTATGATGCAGACTTTTCTACAAGATCAGATTATAAGGGATTTCTGTTAAAAACACATATCAATATCTCAATATGTGTAAATGTTGAGTGGCATAAGGTCAAAAGACAAACACTGACATTGGAAATGCTAACATATAGGAACATATAGTTGTGTGATTGTGGTTGGGATGGGTTATTTATAATACATACAATTATGTAATTTACGATATGTACATATATGTTAGGTTATCTTGTATGTTATTTACAATATGTACATATATGCTAGGTTAGCTAGTACTCAGAGTTAGTCAGGAGTTTAAGGGGTGGATTGATTATTAGGATAGATGGAGAGAGTGCAGTTGTATTTCCAGTTAGAGTAAAGGTAGGAATGTAGCTGAGCTTTAAAGTTTTCAAAGTTTGTACAAGTCCTTAGAGAGGAAGGAAGAGAATTCCATTTTTAGCTAAGGAAAAAGATAAAAGAAGCTGACCAGCAGGATGATTGGGTTTGCAGACAGTGATTAGGTTTTCGTGAGTAGATCTTAGAGTTCTCTGAGGGGTGTAAGGTTGAAGGATGTTGGTTAGTGCTGGACACTTAGGTTGAAAAATTAGTCTGTGGGCTGTAGTAATTTGGAGATAGTCTAGATGGTTGGAGAGTTCAAGCCAATTTAACAAATGAAGGGAAGTACAATGATGGGAGGAGAATCTGGCTTTGGTTGCAAATTTAGAAATCTTATTATAACAGACTTTCAATTTGGAGGAGAGAGAGGCAGATAAGTTTGTTAGTAGAGGATCCCCATACATTAGTGAGGGGAGTAGATAAGTAGCGGCGAGAGTTTGTCTGGTGGAAGGAGAGAGAAAGTGGATGTTTCTGTATAGCATACCAAGTTTTATATGGGTTTTCTTAATGTTTTGCTGGATGTGACTGTCAAATTTTAGGTGTTCGTCAATAGTAACCCCAAGTAGTTTAGCAAAGGGAACAACCTCTATAGTAGAGTTGTTTGGGCTAATAATTTGGAATGGGTTTTTATCAAGAGGGTAAGCTTTTGAGGGAGAGAATAATAGTATTTTGGCATTTAGCTAGAGGTGATTTTGGAGCATCCGGTTTTCAGTGGTGGAGAAAGCAGTTTGGGTCACTGTTTGAATCTCTGAGAGGTTAGAGGTGCAGCAGGCTAAAGTTGAATCATCTGCATATTGTACAATTTTGGTGTTGGGTATGGCTTTGTGGAAATCATTAATAAAGATGTTGAATAGTATTGGACCAAGTATGGATCCCTGGGGTACCCCAGTGGGGATAGGAAAGAAGGTTGAGGTACATTCCCCTATTTCCCAGCTTGAAGCCTGTCAGAGAGGTAGCTTGAGAACCAGGATAAGGTATTCTGGGAGAGATTAAGGCTTGAAAGATGGTTCAAGAGATGGGTGTGGGAGATGGTATTGAATGCCTTGGACAGATCTAGTAGAACTGTTGATACTATTTTTCCAGAGTCACAGGCAAGATTTATTGTATCTAAGAAGGAAAGAAGGGCAGTGATAGTACTATGGCCAGGTTGGAAGTTGTGTTGGGTTGGAGTGATTAGTTGGTGATTGGCTAGAAATGGCATAAGCTGAAGGTAGATGCATTTTTCCAGAAGTTTTGAGATTGGGGACCATAAAGATTGTATCTTGCAGTTCTGACTGCAGTCAGAGACAAAATGTCTGTGAAAACCAGGACTAGGAATCCTACTGTATTGTCCTTAGGGGTAAACTAATTGCTACCCTGGAAGGGTGGAAGTTTTTGAAATGGTTTTATAGCTTCCAGATGCTATAATACATCTTAGGAATACAATATATGTGTGTGTATGGTAACACATATGTGCGAGAGTCTGGTCAGTTTCTAGTTAAGAAGGTAGTGTGGGAACCAGAAGTCAAGTGACCAGATGTATTTGATGTAATTTTGTATTTCAGCACTAAAATGATGGTGTAATACTAGATGAGGCAGAAGTCTCAAAGCACTCTGTTTTGGAACTGACAAGACCACTCACCCACTTCATCTTGCTTTGCTTTATTAAGTAAATAGAATGCAATAATTCTATAGATCAGTCAGGAAAATATAGTGAGATTAGTTACGTACTGTTTTTTTCTATATCTGCATGAATCTATCCATCTGTGTTATTTTTAACATTTCCAGTGATTGAAATGGTGTTTATTGTAAATAGATATTTAGATTTTCATTTCATATTCTTTTGTTATTTATTATTACATATATTTAAACTTTTCATTGTGGCTGGTCTTTTAGAGATTATTTTAACCTTTGAGAGAACTTATATTTATATGGTGACACTGTGGCTGCTCCTGAAAGCCTTGCTGCATTGGTCAAACACTACCATTTGTATTAGTTTTAATTTTACTATGTCTAATTGGACACCTTGGTAAGAGTCTTAGAAGTAGCTGACTTTGGAGTATTCTGGTGGCAGTATCTACCTTAGAGTCTGTGCAAAGGGGGCATAGCTGTTGCATCTGTGCCAGCTTTTCCCAGGTGTGTGTGTGTGTGTGTGTGTGTGTGTGTGTGTGTGTGTGTGTGTGTGTGTGTGTGTGTGAAAATCAAATCTCAAACAGTGTGTCTGTCAGCTACTTGGAGCAGGGACACAGACCACTGGTTTCACATAAAGGGTGGTGGAGGACTTGGCTTGGAACACTCGGCTGAGGACTCAACTCTACAGCTGTGGTCAGTGTGGAGTCTTATTTGGGGCCTGGTGAGAGAGAGGGAAACCTAACCCCAGGACTGGAGTGTAATCCATGTGTGGTCTTAAGGGAAATTGTGCTTGGTGCAGAGATCTTCATCTGAAAAGATTGTGTATATCTATCTTTATTGCAAGTGAATGTCCCTCACTGGTGAGTATTGAGGTTCCTTTATTGCTGGCCCAGAGCAGGGACATCACACAGGTATTGCTGTATTAAGCAAGATATAATTTGAAACAATCAGGAAGGTAAGTCAGAGAATACATGCATTTATGTATGGTCTTAAATATGTGCCCATGGGGCCCATGCTTTCAACACAGCCCAGGACCCAAGGTGCACTTAATACACCACTGGCTAGATGCATGTTTTGAAGAATGCGAGTTTCAGTGCATTTTTAATGAACATGAGTTTCAAGGGAAGAGACATTTACTCATGTAAGACTGTTTTGGTTTGTTTAACAAATGCCTATCAGTGCTTGTGCTATAAAATTTGAAAAAAAGCCTTAACTTTAATCCATATTTGTATAATCATTGTAAAAGTAAAGAAAAAAATACTATGCCCACTGACAGGTTTAAATAGTGTTTATGGTATGTACAGAAAAACAGCCAAGTAATGGTACACTGCAATAGTAGTAGGGGAAGTCTACTACCCTAAATAGTGACCCACTTGACCATGGTCTGGCTCTAGCTAGCTAGGGAGAAAGATTAGTAAAGAGGCTAATCAGTGGCAGAGGTGTGGGGCCCATATCAAAGTAAATGTGCCATTTTATCTGTGCCAGCACTTGTAACATGAACGATAATTTGTGTTTACATGTGAAAAAACAAGTGGAAATTCAAATACAGAATTTGCATTTGGGAACATTATTATGATGTGTCCAAAAGTAATATTTTACTGCTTTAAGTAGATATATCCAGGGAGGATGCAATTCTCTTAGTTTAAATTGTTAGCTATATATACTTGACTTCAGCTGTGACGCTTACCTTAAATACAGAGTTCTATAGTCTGTGTACTTGTTATAGCAAAGGGGTGAGAGCAACATAAACCAGGAACAAATTACCATTGCATAGCACCAAATGGACTGTTAGATGAGGATGATGAAACCAGTCATTGACACTTGCATTGCAAGTTGTACAGCATAACAGATATAAACACAGTTTAAAGCTGCTTTCATAGTTCCTTAAAAATTAAAAAAAACACTTAGCCGTATGCTTTTAAACTTGATTTTTCAGGAAATCGTCAGACATCTAGGGATGTACATACACTGCTATAGGTACCAAAACCCAAGTATTAGGTATAAATGAAATACTACATATAACAGAGTAACATGGTCTTCATTTCAGTTTTACGATATTGGTAATAATGCCAAGGAAATATTTGTAGGCCAGTTACTAAAGTATTGCTTTGTGTTACACTGCATTGTGTGCAGCACAACTTGAGTGGCAGACAGAGTACTTTTTCTTTATCCAATGAAGGCTGTACACATCTGTCTGAACTGAGCAGTTTACTGCCCTGAAATTTCTGTAGTTTTCTTTTCATGGATCAAATTAGACACAATAAACTTAAAATATTAGTATTAGAACCAAAATTAACAGGCATTATTAATCAATGCCTCTTATCCATTGTTTCATCCCATTTTCATTAGCAGATTATAAAGACTATTGTTCAAATATCATGTTATGGTTGAAAAGTTCTTAAATAGGTAATTCTATTCATGGTGAGTAAATTGTGCATCATTTCTTGCTGGAAAATGATAAAGGCTAGGCAAGTTTAAAGCAAGTAATCAAATGAATGTTGCTTTTTCAAATAGTATGATTTAAAACAATCAGGTAGGTAAATCTATTTTAAGATAATTAGGAAGTTGAAAGCAAAAGAATGTATGCTTTTATATATGGTCCTAAAAATGCAGAAAGGGCCCATGGACTGAAAACAGCCTGTTGTTCAAGATACAGTTAGTCTGTCACTGCATAGGGGGATGCAGTATTTGCAAATTTATGTACTGAGAGTAAAATCATCAAAATGTGAATTAGGTAAATCACAGTTTGACTATCTAGGACATCTTCTAGATAGAAAGGTAATATGTCTTCCCACAGAGAAGTTAAAGTTCATACATAAGCGAAGTATAGAATTACAACTATTATACAGGTTGCTGAAAAATGTTTTCTTGTGGCACTGGAAATGAGCACAGTAAATGATTTCAGAAGAAGTAAAGAAATAGTGACTTGTGATACATTATGATTGGGAGTTACTCAAATCACTTGCTTTGATATCATAGCCAATGGCACTGCTAACAACTGAACATGTCATGCCTTCTGGTGATGAAAGACCAGTTGTGTATGCAAGAAATTATTTTCAAATCAAGAAGGAAGCATTTGCTCTAATGTTTATAGTATAGTTCCAGTGGATAGAAAAATTCAAGTGAGTTACTAATCATAACAAACCTTCAGCAGTGTTATTTGATAAGATTAAGAGTATCCTACTACAAGAACGGCATGGACACAAAAAATTGAATATAATATCGCTGGCTTTTAATTATCAGCTAAAATGTGATTTACAAGAGTCATCAATGAGCTCTCTAGAGTTCTCTTTCCTGAAAATTCAGACAGTGTTTCAGAAGAAATCATAAAATATGTCAATGCCTTGATTGAGGATCACCTCCTGGGCATTTTGCTAAAGCAGATATGAAAAACCAGACAACTAAGAACATTCATCTTAAATGGAGGAGAAGCTGCCAAGATAACTGTCTTTGCAAACATCGGAATGTTCAGGTCAATGTTGCAAAAAACTGCACATTGCTCACTTATGAATAATTTATTATTCACAGTGGTGAATGCATATTTGTACTGGATACTGTTCTATACATCTGAAATCACAATGCTGGTTTCCATTACTCATCAGAAAATACTTTTGTCACTTTCATATTATTTAAACTGAGAAATTCATGCATACTGTGAAGGCAAGTTCAAACAAATTGTTAAATACCATGTTTGGAACTGAAGATAATCTTGATTTTCATTTTACAGTACAGAATAACTCTTTCTTTAATTGCATGACAGGATACGTACCTGCAGAGCTGTTCTAATGTAAGAACATCACAATGAAACTGGATTTAATGAATCAAGTTTTACTGGGAATATGTGGAAGAAAGAGTAGTTGTAAAAGCTGTACCATGACAAATATGCAAAGGAGAGTCTTTCAAAGTAGGGGATTTAGTATATCTCTGAGATATATGTTGCACAACCCCAACTGGATGCCAGGAATTATTGTCAAAGACAAAAAAAAAAAACTGATTCAGTTGCAAATAGAGGTCAAGGAAGGAAGTGATTCATACATTTTCTACAGGAGGCATTTAGACACTTGAGCCTTAGCTCACCAGTGAGTAAGGGCACTGACCTCCTGATGAAGTAAATTCTGATCCTACAGGTTGAGACAGTGACTTCGTTGGGATTTATATTGACTCACCTAAGACAATTTTGGTGAATATAAAAACATGAAAAAATGTTCTCCAAAGCTGTCCTCAATGAACATCCTGAGGAAAGCATTATTGTAGGGGCAAGCACACCCTGTAATCCCCATGTGGGGGAGTCCCCCACACACCCTGAACTTACATATGAAAACTCTAGGGTTACACAATATTGGAGAAAATTCCAATGTCTGCTGTTGCTGAATGTTGTTTCAGCAAAGTTACTTTAATCATGGTTGACCAATACATGGATTTCTCTTGAACAGAGTCAGTAGGGTGCTCTGCCTCACATGGACAGGATTTTATTCCACCGGGTTTAAGTAAGTCGCTGCTCTTAGTGGTTTTTGGATTTGGATTTTTTGAGGTGGAGCATGTCCATTAACAATGACCTCACTAGATCGATGTGTGAATCATGATCAGGTGGTGGGCATGTAAAGGTCTTTCTCTAACCACTTTAGCAATGTGTAGTGTCAAAAGAAGGCCACTGTCAACTGGGTCCCCAGGTCCTGATAATCTCTCCTGTGCTTAGTGGATTGTAGACAAAAAATAATGGGGCCAAGGACCGAGCCTGTGGGACAACACACTTGTGACTGGCTTGGAGTCTGACACAGCGCCAGCAACTACAATACCCGAGTGGGGTATTGTGTGCAAAGCCAAAGGTCAAGCAAGGCTGTATGGACTGCCCTTCCCTCATCAATGGCCTTGGTGACTGTTTTTCAAAAGGCATCTTCTTCTTGACAAACAAAAACTGGGTGGGGGTCCAATGTCTGCAAGTCCCTATATATTTGTTTATGAGCTCCATTATGATCCTCTCCATAGCTTTGCAGACTGGCTGGGATAGTCTCTCTTAGGGGGAGGAGGGGGGAGAGTTTGCACTGAACCTGTCTGCCAGTATGTTGGCAATGTGTGTGTGTTGTTTTTTTTTTTGTTTTTTTTTGGACTAATTCTGAGCATATCTGGTTTCACACCCAGTTTCCTAACATAGAAAAAAAAAGGCCCCTTATGATTGTCCTTTGAATTGGCAATTTTCTCTCAATTGGCCTTAGTAGTTTTTTTATGAGTGCTGCTATTTTTTTACTATAATGATCAGGGGTGATTTTTGTTCTATCATAATAGCTTCTTCCTTTATTGTAAAGTTTGTTGTTGGCTGGGGTCCACCAGACTGGGTTTTTTTTGGATCCTGATCCATGCAGTCCTGGGAGGTGTTCATAGAAGGCATTTGTAAGGACTGGCTCAGGGGGCCTTGAGGATACCACCAGTCTTGAGTAGTGTGAAGTTTGCTTTAGAGAAGTTCTATGGCATTGAATTTATGAACTCCAGAACCGTTGGGCTAGAAAGTTAGGGCTTGAGTCATCCGGGGGCCTAGGTGACAGGTGCATCATTTGAAGCAGCGTGGGCTTGTCAACATCAGATCAGGCAGACAGACACTGGATCCCTACCCAGACACGCAGCCACATTGTAAAAGCTGATCATCTTGTCTCTTGTCTCTATATTGTGGCATCATTCTTGGTGGAGAAGGATACTGCTCAGGGGTTGAGTCATACCTGCCTGGGCTACATATCAGAAAGCTCTATGTCTCTCTTTTCATGTTTTCAGCCTGGGCTGTGGTGACGTCGTGCGTGTCTGACCATGGAGTCACCTGACAAGTATGTTTGGTGTTGCATTTGGCCTTAAGGGCTGTGACTGAAATAACACAAACAAACAACAACAAGCATATAAAAAAAATAGATTCAGCAGGCCTGGATCTAGGCAAACAAGGTGCAACAGGCACCAACTTCAGTGAGACACAGTTATATGCATGCACTATAAGCCCTTTACCAGAAATTCCCAGCTCAGAAGGGCAGAGTCCAGCCTCACTGACTGGGCATGCTGCTTTGCCAGGGATGGTCTTCACTTGTCATCTCTAGGCTCGCTTTTGGATATTGGCCAAAACATTATCCACCCTATACTGCCTTTTTTAGGCATTGCAAAACAGAAAAAGCTTCCAACATAACAAAAGCTACTCAGGAGAAGCTAAAGGTGTTACTGCTCAGTGCTAGGAGTCTTAACATGAAACTGCACTCTTTGGAAGTTATCCTCAACCTGGAGAATGCTGACATTGGTGCAGTTATTGAAACATGGTTTAAAGTAATAGAAAGCACTCCACATGGCTTTAACACCTTTCATACGATCTGACCACCCACTGAACATAAAAGAGCAAAAGGTGGAGTTGCATCTGTCTACGTGAAGAATAAGCACATCTCAAGGCTGATCAAATAATATGGTATGCTTGAACTGCTTCATGTCCAACTATGCATAGGAAAAAAATCCATTACCATATTCTTGCTAGCTACAGGTCCTCCACCATGAACAAGGAAACCCATACATCATACCTGAAGTTACTAGAGTCACTCACCATCTAGCCCAATACCATACTCATGGGTGATTTTAACTCCCCCTCCATTAATTAGGAGGCATACACGACCACTAACATGCAGGCTCAGAGATTCCTTGACTTTGTAAATTCAAATGTCCTGGAGCAGCTAGACTGCATCCCATTAGGGGAACAAATATCCTAGATTTGGTACTCACAAATATAGGAGAATGATGCAACTCCCCATCACCCCCAGTTCTTCCCCAAGAAATACCAGCCACCACTCCACTGCCAGTTATGACCAAAGAAAAAGTTGCCACTGTGCTCCATAAAGCTAAATACACAGCTTCAGTGGGGCCTGACAATATACCAGGATGCCTCTTAAACAGCTCATATCAAGATTTATCAGGCCTATTAGGATCTCTATTTACCACAGCCTCTCGGCTGGCTTTGAGTCGGTAGAAAGGAGGACAACACAGTCTTCCCTCTACATAAAGGGAAACAATCTACCTAACTGTGAAATTATAGACCCATAAGTTTGACTAGTATTATAAGTAAGGCCATGGAATGAATAATCATGAACCTAATAAATAATGACCTAGGAAACCTCCAAACACTGGAACTGACACAATCTGGCTTTGCCAAGGGCAGGTCATGCCTACTGAATCTGGTGGATTTCTTTGAGAAAGTCACTAAGGCCATGGATGAGAGTCAAACAGTACATACCATGTACCTTGACCTAGGCAAAGTATTTGACACAATTCCCTACTCAGGTATTATAAATGAACTCACAAAACTGGGCATAAATTCCTACATCACCAAATGGATATCCAATTGGCTCGTGGACAGGACACGTGGTTAAAGTAGGTGAATCCAGATCCAGCAAGAGGCCAGTTACTAGTGGTGTGCCACAGGGCTCAGTGTTTGAAATTTAATTCTCTGACATCAAGGCTAATGTGGAAGACCTCTGGATGAGAAAGTTTGCTGACGACTGCAAGCTGGGGGCAATCACTGAATCCCTCAATGATGGAGTAATCCTACAGGAGGATCTAGATCAAGCAAATGATTGGTGCCAGAACCATGGTCTAAAAGTAAATGTGAAAAAAAATGCATTATTATACCTATCAGGAAGTCAAATATCCCGGAAAATTGCAACATCAATAACACACCCCTGAGAGTAGACTCAGAGGTGAGTGGTCTAGGTACACAGATAAATAGCAGCCTGAACTTTGACCGCCATGTCTCCACAGTGGTGAGGACATCCTTCCATGTGGCACAACTTATAAATAAAGGTATGGTGTCCAGATCCAAGGAAATTATAGTCCCACTGTACTCAGCCCTCATTAGACTAATAATTGAGTACAGTGTGCCATTTGGCTTGTGCTATACTAGGCACTTATAGCAGATAAAGTGTCCTCAGGGATTCCACACAAATTAAATTCATGGTGTAAACAATATGTCATATGAGGATAGAATAAAAGCCCTATTAAGGATTGACCTAGGCCCCACCTACAAGGCACTCACAAATCCAGGCTTGATGGAGCTGCTACACATCCATAAGTCAAACAGCTCAAGGATCACCCAACCCAATCTAGGGATTGAAACTTAGTCAGTAACTTAAACAAAACATGCTGGAGAGACAGATTTGTGTCTCCAATTGCCCCTTCTTTGGAACAGCCTTCCTATTCACATTAAGCACAGCCTTTTCCTGGCCCTCTTCAAACCTAATTTGGATCAGTGGATAGGGAATGAAAAATTCACATCTGGGGTAGCACCTATACCCCTTATGGACATGGACAATCTGTAAGATACTCAATGCATAAGCACAAATCCATGCCATCCTCTTGCTCCTAGGGTCCATATATTTGGCAAAATAGGGTTATACTGGCTAGGCTTGTAAGGGCTCTTAAGCAATTAGCCTGATAATCTCCTATGAACCTATGAACCTACAAATCATTTTATGTTCAGCTAAACAGTGACCTGACCTGTTTTCCTGTGTTGCTGTGCCATATGATGAGAATGAGAGTGTAGAGTTCTGATTTGTTTTCTTATTCTACACAAGACAGTACTGTGCAGAACACCAAATCTGATGTGCAAGTGAGCCAAGAACCAGTGCCAGAACTAAGAAAATTGCAAAGGGTTTGAAAACTATTTGAAAGTCTAACCTACTGATTGATGAAGCCTTTGTAGTGGTTCTGAATATTGATTTTTGTTGTTATGTTCAGTATTATTCAAGCTACACCACTTATGAAGTTTCTGAATGATGAAGTACCTTTTCACTCCAGTATTTTAATTACTAGGTCTACACAAAGAATGAAATAATAAAGTGGCTTGAGAAATGTTTATGGATCCATGAGAGAGAGCTTGGACTATAAAATGACTACATATGTCTACAAAGGGACAGTCTATGATCCATCTATTCTCAGTCAACATTCTGTCTGTCCTGGCAGAAAAATGGCATCAGACATATTCACTGGGCTCAAAGTGTCTTCAGTATACACACTATGGTTATTTATTTACTTGCTAACTTAATAAACATATTGGGCACAAGTGCCTCTTTTAAGATTAAGTCAGAATACTGTTTGGTTAAGTCACTTGCTTAAATGCATACAGTATGCTAACTGAGGCTGAGGGAATCAAACCCCTAAGCTAGTGGTTGAAACACATTGGTAGTGTATACCTTAGTAAACTACCACGTGTAAACTTCATTTACCTAAACGTATTTCTGTAATATATGGCAGATGAAATGAGGATCACATATGCAGGCAAACATCCTAATCACATACATGTAACATATTTTAATATTTAATATGTAATATGCAGTAAAAATAAAGTAAAGGCAACAGTAAAATATTGGTTTAATTGTCCATATGTGATAGAGTGCTACAGTCTGTCATTCAGCTGATATCACACTACAGACAAAATAATATTTTTTCAATCTGTTTTTGAGTCCATTTTAAAGTATATTGCTATTAGCAAAATTTGCTATTAACAAAATTCAACTGCATGCATTTGTTCATGCACTAAGATGACTTCAGGGTACTGATGTTAAATTAAATAGCATTTTATTGAATATGATTCTTTTATCAAGACTGCTGCCAAATGGAGGAATTCTACAGGGAAAAGGCATATTGAAATTGTACCCAAAATCCTCAAGCTGTACTTTATTAACCTGTTTTAATTTTTCTAATTATCTTACATAAACCATTAACTGTAAATCATACTTTGGGATTTATTTTTTTTATAATATAGTACTATCCGCTCAGATTGTGTTTTATGTTAGATATGTTTTTCTCTTAACAAACCAGAACTTCCTAACATAACAGTGCCTTTTATTTTTTTATTTCCATAAAATACTGTTGTACAGAGCATTATATGAAGTTATCACTAGTATTTTGATTGTAGAAATAGAATACAAGCATGCCTCTCAACTAAGCATAGGTTTGCAGAATGTCTTTATTTTTGCCTCATATTTTCTGTCTGTTCTGTTCTTTTCTGTTCCTCAAAACTTCTGGTTTTCTGACAAATCTTTGAGGACTGAAGTTACTAATTAATGAGACATCTGAGTTTCAGATTCAGACACTTCAGAAAATGCATGCTATCACAAAACACATTATTGCATAAACTTTCTAAGTTTATGGGAATCAAGTTTAAAATTTGTACCTGATTTTGAGACTTTCTGCCCCATTATGTTTGGCTGTTTTAAGATTCCTAGTACATAAATGTTGAGGGGTATGTGCAGACATTCAGAAATGTTTACTTAATTTTTTTGCTACCTTTCTTCCCACAGTAAAGTATCTACTGTCCTTTCAGTGAGCAACAGCTTTCTTATACTATCCTGATTACAAATCAAGGCTTGATAGCATGGCATTTTGTCATAATACCTTTTCTGAGAAGTAGACTGCCTCCTTAATGTAATTAATGAGTCTAGGGCACTGTTTTTCTTTTCCCATGTGAAACTTCCAATATATCTGCAGTGAGCATCTATTAAGGTTTGCACTGTTTTCGTGTCTACCATGCAGTGTTCTGTCATTTATTGAAGTAGCCTGTGGACTTGAACATATAATTGTGAATATAGCATTTCAGCTCATGATACCCATTCTCTTTCCTGATCATCCTCAACAACCTCTCCATCACTGTCATACCTCTTTAATCTTTAGTATGGTGTCTTCATGTCATATATTGGGCTTTGGGTTCCTTGATTTTGCATTGAATTTCCTTTGTAATGCTACTGAGCTGCTCTCAGATTTACCTAGGTGCTGTAAAATTATTCCATTGTAACTCAACAATGTTATATAGCTAGCACCTACACACATCCATAAATGGCACAAGGAAAAAAGGCAGAATAACAGTGAGACTATTCTGGTAATGAACATATCAATCAAAATCCAAAAGCAAATGACCAGGCACAACGACTCGTAAATAATCTTAATTAAAATATGGTTTAGCTCTTTTGCCTGTTTGAATTCAGTAAACATGCAAGAATAGTGTTATTCCTGCATGGAGTGGTTTTGTGTTCATGTAGGACAGCAGTGCACCTTGCATATTCATGAAGGCATGCTGCTGTGTATCCTATACAGACATGAAACAGGAACGAGTGCCAGGGTGTGTCCGAGCAGCGCTCGCACAGTAAACATGCCCCTGCACTCAGAAAGTGGTGTACAGCACTTAGAAAACAAAAACAGTGTCCGCGGACACTGTTAGCATACCCCCCATGCGAACAGATGTTCGCAGAATGTCAAGATTTGTGCCTCATATGTTAGGTGTGTTCCTCCTACTGTCCTGGCAAAGAGCTGAGGCTCGAAGTCATAAAATAATGACAAACATTTGAGTCTAAGACTCCACATCCTTCAAATAAGTCATGCTAATGCAAAACCTATTATTCTATCAACTTTCAAAGTTTGTAAGAGCAATATTTAAAATCTGTTCCCCCTTGTCCCCCCATCACGTTAGGCTTTGCTCAGATTTTATGCTGTAAGAGGTGGAGAGGTATGACTGTTAGCTATGTGCATATCCCTAAATTAAGAAAATTAAAACAATTAATTTTTTTCCCGGCACCGCTAAAGTTTAAGCATAGTTCAGTGGGTGTGCGCTTCATGCAGCTGTGTCAAGCATAGCTTAAACATCTGAAGGAGCTAAATAGAAATATACAGCCAAGGTGACCAACGTGCGATAACATAGTGATTATAATGTTTGCATCATATGCAGTTATTCATGGTTTAAGCCCCAGTACAGTCCATTCACTTCTATATGTAAAAGCAGTACTGAAAATTCATTTTTCATAAATAGGTAGTAAATAATATATATTTGTTAACCAGGTTAGTGTAGCTGGTCCAAGTGTGAGGTATCAGTGTTGTAAAGATGTGAAACCCCTATATAAACACAAGTGTCCCCTACAGTATAGACACACAAGAATATAATGTAAGGAAAGCACATAGGGGATGTTATGGAATGTAAACATACATATCATAATATGTAATTAATGAGGAATCATCCCCACAATCCTGACAGTCCATAAAATGAAAGCTGAACAACACTAAGGTGTGCTCAGCTATGCTTAGCCAGTGTAAACATTGCTTAAATCTAAATGTTTCCCAATTATTAGCATAGCTAAATGGATTTGTGCACTGGTAAGCAGGGCTTAGCATCTACCCCTTTAAGCAATGCTTATATTAGCTAAGCGGGTTTGTCCGTTGCTTAGCTTAGCTCAGCATATTCAAAATCAGCCAATCACAGCAAAGGGTGGGAATCCAACCCTATTTAAATCCCGCAGGCAGGAATACAACCATAACTAGTTGTAGCTGATCATTGCAGGCACTATGGCTGGCATTGGTGAGGGTGTTTGCTTTCAGGTGCAGTCTTGAGGCATTCAGGAATCCAGGGTCATGGTTGGGCTCTTCATAAAAGACCATGAAGGGAGAGTGCTGCAGGACCAGTACCAGGGCTCTCAATACAAAGTGGAGGTCTGGAACTATCTCCCACGTGACCTCACCAGTGCTACTGGTATCCCTCAGACTGGTGAGCAGGTCCAGCATCATTATGCTGACCTGAAGGATAGGAAGAGGGACCTCTTGGACCAGTGGATCCAAGATGCTCAGGCACAGAATGTTCCAGCAATGTGTAAGTATCAGTATCAATTATTGTGTAACAAAATCCAGCCTAAGTATGAGATGGACAGGTATGCATAAATGTTTCTCTATCTCCTCTACAGCTGCAGATGAGAGGGATGCGAACGTGGATGGCCACACCAGCAGGCTGCTAAGGCTGTGTCGCAAGGCTGGTGAGTACAAATCTAGCTTGCAGTAGTCAGGGCAAATAAATAGAAAGGAGTGGAATGTCACCTGCCAGTAGTTAGAAATGTATATTGTTTGTACTGAATAAACGAGACATTAGCAGAGTAATAGTGACGTACAGGATATATATCAATAAAAGTGTCAGTATTTGTCAGTAAAACTCAAAACCTCAGACTGTTGTGTTTGCTTTGGTATGTGGTAGTATGAATCTAAATGTGTACAGGTTCTGCACAGCAACTATGGCTCTGACAGCATTAATTAATTGAGGCTCATCTGACAAAGATTGGGGAGTTGTAAAACAGATTAATTATAAGAAATGTTCCATACACCAAGATCTGATCCCTGAATAGTAATGCTGTGTTTACCATTGTTTTCCATACTGTAATATGTCAATGTATTAATACACAGTATAAGAACTATCTGCCATGCATGAATGTCAGAATTACAAGGCAAATTGTCCAAACAAGAGAGTATTATACAGTCAAAAACAAAACAGCAGTTCCCTAATGGCTCACTGTGCTGAAACACAACCTTGTTGTACCTTTTTGCACAAACAGGCATGGTTCAAATCCCAGGAGTGGTATTAAGCTGTATGCATAATCTCACCCAAGAATATATGAATATGCATAGAAACAGTCAGGTGTTGTTAACAGAAATTTCCTCCACAGGTAAGAAAAGGTATAAATTAGCTGTAAGAAGGTTGTAATTATACACTGTGTACAAACATATCACTGCCCAACCCAAGGCCATAGGTTGATGTAAAGTGAGGTAATACCTGGAGAGTAAGGATTAGAGCAATAACTATTAAAGTTGTGAGCAAGAAGCCTATACACTTGTTAATTGACATCTCTCTCTCTCTCTCCCCCACCCTATCTGCACCAATAATCTAAACACATAAATCAACTGGTATGTTTTTCACCAAACCTACTGTTGGGACATGTGTCTTATTGTTCTACAAATATTTAAACATTTGATTATTAATGTTCCCTGTTCAACTACTATCATTTGGTGGCCTATTGCTATCAATGTAACCTGCATGCCATTATAATGCCCACTGTGGTTCCATATATGCATGTGTTCTGTTTGCTATGCAACTATTTCAAATCTGTTGTTTTGGGATAATGGGAACACCCATGCATGCTGTTATAACTAATCCTGGAATGTGCTAAAACAGCTGTACACAAACTAAGAAAAAGAAAAGCAAGTAACCGGTCTGCCAACCACAAACTGTTTATTGAATGTGAGCGCTTTCGTCAAGCGTTCGCCCCAAGACTTCTTCAGAATAAAAACAGCTGTAACCAACTTCCATTTAAATATACAACCAGTCAAGTCACATGTATACATAGTGCTAGAGTATTGGTTAAAAACAAGAGGCAAAACGTCATAAATTGAATAACAAATACATAAAAAGCCTATCTTAAACATTTTAAAAGTCAAATTTCATTGACCCTAATCAACCAATGTTTAAAATCTGTCAACATATGTAGACTAAAACATGAAAAGATATTATCAACATTATACTAAATGTGAAATTCAGACTTTAATTTTAAATAGCTTGAAATCAACACTGTTTCATTTAAACCAGGTTTGCTTGTAGCATTGCTTCTGATCTGCCAGAGTAATTCTTTATATTCAAGAAATAACTGCATTGGCCCGCCCCTACTGTTTTCAGTGCAAACCTGTTCTAAAACAGCAAACTTGAAGTTATGATTTGGGTGCTCCGCTATGTGCTTGGCTAGTGCATTGTTGCCATTGCCCTTCCTGATGTCATAAACGTGTTGGTAAATGCATTTATTTAATGTATTGATAGTCTTACCAATGTAAAAACATTGACAGTCCTGGCAAATGGCAATATATACAAGGTGCTTACTTTGACAGTTAAACTTTTTGTGCAAGTGCACTTTACCATATCCACTAATAAAAATGGCATTGGTCTCCAAGATAAAGGGGCATTGCGTACAGTCTCCACATTTATGTATATAACCCTCCTTTTTGGCAGTGCAATTATGTTCCAAAAGACTCTTTAAACATGTGTCCCTCCTATGTATGATACAAGGTTTGTCCTGAAATCTTGATTTAGAAGTGTTATCAGTAGTGAGAATTGTCCAGTTCTTAAACAAGATGTCCCTAATGCTGCAAAAAATGGGGTTAAAAGTATGAATCATGATATCAGTATAGGTAACCCCCTCCCTAGTATTTAACACTGAGGTCCTAATGATGTTAGTCAGACCAGAATCCAAGGCAAAACCCAAAAGTGGGAAAAAGTGACCATTTTTTCTTTTTTCTTTTACTTAATTTGAAATGGAGTCAACAAAGGTACCAGGGTGCCCCCTTCTAATAAGCATACCCTTGAGCTTGTCAGTCTCCTGTAGAAATAGTGTCCAATCACTAACCACCCTTGCTAAACGTACCCCCTGTCCTTTAACTAAAGATTTTTTTCTGATGGACAGGGTGAAAGCTATCAAAATGTAGCAAGATTTTGGAATACGTGGGTTTTCTGTACAATGTGGAAATAAATCTATGATTCTGTAAATCCTTACTTATAGTTATGTCCAAAAAATTGATAAATTCTCTATTTTGTACTTTAGTGAATCTAAGAAAATCAGTACTTGAGGTTCAAGAAACAAAAAAAAATGCTCAAGCTGATCTTCATTTCCGTCCCAAAAAATTTACAGGTCATCAAGGTATCTCCATAAAATCTACAGTACCTAAAAAGTGCATTCTTAAATACTGTGGTCAGTTCCCATTGGGTCAATACAGTGTTCGCAAATAGGGAATCCTGGAATGTGCTGTTCATGACTAACAAACATATGTGCTAAAACCTCAACACCATAGCACATCTGGAAGGTGGATCACAGCGAATCCACCTGTCCTGCCTCAACTGGCCATAGCACCAGGCCCCAGCACATCTGGAACCCAACTCAGGACCTCCTCATCTGCTGGTCCTGCACCACCTTCGGGTGGAACCACCTCAGGGGATGGGGCTGCATCGTGCATCTTGAGTGTCAGCCTGCCCCTCCTGCTCAGCTCCCAGCACAGCCACCTTTGGAGCCATGAAGGTGCAGTGGTGACTACCCATGGGTGGGGACCTCAGTCCCACTGTATCCATTTGGGGGCTTGTGGGCATCCGATTCCCAACCACCCTCCCCGTCTAAGGTGTTACCCTTCACATGTGTCATATACTGCCCCTGTCTGCTGTCTTATCTGTTTTGTCTGTCTTCCTACCCAACTTACCTCCCCAAATATACCAACTATCCTTCCCCAACATACCACTCTCACCTTATTAAAAAAAAAAGGGCAATCTGTTTCCCCCAAAAAATGTCGCACCATACATAGTTGTCCATTTCCCACACATGTTCACTGGACATATGTAATCTGCACTAATTGGCTTAATAACACATTACTGTTGCCCTCACCCCTCTCTCAGGGGTTTGACTGACCAAATTCACATCCAAATTCTGTACAAATGCATAGCTGTTGCTGGATCAGAAATGGACAGCTATGGACCTTCCCTACACCCATCCTGCACATCCCTAGCTGTCTTTCATATTGTTTTTCTCTCTGCATGCCCACTTTTTCACCACTTTCCTATCACCCATTTTTTCTTTTCGTTTAAAGAAATTACCATGGGGTAAGTGGGAGTAAGCGGTAGTAAGTGAGTTTGTGTGATGCTAAGCGATGCCTACACAGATAAAGCAGTTTCCCATTTAATCATGTGCTGGCATCACTTACCATCGCACAAACTGATGCAAACCTGCTTACAGCTGCTTAAGCCTGCCTTAATCACCCTGTCTCCATCAGCCACTATTCTGCCTAGCAACAAAATAATCAGCCCTATAAAGTCTTGAACCCAAGACCCTATATACCATTATCAAAGCACTGTAACAGTGTACCATCTAAGGTAGAGTACTGAAGGCTGCATTTTCAAATATATCATTCAGTACAGGTATAGAATGGTAGGGAAGAGTACAAGTATAGAATAGTAGCGAACAAACTGTGGAATCAGTCATGTTTAGTATATATAAATATACACATATATATGTGCATGGTGATAGATACATATGAAAAAGTCTATACATCAGATATATAGAGCTATACATATATATTGTTATATAAATATATGTATAGATATCAAAAAAAGAATATATCAGTATATATATATATATATATATATATATATATATATATATATATATATATATAGGTTCACTTTATAATCCCGAAATCCTGAAATATCGAATTTCAGAATCTTGAGATCCTAAAGCCAAAACCTTAAAATCCCAAAACCCCAGAAGTGCGGATTTCAAAATCGTGATTCCTACACTAACATACACCAAACACATACACATACACGCACCTTACCCCCACACACAGACACACAAAACTGCACCCCCCACACCCCTACTTAAATATACTAACTCCAATGTCGCACTACACAGACAAACACACGAAAACATCACCATGCAAGCTACATTCCCCTAGCACACACACATCACAGTAACAAAACACACTGACACACACTAAAGCCCCTAACCAACACCCTTAAACATAAATGCTTATCTGAATCTCCAGCTATCCATTCACACACCGCAACACCAGAAGCGCTAATTCAACATCTCCGAACTTTGGGATTTTGAAATTCGTGCTTCTGGGGTTTTGGAGTTTTGAGCTTTTGGCTTTATAATCTTGGGATTCTGAAATTCGATATTTCAGAATTTTGGGATTATAAAGTGTTCCTATATATATATATATATATATATATATATATATATATATATATATATATAGTCATAACATGTAGTGGAATCATAACCAGCACCATACCTCTCAACCTCTTTGTGCTAGAATTCTAGACAAAGTCTGTCAAAATGGGGGGATAATGGGCCATGACCAGGGACATAATGTATGTACAGCAGTTATAAATGTAGAATGTTGCTACAGTAGCAGGGTTTGTGTCAGCATACATGTTCAGAAGGATGTGAGTTCTGAAACTGAAATGTATGTCATCATTTACTGACAGAAATCCTGACATCATCACAGTGATTTACCACAGAAATGAAAATAATGATTCTGTGGAACAGAACAGAAATATGAGCAAAAAGCTGGACAGTCTGAAACAATCTGGCCAGTCGAGAGGTATGCTCAGAACCCCTTAGTGCAACAAATCTGGACCAAGCCTGACAAAGGGGGGGTAAAGCCATGAAACTGGGAACATATCCCAAATACTGGAGTAGATAAGGTGACACAGTTGATGCAGTAAAACCCTCCTGTCTATTGTAACATATATTGACTGGAATAGCCCAAGTCCAAAACCAAATTACTCCCCACTAGTTACTGACATAAAGCTTCACATCATCCCACTGATGTATATGGCTATATATGTATATGGGCATATATGTATATGGATATGTATATATATATGAAGTATATGGACTGTGTGAACAAAATCATCAGCATGTTTGCCACTTACACACTACCTCTACATATACTGGCCCAATTCACAGTGTAGCCTGACACCTGACTGTGGTATGGGACATGTGTCAGTCTGCCCCTACAAACATATACAGCTGATAGAGCACCAGACACTGGAGCAGCATGCAAAGACAGATAGAAAAGAACCCATAACACTTACATCTACTCCCCCTCCCTACACAGGCCAAATAATACATTCACAATACACTGCTACACAATCCTGACAGTCTGTC
Organism: Protopterus annectens; assembly: GCF_019279795.1. Lineage (NCBI taxonomy): Eukaryota > Metazoa > Chordata > Ceratodontiformes > Protopteridae > Protopterus > Protopterus annectens. The sequence goes on along the minus strand of NC_056745.1, from coordinate 1,395,412,648 downwards.
AACAATTGCCAGAAATACACAGTCCTCTGAACTGTATAGAGTCCCACAGAACATCCAGGCTTTGTCTTCATATTTAAGGCCTTCTACACATAACATGTCTGGCGGTCTGATGCATGACTGGGATGATAGCAGGAATGAAGTCACTATATAATGATATACTATACCTAGCCACCTCTTACAGCATGACATCTGAGCAAAGCCTGACATACTTGGGTCAGAGGCACAAATACAGGGGCATTATTGTCATATTGCTGTTATAAACTGAGAAAGTTGCTGGTGTAACAGGGTTGTTGTAACATATCTGTTCTGAGGGAAATAAAGTCAGAAACACACATGGATGTTACCATTTACTGACTGCAATCTTCAGGGTATGCTACTGAATTTCCAAGGCCAAAACATGTGTGAGTAACACACTGAATATAAGAGTCCAAACTCTGGCCAGTCTGCGGATAGCCCTACAGTTGAGAGTTATGTCAACCACGTAACACTCTCAGACTTAAATTCACACAGAGCAGCCATATCCACACATACCCTGTTAAACTAGCATTACTTCAACTGTATAACAGCAATACTTACATGCTGTCCCTATGTCTGGAACCCCCCCCCCCAGTTTGCTGGGCTTTCTCCACAGTGTTTGTTGTAAGAGGTATTTCCAACTACCCTCTGTGATGCTGTTTGTCACACACCTCCTTGAAGTTTTCCTCACAGGCAAGAAAAAGGGGCAATATCCACATGAAGTGCTCAGTTATAGGAGTGTGTTTCCATGTTATTGGATATGGGAATGATACCACAGCTGTTCTACATGCAATTAGCAAGTAGGGGACTCCAACTGATGCACATGCCATCAGCTGCTCATGAGCATTACCTATTAAATGTAAGCTGCTGCCCGTACAAAACAGATATATATCCTACATCTGTCTCAGAGAGAGAGAGAGAGACACACACACACAAACAGAAAGACAGACAGACAGACTGAAACTGATGGATTTTACCAAATGAACCAAAAAAAAATAAAATCATAGGTATGTTAAGCAATTAAGCATGTAATAGAATGTAGTAGGGGCTATGTAAATGTAGAAAAAAAGGAAGTTCAAACAATATTATGTCTCAACAACACATACTGTACTGATATATTGCTGAGCAGAACCTATGGCCATAGTATCTGTATCTGTCTGCAGTGACATAAAAAACAACTCAGGGCCCTGAGTCACCCCAGTTGCACAATACTGACTGTGACACTGCTAGGCCAGCTACTAGTATGTTGCAGATATCCATATGTTAATTGTCAATACAAATATGATGTACATATTTGTCTCAGACATGTGATGGACCTATACAGGGCATTTTTATACTGAAATATTGTTGCAGCTGTGTGTGTTGAACTGCATGTGATATACTGAGCACATACCAGTCAACTGTCCAGTGTTATGGACACTAACCATATGGGTGCTTATATTTGTAGTTATGTCATCAAGAGTTGTGTTATGTCTGGCAAATAATTGTAAACCTGTGAACACTGACATTACAACATCACCTTCTCTTTCTTTTGGCTGTAACCATTAGTGGTCACCACAGCAGATCATCTGTGTCCATGTCTTCCAGTCCTCTGCATCTTGCTCTGTCACTACAACCACCTGCATGTCCACTATCACCACATACATACACCTTATCTCAGGCCTTCCTCTTTTCCTCTTACTGGCAGCCTCATCGTTTTCCAAATATACTCAGCATACCTCCTCATCACACATCCAAACCAACATAATCCTGTCACTCCCTGGCTTTGCCCCAAGCTGTCCAACCTGAGCTGACCCCCTAACATACATATTACTAATCCTCTCTGCCCTCATCACACTCAGTGCAAATCTTAAAATCATTAAATCTGCTAAGTCCAGCTCTGACTCATGACTCTTTTTTCAATGCCAATGTCTCCAACCCATATAACATAGCTGGTCTCACTATCCTCTTGTAGACCTTCCCTATTACTGTTAATGGTACTCGTCTGTCACAAATCACTCCTGACACTCTTCTCCACCACCCACACCCTGCCTGTATGCTCATCTTCACCTCTGCCCCACACTCTCCATTACTCTGAACTGTTGCTCCCAAGTATTTACACCTATCCACCTTTGCAAATTGTATTCCCTGCATCCTCACCATTCCTCTGTCCTCCCTCCCATTCTCACACACATATATTCTGTCTTGGTCCTCTCTAGACCATACCTTCACTTCTCCAGGGTCTCCTCAACCTGTTCCCTATGCTCACTACAGACCACAATGTCATCTGCAAGCAGCACAGTCTATGGGGCCTCCTGTCTGATCATGTCTGTCAACCTGTCCATCGCCACTGCAAATAACTGATCCCTGATGTACTCCTACCTCCACCTTAAATGCATCTGTCACTCCCAATGCAGAACTCACCGCTGTTACACTAGCCTTGTACATATCCTGTAGCATTTTTACGGATTCCTCCGCCACTCCTGACCACCTCATACAATACCACAACTCCTCTCTAGGCATCTTTTCATATGCTGTCTGTAAGTCCACAAAGACACAACGCAGCTACTTCTGACCTTCTCTATATGTCCCCATCAACACTCTCAGAGCAAATATCACATCTGTACTGGTCTTTCCTGGCATGAAACCATACTGCCAATCAGTAATCCTCACCTCCCTTCTTAACCTAGCTTCTACCACCCTTTACCATTACCTCATGCTGTGACTGATCAGTGTTATCTCTCTGTAGTTACTACAGCTCTGCACACCACCCTTATTCTCATAATCAGTACCCAAACACATTTTATCCACTCCTCACGCATCCTCTCACTTTCCAAGATTACAGTAAGCAACCTGGTTAAAAAGACCACTGCCATTTGTCCTAAACACCTCCATGCTTTCACAGGTATGTCATCTGAACCATTCTTAAACCTCTTCCTAGCTATCCTTACTTCCCCCTTGATAATCTGTTGCATGTCCTGATTCACCATACCCACATCATCCAACCCTCTCTCTCTCTCATTCTGTTCATTCAACAGCCCATCAAAGTTCTGTTTCCATCTGCTCTACACACTCTCCTTGCTTGTGAGTACATTTCCACCATTATCCTTTATCAGCCTTATTTGCTGCACTTCCTTCCTAGCTATGTGCCTCTGTCTAGCCAATTAGTACAGGTACTATTCTCCATCCTTGGTGTCCAACCCTACATACAATCCATCAGATGCCCCATCCTCAGTCTTTGCCACCACTCACTTTTCCATGCACCCCATCTCCCTATACATCTGTCTACTTCCTTATTTGTCTGACAATCCCACTTCTCCTTGGCCAGCCTCTTTCTCTGTATACTCCCCTGTACTTCCTCATGTGACCACCAGGTCTCCTTGTCCTCCATCCTCTGTGCAGATGTAACACCAAGCCCCATTCTACTCATCTTCCTCACTAGCTTGGATGTAGTTACCCAGATATTTGCTAAGTCTTCACTGTCACCCGCTGCCTGTCTTAACTCCTCCCTGAACTCAACTTCACAATCACCCTTTCTCAGTATCTACCATTAGATCCATGGTGCTGCCCTCACACTCCTCCCCCTCCTCTTGATCACCAACGTCATCCCACAGGCCAACATTCCATGCTGCCTAACTACACTTTCCCATGTCACCACTTTACAGTTACCAATCCCCTTCAAACAGGCCCACCTGCATAGGAGATAATCCACCTGTGTGCATCTTACTCCACTCTTGTATGTCACCCTATGCCACTCAGTTTTGTAAAACTATATATTCACCACATCCATGTCCAACCTCTGTTGCAAACTCCACCACCATCTCATCTTCTGCATTCCTTTAATGCCTACCCATCAGTTCTGCATTTCCTCTGTCCCCTTCACTAACATGCCCATTGAAATCTGCTCCAAACACCACTCTCTCACCCTTGGGTACACTCATCACCACTCCATTCAACCACTCCAAAGTGCATCTTTCTCATCCATCACACACACAATTAGCAGAGCATATGTGCTAACAACTGTCATCATTACACCATCAGTTCCCAGCCTCCTAAACATCACTCTACTCGACACTCTTATCACCTCCACAAACACTCTTGGCATAATATTCCTTCAGGTTAACCCCTACACCAGTTCCCCTCCCATATACACCATGATAGACCTATTTCTACCCAACTCCAATACACACAGCTGTACACCCCTTCTATCTGGTCTCTGGCACACACAATATACCCACCTTTCCTCTGTCCAGCATATCAACTAGCTCTGTCCTCATACCAGTCATACTCACAACATTAACAGTTCCTACCCTCACTACCACACCTCTATCCTTTCTCCTCTCTGCCTGCCATATGCGCATCAAACATCCTCCAGGGTATGTCTGTGAATGCAAAGGCTACTGCACTATCAAATGACATACATGTGTTACAGCAATATGAAGAAAGTGTCACTAATTGTGGCCCATAGCCCACCATGTATGTGCAGTGTTCTCCAGATGTCCTGCCCCAACAGGTTGACATGACTGACTGGGCAGCAAGACTCTAATTACAGGGAGCCATACTGACATAGAACAGAAATGTATAGCAGGTATTAACTGTGCATATATATGTATAGATAGGTGTACCTGGCTGCCTCATAACAACTGACATGGTATGCAAAACATCAGTAAATAAGCTGTACATGTTTTACACATGTGTAACCTTAATTTCTGTACATCCAACAGAGTTACACTTCTGCAGCTACTGGTGGTGGCATTGCCCTGACACAGACATGGGTAGTATAATAAGCATGAGTATCACATTGAAATTGTAGAGGTGGCCAGCTGTGTTCTGACCCTGTGTCCATGCCTACTACAAACAGATATATGACCACTCACATAGCTGTATGGCCTCAGCAATACCTTACTTGTAAAACCTGTCCCCATCAAAGTAGAGTAAACCCCTTTGTTGGACAGCAGCAATGCACAAAGCACATAATGTGATGTTATACTGGCTGTATAGGGCAAAGTAGGAGCAGGCACCAACTAGGCAGCATGTCGACCTTTGTCTGAATGAGCATAATAGGTCACAGGTGGACTACTGTAAGGCTAACTATGAGAACAAATTGGACACATCCGCTAAGGGCAATCACAAGGCCATCTTCAGATATGTCTGCAGTCTCAGAGGCAACAACCCAACCCACCCTGTAATGGTGGTCAATCACAGCACATACACACACACCATAGCTACACCCAACCTGCTGCAGACAGGTTTAGGGCAAACATCACTCCCTGGCTCACCATCAGTATAGGTGGATATGCAGAGCACACTCAACCCTCCCCTGATCATCATGAATCAGGTCCAAACTGCCTAATCCAAGTTAATAAAAGCAAGTCCCATTGGGGCCTGATAATATTCCTGTCTGCATCCTATGTGAACCCAGTCATATGCTTCTAGCTCCATTACACACTATATGCGAGCAAAGCCTGAGCACCATTAACATCCCATCTGCAAGGAACACGGCCACTGTCATCCCTCTACACAAATGTGAATGATGAATGGTGGTTTATGCAATGTACTGGCCCTCATTGGGAGGAACATGACACATCAGGACCAGGAGTACAATGCATGTTCATAGAGTGCTGCCAGGTACAGGGGCATGATGTGCTTGTAAGTGGTGGCTAATGATAGTCCATATTAATGTGCTGACTCTATAAAGAACTCTGGACAATGTCTGAGGTCCTGTGGTGTGTTTCCCTGTTTATGTCTTCCAGGTGCCATGCAGCGGAAACTGCCTTGCACAGATGTGGAGACAGCAGCCATCACAGAAGCTGTAATCTTAAACTATGCCATCTTTTCTGGCCATAGCCAGCAAAATCTACGGGAGCAGACTGCCCTGTGGGATGAGATCATCCACAGAGTGAACATCTTGGGCCACCATGGACGCACATATGATCAGGTCAGGCATAGATCAAATGACCTGATAAGTCATGCTCAGCAAATGGCTGCTGCTGTAGCAAGGGACCATACTGCTACTGGTGGGGGGCCAGCCACACAGGCCCCACTTATGGTGACAGAGGAGCCCCTTGCCAGCCTTGAAGTAGCCCCCACACAAACTCAGTTACGGGAAACAGCAGTCATGGAGGTGGGTGGCACCCAGGCAGCAGGCGAGGAGTATCCAGATAAGGCTAAAGTGCACATCAATGTAATGAGGTAGCATTTAAACTGTCTTCTACAGAGTCTCTAGATGCATATGTCAGTGCAAAATGGATTAGTGGGTGGGGTTTAGTAATGCACACAAGTGCACATCTATGGTGAAGGACAGCAAATTGTGTAATATCATAGTATGTACTGTACCTGTGTAGAAACATAGCGTTCATCTTGTACCAGTGCCTAATGTGAATCTGCTGAGAATACCTCTCCCTCACAACTACATAGGCCCTTCTAGTCTGCACATGGGACAGCAGCCTGAAGTCGGTAAGTATGGGATTTTCCTGTTGTGGCTCACCAGTACCCCAGGCATGCTAAAGTTAATGCATGTGACCATGCGCACAACTGTTATACTCACTTGTGGTGGTGTTTACTGCATTGCATCACGGAGGTCATCACAGGGGCCTATTTGCAGGAGATGTCACATATCTGTAGCATACCTCACAACTTGCCATTGCAGGACATCTGGACAAAGACTGACAAAATGGGGGGATAAAGGCCCAAAACTAGGGTCATATTGTATATATTAGTGGTATACAGTGCATATAAATGGTGTACATACCTGTTACAATGCCAGGTATTTGTGATATACAAAAATGAGAGCACAACAGACAAGTTCAAAATACTGCCAATCTTTCCTGTGCTCTATAACCTGTACAATTCAATTGTAAAGCAAACAAATCAGTTAGGGGAATGATAATGACACATAACAGTAGTACAACAACCCAGATGCATATGTGTGCACAGGCTGAAGCTACTACTGTGTTGAGGCAGCTTTCAATATAACTACAGCAGTCCATCTTATCGGGTATACACCTGCCACCAATGACAGAGACTCTTTGATTAACAGCAAATAATGATCAGCTGTCCTACCAGGATTATCCTAATATATTCCCAGTTGCCTGCTACAGCAACAGCCATGGTTTACATAGAGCTGATGAAGGTGCTAAGGAATCACATGTTTGAGATGTATCAGCCTGGAGAAGGGTACCAAAACATTTCCACAGCATTGCACATACCAAGGAACACAGTGCAGACAGTCATTAAAAGGTGGTGAAAATATGGGGCTACAGTGACATTGCAAAGGAGTGGATATCTCACCAAAGTCTATGAGAATACAAGACCAAAACTGGCCAGGGAGGCTGCCAGGAGCCCTACAGCAACAGTGAAGGAGTAGCAGGATCTATGGCAAGTACTGAGTGTATACTACATGTCACAATGATCTTCCATGGTCTCCATATGTCCAGCCTATAGGGTAGGGTTGGAAGATGGCAGAAGTTCCTCACACCAAACAATACCCAGGCCTGGTGAAAGTCTGAAAACAATACATCAGATCTCCAAAAAGCAAGTGGGAAAATGTGTTATGGTAATACGGGACCATGGTTGAACTCTTTGGCCACAATTCTGACAGGTGTTTTTGGCGCAATAATACCACTGCACATCACCACAACAACACCACCCCCATGGTGAAGCATGGTGATGGCAGTTTCCTGCTTTGGGGTTGCTGTTCACAAGCTGTAACTGGGGCTGTAGCCAAGTTAGAGGGGATTATGAACAGTTCTGAACACTGGTCCCTTGTGGCTGCAATCCTGGTATCTGCCCCATAGCTGTGGATGGTGAGGAATTCCACCTTTCCACACAACAATGGCCCAAACCATACATCCAAATCAACAAAAGGATGGCTTCACCAGAACACATGCAACATTCTGCACTGGCCAAGTCAGAGCCCACACCTACATCCAATAGGATATATGCAGGGTGACCTGAAGAGGGCAGTGCATGGGGGATGCCCTTGTAATCTGACATAGTTGGAGGTGTTTTGCAAGGGTGAGTGTGCAAACATTGGCAAGTCAAGATATGCCATGCTGATAGACACCTTACCAAGAGGACTGTAGGATGTGATTAAATCAACAGGTGCTTTGGGAGGGTGGCCTAATGGTTAAGGTGTTTGCCTTACAAACACAAGGTGCAGGGTTTGAGTCTCACAAGGGATAATTGGCTAGGCTTAAAATGGCTCACAAGGGCAGTTAGCTTAGTACCAATCTATGAACCTAATCTATGAACCTAACAGAATATTAATTTAAGGGTATGCACACTCATGCAACCAGCCTATTGTACCTATTTCAGTTATGAGATGTTATCTGTAACTGATGTGTATGTTTTCACTTGGATTGCACAGGTTATATGTCATATGAAATTATAGCAATGTTATGACCTGATTTCTGAGGTGTCGTGATATATCACAAAAACCTGGCTTGTTAGGTGTGTGTACACTTACTATATCCACTGTAAGCTTGGGAAGTTGTTTGAGTAACCGGCATTGTTTTAACATACATGTACTGCATGTTATGCAGTCTGCACCTCAAATTAGGACATTAATTAGTGGCACCAATCCACAGGTCAACCCAGTCATGTATCAGACAAACACAGGCGTTATGAGGAACAAAACAAACATATGAGCCACACATGTAGACATTCAGCAAAACCCTGTACAGTTGGGAGGTATGTTCTGTAGGAGTTGCCACACTGCTATACAGGTGAACAGCAATAATTTACATGGGTGCAGTGTGTACTAGGTGAAGGGCCATCACCTACTAACACCACTCACATATCCCACAGTTGTATATTAGTAGTAATGGTAATTGGAAAGGGTTGCACTGCATGTGGCTGAGGGTCTATTCAGAATGTGTATGTTATTTTCTGACTGTGTGCCATGAATGCCCTAAGTTGGCTAATGTGAGGTCTGTGTAATTCCTTTAAGGCACTTCACGTGTGTGTGTGTGTGTGTGTGTGTGTGTGTGTGTGTGTGTGTGTGTGTGTGTGTGTGTGTGTGTGTGTGTGTGTGTGTGTGTGTGTGTGTGTGTGTGTGTGTGTGTGTGTGTGTGTGTGTGTGTGTGTGTGTGTGTGTGTGTGTGTCTGTGTACCAGCAAACTTTATAGTGCCGGTAGTAATTTACATATATTGTTTTTCCCTCACAGGTGGACATGGTGGCCACAGTCCCTCCTCTCTGCACACTCTGACCATGATAATACTCATATTAAGGCACAGGTGGGGTTGTCAGGGGCTTAATCTATGCCATTGGTTGGTATCCCACTATTGTCAACCCCATCCTCACACACAGTCACAATACCCATACATACTCAATCACCAGTGGCCACAGATAATAGACAGTTCACAGGTGGTGGCATGGAACAGGCTACTGTGGTGACTATGGCAAGAGATGGTGCAGGCACTAGGAATAGCCAGAGTGCTAACGAGGTCCCACACAGGCACATGGGCAGGGGTGCTCAGAGGAGGACTGCAGCCTGTCATGTCCCTGTTGCAAGTGCCACAGCAGCAGTCACCAGATGCATGTTTTGGACCATCATGGAGGCACAAGCATATAATGAATGTAACACCAGACATATACACAGGGTTGCGGATGAGCACATCCCTGGTGTCTGTGGCGATATTTCTGAACTCATTGCAGCCATCCGTGAGCGTACTGAGGTCATGGATAGGCGGTGGGGGAGATCTTGGCACTCCTCAACTGTGGATGTGAACAGTGGACCTCATACAGTAGACCTAGGAATGTGTACTGTGAGTACCATGACATAAAATATGAAACCATGGCCATCAGTCTCACACAGACAAGATACTCTTCTCTCACACACATTTGCCAGGACTGAGATTAGAACCCCTACATATTTATTTATTGTTACTACATTGCTACGCATTTATTGCATGTGCCACAGAGGTTACAGGGGGACACTTGTCCAAAGGTACTTCTAAGGTGAGGGACATCACCAGGCCTTGCAAATTATGATAATGGGTGATATACTGGGTGAGAGAGGCCACAAAATACTGTAACCTACACATAACACACACACACACACACACACACACACACACACACACACACACACACACATTTGCCAAGACTCATATTAGAACCCCTATCTATGCAGTTATTGGTATTATAGTGTTATGCAGTTACCGCACACACCACAGAGCTTATAGGCCAGGGAGTGTCCCAAGGTACCTATATAGTTAATAACATCTACAGCACTTGTAAGGTATGACGATGGTAGCTGTAATAGGTGAGAGGGGCCACCAACTACTTTCACCCACATGTTTACACACTCACAAACACTTTTATACACACTAATGAGCACACACACACACACACACACACACACACACACACACACACACACACACACACACACACACACACACACACACACATTTGACAGTACTGAGATCCATAGGTTCAAAGATTCATAGGTGTGCATATAGCAAATGGCCATGGAGGCTTTACAAGGCTAGCTCATGGGAATACACTGGCATCATGCCACCTGACAATACTTTCCAGTGTGTCTACTGAGTATAGTCACTGGAGTGATCCCCAGGGTGGGTATTCTATTCCCAAGCTACCCCTCCAGATTTCTCTTGAAGAGGGCCAGTGATGTGCTTTGCTTGACATGTATGTGACATCTATTCCATAGCATGGCCAGTCTCTGAGTTGTGAACCTGTCCCTTCAGCATATCCTGTTGATTGTGAGGATGGGGTTGAGGTATCTGGGCATGTTATGTGGACAGTTTGGTTTCTTCAGATGTAGCATTCCTAACAGGGTTGGGTCAGACATGGCTGTGTATGTCAGGCAGAGATCGCACCTAAGTAGCCAATATGAGACAGCGATTCATTGGAGTTGTTGGAGTCTGTCCATATGGGGCTAGTGTAGAGTACCTAAGATCCTCTTTGTGAGGTACATTTGCAGCCTCTCCTGTTGTTGCAGGTGTCCAGTGGGGTACATGGCAAATGGGCCATAATACACATCGATTGGCCTACTGAGGAGAGGGTGCAGGGAAACAATGTCCTTTTACTGCCCGGATTCAACACCCTTAGTCAGGAGAAGTGACACATGGAAGGACTTTCGGAAGACAGTGTCAGTGTGGTGGTCAACAGAAAGCTCACTGTCAACCTGTGTTCCCAGTTCCCTTATACCAACATTGTTGTTCAGTGGAATACCATCAATGTATTACTTTATGGGAACCATGTCGTACCCAAAGGGTTGGCAGCACATCATCTGGCATTGAGCTTATGTACAGGGTTCTGACAACAGTCATAGGTCTCAGAGAGGCATTTGTGAAGGATGTCTACCTCAAGTGGGGAGGTAATAATACCACCCACCTTGTAGTCATCTACAAACATTGTCATCCAGGGTACCTTTGTACTGGGCTGGTCCTCAGAGGTGTGGATCCCAAACATGAGGGAACCCAGGACCACAACCTCTGGGACTCCACTCGTGACTGTTTAGCAGTCTGACATGGAGTCCACTACTTTCACACTGTGGATTCAATCTGTGAGCCAGTTTGCAGGACACCTACTGATGTAGGGGTTGCTGCCTGTCTGAGTGTGTTTGTGTATGATTCCTGAGTGGGGAGTGATATCCAAGGAATAGATGGGCAGCCTATCTTGTTATCTATTCCATACTGTCACATAGTTATTGCACATGGCACAATGCTTATAGGGCTGCAGAGTGTCTACAGGTCCCTCTACAGTGGATGACAACTGTTGGCCTTGTAAGGTGGACACTGGGACATGTACTAGGTGGGCAACAGCAAATAGTAGCAAAACCCACCCCCCAATGGATATGGTTCTCACACAAACACAACAATCCCTCCCACAGACAGGATACTGTTCTTGCACACACACAAATACTAGCCAGGACTAAGATTAGAACCCCTTTTTATCTATTTATTGCTACTACGGTGTTATGCATTTATCATATGCGCCACAGAACTTATAGGGTGAAGGCTGTCCAAAGGTACTTCTAAGGTGAGGAACATCACCAGCCCTTGTAAAGTATGACAATGGGTGATGTACTGGGTGAGAGAGGCCACAAAATACTTTAAACTACACATATACATGCACACTTTTACATTTGCCAGGACTGAGATAAGAACTCCTACCTAACTAGTTATTTGTACTATAGTTTTATATAGTTATCGCACACACCACAGAGGTTATAGGGTTAAGGCCTGACGAAAGGGAGTTCTAAGGTGAATGTTATCTGAAGGACTGCTAAAGTAGGGCAATGGGAAGTGTACTGGGTTTGAATGGACTCAAAATCTTTAACTTATAAACATACACACACACACCTTTACATTTTCCAGGACTGAGATTAGAACTCCTAAACAGCTAGTGATTGGTACTATAGGGCTATGCAATTATCACATGCACCATAGAGCTTATAGGGCTAAGGCTTGAGGAAAGGGACTTCTATGGTGACAGACATCTGCAGCACTGCTAAAGTAGGACAATGGGAAGTGCACTGGGTGGGAAAGGCCTGTTAATTCCTAGATCTTACTGACATGCCCAGTGTGATCTTCTATAGTAAATGTGAGACTCCATTCCAGGGATTGTTGTACTCCAGTCCAGTTTGTTTTGTGCTACAGCCATACCTCTCAACCTGCTGGTGCAGTATATTTGGAGATAGCCTATCAAAATGGAGCAAAAAGCGGCCATACGGTGATTGTGACTATTTCTCTTACTAATGTATGGGTTGCTAGGGTTACAAGGTTTGTTTTAGCAGACATCTGACATATATGACGTTTGACAGTGTCATGTTCTGTGGCTGCAGACATGTCACCATCATTCGGGGTTAGGACTGCCTGCAATGAGTGCATTCCCATGTTTAGACTCCTAGCCCTGTCTGTTCACTGTACAGAATATCACAGAATGTCCAGATTTAGGACTCATATATCTGGTTGGTTACCGAAGCGAGTGCGGTTTTCAAGGAAAACTGTTTTGCAAGTCACTCAGGGTTGAAGTCAGATATTATTGACAGGTGATATTGCAGTTTCAAACTTCATACCCTTCAGACATTCCATGCTAATACAATCATTCCATCAGAGATTGGCATAATGGTTAAGGTGTTTACCTAACAGACACAAGGTGCAGGGTTTGATTCTCACATGGGGTAATTGGCTAGGCTTAAAATAGTCCACAAGGGCAGTTAGCCTAGTACTAATCTATGAAACTATGAAACTATGAAACTAAACTTTCTAACATTATTAGAGCAGTATTTCAAAGGTGTCCTTCTCTTTGGACCTTTATCACCCCATTATTCATGTCTTTGTCCAGATTTCTGGCTCTCTGAAGCTGGCATGTTTGCTCCTAGCAGTTAGCAGCATGGCCCTTCTTTGCATTTTGTAGACTGTGTTATGTTAGTGTTATGGACCCCATGACACTCCCTAACAGGGCACTGTGGGTGAGGCATGGGCATTTGCCAGAGGCCTGTAGGCCAGGTTTGACAGATGTAGGCCATCTGTAGCAAGGCAGTGCATTCTGATGATCATATGTTCCCTGGCTGCCAGGCAGTGGACACCCCTGGGATGGCACCAGTAAGTTGACTGGGTGTTACTGACAACTGCTTTCTGTTCATGTTGAGCCATCACTCTAGTTGACAGCTGGATGCTGCTTAAGGCTAGGGACATGTTGCTGCATTTCTATGGGACTATGGGTGTGGGGGGGGTGACAAATATGTACACAATACACATTTGCACAGACTGTGCTGATATTTGCTTAACATTTTGCTCCGATTTAGCATAGTGGTGTGCCCTATGCTTGAGACTGCAGGCATAACAGTATCGACCACAGGTCAGATTGTTCCGGCATAAATATTTTTAGTTTCAGACTTATTACCTTTCAGAGCCATACTGCCACTGCCAGACCTGTTGTGATATCACTGTGTAAGTCTGTAGGTGGAATTTTCATGGATGTCACCATGTGGAGGCCTTTGCCAGACATTCCTGTATGGTTTTCTACAGATGGTCTGGTGGGTGAGGCTGGGGGTGAGTATGGGACCCCCCACTTTGACATTCATGCATGTGACCTATGACCCCCCCCCGTTATTTGGCTCACCACATATATTGCAGGGGTGTTTGTTAACTAGGGTGGTACTACATAGTGTGGGTAAGCCAGTACTGGGCATACACTTCCTGCTGTCTCACATAGCTGTCAGTTGTCTGCTGCTATCCCAGTAAGCCACTCCATACCCTTGCATGCTTGCATCAATACTATAGATATGCTATCAGAACATTCTACTCCATTCATTTATTGTTAAGAAGACTGACTTACCTTGTGCCTGAGGCAGTTGTGAGGGCAGTGCTCGAGGGCTGACTATGTCGAATGCACACAGTGCACTGCCTATACATGGTAAGGTATAGGTGGTGTGATGTTTGGCATCCATTCTACTGTGTGTGTGTGAGTCAGAGAGAGATATCAGTCCTTCAAGCCCTACAGTGTCAGTTCATGTGCTATGTGTTGCCTCATTTCCAAGGCCATGACATTCTGGGCATGCCTCCGTCTGCCTACAGGGGCAGGCTCAGGATGTTCCTCCTCCAAGTTCCTCTGTGCCTGTGGAGACCTTGGCAATGGTGGGGGGCTATGTGGCCCTTCCCTGTTTTGTTCCTGCTGCAGCTGTTTCCACAGGATCATATTGTGTATCATGGCACATACTATGAACATGTGTGCAGATGTGGCTGGAGAGTACTGCAAGGCTCCACTGAATATGTCAAGAGAGGAGAACCATGACTTGAGCATCCCAAAAACATGGTCTATAATGATCTTGGTTTGTGCGTGTGCCTCATTATGGCATTCTTGTGTGGGTGTGTGTGTGGCTCCAGTGCATAGCCAGCACCCCCCACCAGATGGCCATATGGGATGTCCCCACTGGCAAATGCTTGGTACAGCTGTGATGAATGCCAGGTGTGGGAGTCGTGATAGCTTCCAGGGCTGCCAGCACACACACTCCTGATAATGCCCTGGGCATGGCACATGACCTGACAGCTGATGGAATGGAACCCCTTGTGGTTAAGGTAGACCCTACCCTGGTCACCGGGTGGTGATTTGATGTGGATATACGTGCAGTCTGTGGCACCCAGTACCTGTAGGTATTATGCTACATGGTGGAAGAGACACATATTGCTGGACCTTTCCTCACGGGTGCTGGAGAAGTAAATGTGCCCAGTGGCCTGCGGTCGCATGGCATCCAGGAAATGGTGGAGTATCCTGGACGTAGATGCCTGTGAGACCCCCATGATATCCCCAGTTGGTCTTTGAAAAGTACCTGTAACTAGAATTCTTAAGGCTACACATACCTTGGTATTCACTGGGATGGGTCCCCCTCTGTTGGTTCTGGGTCTGAGGCAAGACCGGCACAGCTCAATGAGCTGCTGGAGTATGTCCCTGTCCACCCTGTAGCACTCTACTATCTCCAGATTATGTAGCCCTTGGTAGGTTACCCTAAGTCTGAACATTCTTCTCCTACTCCTCGGTCTGAGTCGGTTGTCAGCATTATCCTCCTCAGTGTCCTCAGCCTCTTGCACATACTGATAAATCAAAGCAACAGCAGCCCCTAAAATTTTTTGCTAGTTTTGTCAGTTAAAATTCCCCCATATGTGTACACCTATGGTGCAGAGTTTGTGGGAAAAAAACAGACTGAAAGGTGTTTGCATAGTTTATAGTGGTGTGCTGCAGATGCTGCCTGTGTGATTGGCTGGCTTTGAGACATTCCACCTGCCAGCTATTTTACTTGTATTTGAGTGGCTGTATTTTGCTATTTCCCTTTTCTTTTCCCCCTTCCCATTTCTGCCCCTTTTAAGCCCCGAGGCATGGCTCGCAAACCCACTGCCTAAATGTAAACAGTACTGCTATTTCCGTATTTTTTTTTGTTTAAGTCCCAGTGCGCACTGCGCACACCCATTTAGCTAAGGTAAACATATTTTATCTGAAATGGTCCTACCTGGATGCGAACATGCTCTTCATTTCATGGTGTAAGACATTACAGCCTCAGACACACCTCGTTGTTTAGCTCTGCTTAGGTAAACACAAACCCAGGCAACAGAGCTCCAGTGTGCTTACAGCAAGCATGACAAACCCACTTTTCATGTTACCTGCTCCTTCTGCCTACACTATCCTGTTCTAGCACCTACATGGTTAGATGTAGTGTGTGGACTTACAATATTTTGTGATTCAGTAAATTTCCTCTCATTTGCATACCCCACCGCCTTAGTCCACAGTTACTGCTCTGACAAGGAGCCTTTCCCCTTGACAACAGGTGTTCCCTGGTAATGTTCTCATTCTGCATGCCATTGACTATAATGGCAAAATGCAGATTTCCCCTAAAATTGAGTTTTAATATATATTTTTTTATTTTCTGCACAATCCCATTTGTGTGCCGCTGCTCTATGCTTAAACGGCTCAGATCGGCCAAATAAAATGCATTGATTTTTATTAAATTAAACATTTTCCCATGCCAGTGGCCATATATTTGGCCATTGGCATGCCTAAAGTTTATGATACATGGTTTTATTTGAGCTGTCATGCCTCCGCTTTGCTATTTGCATAAATGTGTTCAGTTAGTAACCAAAAACATTTCTGCAACTAGCACTGTTCCTGCACGGATGCTTGCCTGCTTCCTGAATAGCTAATTCACCTCATTTGCATGGTTTTCACCAGCAAATGAGGTAATTAGCATTCTGCATGGCTTTCCATGCAGGAACAGTGTCGGCAGGCTCGTGCATGTCAGATCAGCTGTTTGCTGAATCACTCAGCGGCCATATTCCATGCAGGAGCGGCTACACTGTTCCTGCACGGAATATTTTGTTTAATGAATCCCCAGGATAGACATCTTCAGAACCATAAAACCATGCAATCGAAGCAAGGAAAGTTAAAAACCTTAACTCATACACACCTGTGCTTAAAAGGCCAAACAGTTACAATGTAGCCAAAGCCCACTAAACAAATTAAAGGTGCAGTATATAGCAAAAGTGTCAGGAAATAATTTATAACATAGAAAAGCTAAAACATTGAAAGCAAATCTAATATAATAATATCAAACAATATTACAATTTTGATGCTCTAAACTTGAATTCACTAGTAATAGATATGATCTTTTTGAGGCCAGGAGAATTAGATGCATCCAGCCATAACTGCCATAATATCTGTTTATGCAGCAGCTGGTTTTGCCAGTCACCACCATAAACAGAAGGAATTATTTTTTTCTAAAATAGAAAACTTAAACTTAACATAATCCCTACAGGAGGTAGCACGCCTGGCTAGAGCACTTTTATTATCCTTAAACATACCCACAGCAACTTAGACTTAATCAGATTATTTTTCATAGACACATAATATTCCCATGCGGAGCTACTGACAGCTTTCCAATGGCTGTATCCCTTTTCCCTGTTCATGATACATGTGACCACCAAAGAGACCAATCTGATACCAAGGTCTCAGTTACTGACTAGTCTTTTCAATGATCCCAATATATTAAATTATAGTAGCTTATAAGCCACAATCACTCTTCAAAAGTATAGAATCTAACAGTCACATCAAATATTGTGAGTTAACCCTGTAGAAACAAAGACAGCAGCCACAGCCATTTATAAATGAGTAATGAAAGCAATGTACTTAAGAGAAAAATCCAGAAAACGCAATCCAGTAATTTGGCATGGAAGAAATAAAGAAAATGTTAAGCTATTTAATAAATCGAATTATTAAATATTTTAAATAGAGAGATCTCACCAGAATTACTCTTAACTACAATTAGTCTTGTTGCAACTTGCTATAAAAGACTGTAATCTATTTACCACTGTTGTGTTTTTCGGCTTTTCCCGGTTAGGGGTCGCCACAGCGGAACTCCGGTCTGCAAATGATTGGCAGTAGATTTTTACATACCGAGTTGCCAGCTCTGATGCACAACCTTCAATGAAGGTACGCCCATTCACGCATGTCTCCACCCAGAAGATGCTTTAGCTGAGAATCGTACGGCACAACATCTTACTGTGAGGTGACAACGCTACCGCAGCACCACCACCACAGTTGTAACCTATTTACAACTAAGCCACTAAAATACCCAGTGGCTGCAGAGGATTCACAAGCAGATTATCAGGGATTTTGTTTACAATCTCTAGACAGAGCAAGCTGCATTTCCATTTGTTGCAATCCCCAGAGAAAATGCTTTACTGATTCAGCTGTCAATAAAGTTTATCAAAACTATAATTCAGAATAAAGAACATAATACATGACTTTTGATATAGCTTTCTCTACAAGTTAGAGGTTTCCCCAAATGCAAACAGTAGTGACAGAACAGAAAAGAAAAGCAACGGCTCTGATTTACTACTCTTACATAGTTAATGTGATATCAAAACAGAATTCTTCTGCTTTAAACCAAGTTTTCAGAGCATACAAGCAGCTCCATTCCAACATAAGGTATTTCAGCCCTTGATAGGAAACACTGTAAAAGGACAGCTATAAATTCCACAAACATAACAAAATATGTAACTATTGTCTTCTCTCTTCTGAATAACATGGATTTTGGTACAGTCATAGTGCTTCCACCATGCTTTGGACCCCGACAGACTATATCCTCTTGGTCTTCATTTTTATTGACCTTACTAGAGATTATCTGCTTGACAATACAGTATTAACTAACCTTCTCTTCAAAACTGATTTTAGCCCTGACATAATTCCCTGGTTCCAAAGTTAACTTTCCAACTGACATTTCTCTGTGCTTTTTAGCAATGGCATCTATCCTTCCACACCTCTACATAAAGGTGTCCTCCACAGCACCATTCTTGTCTCCTACTTTTCTCCCTTTTTCTTAATATTAACAACATTAATAAGCTCACACTTGAGAAATCCCACCTACTTATCTTACTGTACACCAATGACATGTTGGTTTTACAGTCCTGCCGTCCAGCAAGACCTCCAAACAGATTTTCTCCCCCTCATTAACTGACTCAACAAACTCAATCTGAACTCTTCCTAAACTAAATCATCAATAATATTTGGTACTACCTCAGAATTACAAAACTCTCCCAGTACTTTGCTTATCCATGCCTGCCTTATCGACACTATTGAACAAGTTAATTCTTTCAGATACCTTAGGATTTGTCTTAACCCCTGAATTAATTTCCACCAGCATCTTAATAATACGCTTCTGCTTTCCTCTCCAGGACAACTGGAAATTCCAAAGTCATTCTCCTGGTCAACCATCATGAATACTGCCTCCCGCTATTGGCAGCTGTCTCCAAAGGAAACTCTTCCACCATCCAATTTCAAACCTCAGCTGCTAGTTCATCACACTATCTCCAAGGCATGAACACTACTCTACTACTTTTCAAATCAATCATCTTCCTGTAGAATAATGAGTCAATCTGCTTCTGATGTCTCACTCTTATAGACTTCTTAGGGAAAACCCCTGCTTACCACTTGCTTTGACTTGTTTAGAAAAGCTTTCTCATTCAAGCACAGTCACATAGGGCTACTTCTGCAAGCCCACAAAACTAAACTTTGTTGCTTTGACCAGTTTTTCTCTGCTCTCAAGGCCAAGCTCTGAGAAGCTGCTCATTCATATCTTAGAGAACTCACACAACAGAAAGACCATCTGAAGTCCCAAGCTAAATGCAATTCCTAGCCATCAGGTCACATTGCCTATTCTCTTAAATTCTCCCACTCTGCCTAATGTTCCTATCATTAACACCTATATATTCAGTATTTTTAATATCTACCTATACACCAAAATGCTGCTTATTCATTTGTGAATATTATATTAGGATATTATATATCATTGATTTTTGTTGGATTGCATATTTCCTTATGTACTTTTTGTTGTGGGCTACATACTTCCTGTTATAATCCATTTACTAATATGCTTTCTGTTTTACAAAGTTAAATTATATGTGTTTGCTCCCTTTTGCTATGCTTTGTACTTTTAATTAACTGACTATAGGTTTTGTTAATTCGTGCTTATTGTATGTTTTTTGCTTTCCTTCTGCACCTATTTTGGACTGAGACTGACATAGGCCCATTAGGATCAGTGCTGTACCCCAGTTACCAAACTGAATGAATGGCTGAACAGCTGAATAAAATAACTAAATAAATAAAAATAATAAATGAATACCTGCATCTATGAATATATGCCATCCTTGACACTAATGAACAAACAGCCCTCTTCACTTCACTACATTAAGTGTTTGAACGCTTACCCTACATATGTTCCATTTACGTATATCTGTTCCTCCTCCATTCCTCTCATTGTAATTCTTAAACAGTCGTTATATTGGCACTTCCATGTTCCATCTGTGTTGTCATTGCCACATGCTTCTATGATACCAGTTGTGAGGAGTGAGTACATAATTCCAGTGACTTCCACCAAGTTATATGTGATGGACAGAGACTGCCTTCTCACAATCTGCAACACTGCTGCCAAATAATATGTAAGCGATTCTTGGCCTTAATAACATGCAGCAAATAAACATTGCTGTTCTGAGTAGTAGCGGCTGGAATATTCAAATAAACTTTAGACTCACCAGCTTCACAGCAGACTTACCTTCACTGTCTCCACTGGATATTATCCACCTTGCTCCCAACCTAAATGCATTCCAGTGCTATCGTTTCTACAGTAAGTAGAACTTATCCAAGATTGTTTTGGCCACATGCACAGAGTGTTTTCTAGGAAAGATCGATGCAATGATTCTAGTACTAAAGCCTTCTTCCCTGTTTTCAGGCAAAGTTACTACCACCAGCCAGAACAAACTGACACTCTAAGAACACGATTACTGTTTATCCTTAAAATAAGCCAACTGTTAAATATGTGTATGGCAGCAGTATATATAACTCATTAACCCAATAATAATTTTCACAAAAAGTCTTCAGCCTCATAACAATGTTCAGATATTTTCCTTCTGTTTTATTGGTTGAATGTTATCTTCATGATCTTTCAATTGATGTATTAACCAGAGTGCCTCCACTATCATTTTATATCATTACTTTCGATGTTTTCAACTTCATTAATCTGAATTTTATCTGCTTCATCTTATCATTTTCTTTTTCCTACCATCTTCTCTTTCTTTACTTCTTGTCCTTCCCTTTTCAGTTTTCCAAATGTTACATCAAATATTTTTCTAGCAAGCTACCTTCCTCCTCCTTCATAGTTTTAATACCCTAAAACAGTAGAGATACTCAAAAACAGTATAGATGCCAAATAAACAACTGGATTTTTTAAATTCAGATCTCCTTCCACTTTCTTATTATATGCAGTTCCTCATCTAAATGGATTGAGTCTTGATCCCAAAATAAAACTGAAAAAATATCTAACAATCCTTTTCCATTACACACACACACACACACACACACACACACACACACACACACACACACACACACACACACACACACACACACACACACACACACACACACACACACACACACACATTATTACATTTCCCCTTTCACCAAACCTGATTCCTAATATGTTTATTTAATTTCCAGTAAAAATATATTTCAATTATCTTGTTTTTTCACTAAACCCTTTACTTTTTGACATTTTTAATCCAGTTTTACATAACCACCTTTCCACCCTTGACATAGTTCCCTCATCCCATATTATATTTTTGTTACTATAACTAAATCATCTGTATAGGAAACATATACAAGTTTATTGCACCTGTTTGTATTCCTCATCCTGATTCTATCATTCCAGCAGTACATTTTATAGTAATGTATTCTAGATTAGCACAAATAAACATATACTCATTATTCACCCTGTTAACTCCTTTTTCAATTTTTATTTTCTTTCCTAACTAACCAGTTACCATAACCTTCACCCAAGGCATCTCATAACACTTATTTAATAGTATTATTAATAATAATAATTTATTACAAACATTTTGTACTTGTTTCCCCATATACCCCTTCCTCATCACTCCTACCAAAACAACCCCCATTTTTAATTATCTTCATAAAGATTTTATAATTAGTATTCTCCAGTGTTATTGGCCTACTTTTCTAAACATTTTTGTTTCATCTTCCTTCCATTTTAATTTAATCACCCCAGCACATATATTTTCATTGTCTACCCCTTCCTCTACCATTCATTCAGTATTTCCACAAATAGTTTTTTTCCCTTATACACATCACCTTATAATAGCCATACCCTAACCCATCTAAGCCTGGTGCTGATTCTTCCCTCCCTTCTTTTATAACATCTTCCAGTTCTTTCAATTCAATTCTTTCTTCTAACTTAAATGTTGCCTTATTTTCCATCGTATCTTTTCAACTTATTCCTTCTTTTGCATTGTTTCTTCATTTTTTCTACTGTCACTATAATTTATTCTTGTTTTTATGTTGCTACCATATTTTTATTTACGATACCATCCATGTTATCTTTCTTCTTTTTACCTGCTTTCCTAAAAAGGTTGAAACTTCTTCTTTTACTTTTAAAAATATTTCTGTCTGTACATTTCTGTCTGTACAACAGTCTTAATTTTTTCTTTAATTTTTTCTCTAGTTTTCTCATGCCATTTTTTTGTTTACTCTTATTCTGCTTCTTCCTTCTTCCACTCCTTTATCAAACTCTTTCAACATCTATTCTCTACATATACTGATTCCCCATCACTTCTTCCAAAATAACCCCTACACTTTTTTCTATTATTTCCTTTATCCCTTCTTTTCTCAAAAAAATTGAACATGATTTCACATTCCCGTTTATTTTTTTTTACCTCTCCCTCCCTCCCTCTCTCTCTCTCTCTCTTTATATATATATATATATATATATATATATATATATATATATATATATATATATATATACTTCCAAAAAGTATTTTTATATTTCTCTTTAAACACTGCCCACCATTTTGTCCTGCTTACATAAAATACTCTTATTGTCATGTGTTCTTTTCATAGTCTACATCCTTCCACTTCATTTATTTCTGTCTGCTTACATCCCCTGTTAACTGAGTAACCTACTGGTGGACAAGGTTTGAATTCTCAAGCTTCAGCTGCCAAAACTTCAACTTGCCAGTGATCAGAGTCCCTTCATAAGAAACCACTGTCCCTTTTTAGCAGAATTTCCCCCTTTTACAAGTTGATGTGACTGTGGAGTTGGTATACATATATATATATATATATATATATATATATATATATATATATATATATGGGTCACCTTCAGATGCCAGATGACCGACAAGGTGAGAGGGTAAGGGTAATAGA
The DNA here is from genome assembly GCF_019279795.1 of Protopterus annectens. Classification (NCBI taxonomy): domain Eukaryota; kingdom Metazoa; phylum Chordata; order Ceratodontiformes; family Protopteridae; genus Protopterus; species Protopterus annectens. The sequence continues at coordinate 1,395,389,412 of NC_056745.1, read as the reverse complement.
GGGGATAGTAGGGTTTGTTAGGGAGGGGTAAGTGGAGAGGGGGGGGTGGGTTTGGGGGTGTGTGTGTGGGCGGTAGTAGGGGGGAGGGGTGAGGGGGGGGGTAAGTGTTAGGGTGCAGTTAGGCAGGGGTGGTAAGTAGTGTAGGTAGTAGGTGGTGTTAGGGTAGGGTTAGAGGGTGGTGTTAGAAGTAGTTGTTAGGGTAGGGTAGGGTATATATATATATATATATATATATATATATATATATATATATATATATGTATATAAGTTTGGGGGTGGGGGGCTTTTTTGGGAAGATATTTTCAGTGACTGCATTTCAGGGATTCTCTGTGCATTTGCTTTCATCTTCTCATAGTGCAAGTATGTTAACCATGTTATTCCTTTTTCCTTTTTTTTTGTTATTTCTTCATTATCACCTAACACAGCCAATATTGTTCTATAAACTGAAAAAAATCTTCCCTCTACCCCCACCCATTTTCTACCCCTCCTGCTTCTTCCTTAATGTCATCTGAACACATACCATAATCTCTGTTTTAAAAACTGCCATTTGTACATCTAGTCTCTATTTGTTTACATTCACAAGTCCCCGCATCAGTTCACTTCCTTTTACATCTTTACATCTTGTGTTATTTTTCCCTTTTCTTTTTGTACTTTACAATTAAGTCCCTGATCATTCTTGACATGTTAATTTAGTGCATTGTTTTAATTCTTCAAATATTTTTTTCTTTCTGATTATTGTTACCCTTAAACAATTTCCATTTTATCTCACATCACGTATCATCACGCTTCCTGCTATCACAATGGTTACCTCTAATATTTTACTTAAGCTTCTCATTAATATCTGTAACCCAGACCAGATTTCATTTTGAACATACTTTTCATCATACGGCTTGAATTTTTTATCTTTTTTCTTAAAACATCTTCTATGAAGCAAACATAATCCATTCTTCTATGAAGCAAACATAATCCATCTGTCCTTTATGTTTGCACCATTCAACAACCACTAAACCTCTCACTTTCCCTTTTTTTTGCATCTTTTCTTTTCTTTACTTGCTCTTATTTTTCTTTATCTCCTTCTCACCTCCCTCAAATAGATTCATCTTCTTTTAGCTCTAGTTCTTCACCCACATCTGAGTTGCCATCTTCCTCTTCCTCGCTTGCTAATCCATCATACGTATCTTCTGCTTGTATCTGAATCTCTTTTACTTCACTTGCATCAGCCATTTCACATTCTTTCTGAATATTGTTTTCTATATATTGTTTTTCTTCCTTTCAATTTCTTTTTCATGTACCCTTTCTTTTTCAACGCAGGATCCTTAAACCAAAAATTAATAGACTCGTCACATTTCTTATAAAATGGTCTACATATTATCACATTTTGGGGTCTTCAGTTGTCCCTGATAACTAACAGTTGCTCGTTTTACATTTACAATTATATTATTTGAAACATACTGTAATTTTCAGTCATGCATGTCAAATGTAATCAGCACTTCCCATCCCCATGTCCATACATTTCTGTTATCACACATTTTCTTTATAACATTTTACTAAATATAGTGTGACAAAAAGTTTTAATGTGAAATTCCTCCATGTCTGAAATTCTGCATTGCACAGTTTTCTTTTTAACTGCAAGCCAGTCTTTCAAATGTGATTATTATTATTTCTTTTTGCTGCTTAAAAAAAGTCTCAGAAGTTGCTTCACAAAAATCTTCTGACCCCCAGATGTATCAAAGTGTGTATGTCTTTTAAAGTAAATTCTTAATAGCAAAGTAATATTGTCCATAATGACATATATCTCAACACTTGCACTGGCCTGGCTTCTTATTACTACCACTGGTCACTTTCTTCTGAAGCTGTGTCTCTTCTGCTGCTGCTGAAAAAAAGCATATCTTCATGTTGTACACAGGTTCTTGTTTTTTGCCTTACATCACTTGCATATGTTTTTTTTTTCCTTACTTCATTTCTGTCATTTATAGCATCCAGTTACAGAGGTATATTCTTAAAGCAGATTATGTCTTCAACCAAACATGCATCTTTACTTTCAACTACAGTAATCTGCTTCTCTGCCATATTATCAGCTTCATTATCAGACTGCTCCTGTAGCAATGAATCCATCACACCACTTCAGTTCATCTCCTCACCTTCATTTGGCTCTCTAAAATCTTTGTACTCAAGACGTCTGCACTCTCCAACTCTGAAAGAGGATTTTACCTTGCTATGATTCTGTTGCCAGAATTTCTCCAGCAGCAATTTTTACTCCCACCTCCATTTTTGAGTTCTCCAAGCACTAGTGAAAGCCCTATATCACCACCTAGTGGTTTAAAAGACTAGGGGAAGTTTGCAGGTACCCTGGCCAAATTTGGGTTCCTATCAGAAGAGCGAACACTTAAATTAGTGAAGGATCTTATACTGAACTTTAAAACGCGAAACCTAAAAATGTAAAAGGCACAGAACATTGATTTTTTTACCAGGGAAAAAAATGATGGGCCGTTCTCTAGACTTTGCTGTTTTCTTTGCTGTGGTATGATCTCGAAGTTTGCATATTTAAGTTGGTGGGTGTGGGGGGCAAAGAAGCCTGCCACTTTATTTTGCCTGTACATTGTTTTGTTTTGTTTTGTTTTTTTTGGATCAGCAAATTTTTTTCCCTGGGAAAATTTCGCTGATCTGTTCCTTCAACATTTTATGGTTTCGCATTTTTAAGCTCAATAGAAGAGCATTCGCTATTTTTAGTGTTCAATCTGCTGATATAGATGCCCAAATGTCCCTAGTTCGTATGAATTACCACCTTGTGTCTTCCCTGAAAAGTGGCAATTGGCCCTGTGGGGCTAACCAGATCAACAAAGTGTAAATACAATTAAATCCTAATAAATAAACCAGCAGCCACAATCTTTTTAAGTTAAATTAATAAAACTCTTTACTTAAAAACAATTAGGCAAATGTGCTTTGCAAAATTAAATATAGCATACACTGTATACTTGCACAATGAAATGCAAAATAGATGGGTTTTAACAGACAGGTGGCATACAGAACTTCATCTGTCAGCTTATCTAGTCCTATTCTTTCTACCTCTGACTTAAGACCAAAGAACATTATACAGTTTAACAGGCAAATGAGTTTAGTCTTGAGTTTCTGTCCCATATCTGCAATCCACTGTTCACATTTCAGAAGTAATACAAAATCTGAAACTTAATAGTTGATCTCTTTGCTTAAGAGTTGCTGCTTCAGTATTTTCCTGTTTACCTTTAATGTTGAGTGCAATAATTCATGTTTTCAAAATCACATAAACCTAATGCAGAGCCAGATTTGTAAATAATAAAATACATATCTTTTGACCTGGAGTAATATTTCCAAGAACGCTAAGCTTTAGATATTGCAAATATGTGCACATCTAAAAAGCAATTTTACCCTTTAACAACAATAGGTTTCCACTAAATCTGTTATATATTCTGTACAATTCATATTTTACATTCTATACATTTCACATGCTACTAGATTTACTGAAAGCAACAACCACAGTTTGTATATTTAACTCAGCTGAAACACCATTTCTGGATTTACAGTTCACATTGCATGCTTTACTAGAAGACATTTGCAATTTTTCACTCAGCCCTTCACACCAGGAATATTCACATCTAACCCCTACATTACTGATTGCAGCTCTCTTAACATCCTAGTTATACGCCTTGAAGAAGATAGTAATACTAGCCTGCCATTCTCAAAATCACCCTTGTTTATTTGTTATGTTTTCTGCCATTTTTCTTCTGCCTGTAGTCTGAGTACCTACCTACACTTCAATTTATACGTCACCACTCCCATTTACATCTTACTTTAAAGGTACAGTCATTAAGGGACACCTTTTCAAACATTGTCCATTTTACAATAAGATGGAATGTATACCTGACACAGACTGGTCTGTCACCTGACCTCCTACTAAATACAAGCCATTCTGTCTTGCTCACTGCCAGAGTATGTCATTGTAATTCTTAACCATTTGCTTCCTCAATGCTGAATGCAAGCACAGGTAACACTTCACTGAATATTACCTTCTATAACTTATCCTGGTATCTTTCTGTTACTTCATTTGGTTCTGCTATCTTCTCAGATATCTGTTAGGCCACTGATGCCTAAATGAGCCACAACATGTCTCCATCCCTTCCCTTTGGAGACCAAATTTGCCACCTTCTTTCATGTCATGTGTTATGAAGTCTAAGACCAACAAACATTTTTATAATTATTTTTACCAGTTTCTTTCCAATGGAGTCTTGTTTACCTCCCTTATCAGAACTTTAAATCTCCTTGTTTATCACAAAACCATCTCTTTCGCCACACTAGCTCTCATTTCATTTTTTCCCAAGCTGCTACCTCTGCTATCTACAGTCTACTCACCTCCAGCTATACTACCTTCATTCCTAACCTCTGTTTTAGTTGGTCATATCTCCCCTTGCATTGCATTTGGACCATTTTCCATTCCTTCAGCACTCTATCTAGGAGGTCTACTCTGTGAAGGATTATAATACTGGCAATTCAGGTGACCACCCAGGGTCCACCATTCTAAGGTGGGACCATGGCCAGCCAACATAACAATTTAATTTGAAAACATTCTGTTATATTCAGCACTGCTAACTCATTTTAGTTTGCTTATGTACTGAACATAACAATCATTAATGTGCTTACGTTTTGTATTACAAAAAAGCATTAAAAGATGGACACTTCAAGTATTTCCTCTTCTGTATACTCACAGTACCTACCTTTTGTCCATGTGCAGCATGGACCGGTGACATTATTTTTATTTATTTATATGTTAAGAAACATTTCTTTACTTATAAATAAACTGACTCCATTGATCTTATTCATGGTGCTGTAACTTTCTGCTCATTGTCTTCCATTGATTCATTGGGAGTGCAACAAGGAGAAAGCCTGGGAATGTCAAATAGTATAGTGGAGAATGGTGGACTGCTGTAGAGGGTACTGGTAATGTGAGGTCAGTATTTTTTTCTTTGTCTTGACAGGCAACCATATATAGTGTTGACAGTTGCAGTCAGTAAATAATGGATCGGCAGACTGCTGTTGATGACAGCAGCTTGTTGTTTGCTCATTTTAAAGCTAAAACAAAGTTGGAACTGTCCTTGATTTTGTAGACTATACAAGGCATTGCCTCAGTTTTGGTCTGTGCCTGATAAACTGTTTGATTTATGGCAAATCATTGAGCATTGCAACCACTAAATGGGATGGGGCAGATGGCTGTGGATGAAAGCAACTTATCCTCTTGCCATTTGATCATTTTAATGTCTTGATTCAGTTTCAAGTCTAACTGTATTACCTTCAACAAAGTTCAAAGCTGTTCTTCATTTTACAGAGTGTCACTGAATTGGCTTTATATTTTTTGGTCCATTACTCATAATTTATTTCTGGTTCTGGTAAAAGTTTAACAATTGTTTTCATTAAATTTGTTTGTAGGGGGGTGCTGGGTGTGGATGAAAGCAACTCACCTGGTTTACAATCAAAAGGTCGACAGTGACATGCTCGACAGCCACCTCCTCAACCATGGTAGGAGCGACTATCGGAATGTCGACGTTCATTTGTACGTCCATTTAGAAGGACGTACACAGGGAGTTACAGCATGGATTTCAATGGGAGAGTTCCACCTTAAGGTTAACAGAATTTGTCGACGTAGCTGCGTCGATTATACAACCTACTTCATATTCATGAGTCAACATTATTTGTCGCGGAAATCACCATTCGCGGATGTGATTTTCATCCTTTTGATAGTAAACCCAACTCACCCTCTTGTCATTAGCTCATTTTAAAGTCTAGTTTCACAGGGCTCGTGTGCATTTGTAGAAAATACACTGGAATGTTTATTCTCTGGCAACATGTGAAACAAAGTTAAAACTGTCCCTGATTTTACAAAATATCCAGACTCTCTCACATATTTAATCTGTTCAATATACATTTTTGTATTTTCTGGCAAACTGAGGAGTGCAGTTGCCATACATTTTACTTTTCAGATTTCATATCCTTCAGAAAATGCTTATTAGTGCAAAACTTGTTATTCTAAGAACTTTTTAAGTACATACAAGCAATATTTAAAATCTGTCCCTAATGCTTAGCTTTCATCCTTCATTATTTCTGGGTTTGTCCCTGATTTTAGAGATAAGAAGTTGGGAGATATTTATTATCACAGTATGAAAGGTTAACACAGCAATGTGGTTACCACTTTGCTGGACTGAGGTAGAGATTGATTGTAGATGAAAACAATATACTGTCTGGTTTTTGCTCTGTTAACCACCTGATTTTGTCAGACTAATGTGCATTTATGAGAAATAAGATGGAATACTCCTGGCTATTGTTTATGTGAAACAGCTGAAATTACACAGTTCTCAGATGTCATTGATTTTACAGAATGTCCCTGATTGTGCAAATATGTTTGGTCTGTCCCTTATAAAATGTGTGGTTCCTGGCAAATCATTGAGGAATGCAGCCATTAAATAATGACAGATATTTGAGTTTCAGACTTCATATGTTCCATAAAATGTGTGTTAAGGCAAAAACGGTTATTCTTTCAACATTCTAAAAAACTGCCTCTGATTTTGGACCTTTGTCCCTCATTATTTTAGGATTTGTCACTTTTTCTTGTGCTAAGAAGTTGAGAGATATTATATTTTATCATAATTAGATAAGGTATATGCAAAAAGTGGCTATAACTGCTGGGGGCTGACTGTGCCTGAAAGTACCTTGTCCTCTTGTTTGCTCAATGTGTGTGCATGTTTCTGTGTGACCATGTGTGTGTGTGTGTGTGTGTGTGTGTGTGTGTGTGTGTGTGTGTGTGTGTGTGTGTGTGTGTGTGTGTGTGTGTGTGTGTGTGTGTGTGTGTGTGTGTGTGTGTGTGTGTGTGTGTGTGTGTGTGTGTGTGTGTGTGTGTGTGTGTGTGTGTGTGTTTGTGTATGTGTAAACAATCCCAGATAAGCTTCAGTTACAGATGGAAATTATCATTAGAAGGCATTAGACTGGAAGCAAACTAGATAAGATTATATGGACCCAATGATTGTAGCTAGTGTAAAGCCTAGTACTGTATAGTAGGTGTCAGCTTTTACTTGAGAGAACAGTGTACATTTACTGCATGCTGTTAAGGCTAACTGTCCGGTGGTAGTAGGTGCAGCAGATATATGCAGCTGTTTGCCATAATGTCCTTTACCACTTAGCTGGGGGACTATTACAGAATTTTGATGTTTTCCCCATATGTATGTTTGCCTTTGTTTACTTTACGCAGACTGTTTTAGGCTTTAAATGCCTTGGTAGCCTTCTTCATAAGCTTTTATTAGTATAATGTTACTTATGAGCTCAAAAAAGAAGAGACTTAAGTTTACTTGACTCAGTGCTATTGTTGAGCTCCCTCTATTGGCAACAGTATGAGCTTGCATTCATGCACTGAACAGACTAGAAGGCTGACTTCCACCTTTGGCCTTTTTCCACTCACATGATTAATTACTACAGAAAGGACTTTATTATAGGGTCATGCATAGCTATGTTATGGGCACTCAGACCACTGTACTGTAAGTGTACAACATACTGATGATTTTAGCATAGAATCGGTATGACACTGTTACCCCTCTAAGATTTTCTATTACATGCAGCACTCAGGGGTGGAGTGTACCATATAGTAGCTTGTGTATCCATGATCAATAAATTACTGAAGATGCCTGGGGATAGAGGAAGGCTTGAAAAGAGAACGCACTGCTTTTTAGTGTTCAGGAAGTACTCAGTGTGACCTAACTCAGTTTGTGCTCAGTTTGTAACAGCAGTGTTCCTGATCATATGTTTATCTGAGTAGCTTCTAAAAAGCACAGGTTCTTTTGGTTTTCAGCAGCCATTCAGGAATTCAGGAGTAAAGGCTGTGATATGTAAATAATCAGCATGTGATTGAAGAGATCAAACATTCTATGGATTCACTAAACACATTAGCTATATGGATTACTAGTGCAAAAAAAGTGCAAAAGAATTACTGTAACACATCTGTTCAAAATGGTTTTAGTTTGCGATCAGCTGAGTGAGTTGCCAGTTGTCAAATATAGCTTGGCAAAATAAAGCATCTGTCAGCTTTCAAAAGCTGTTTTACCTTCTGTCAGAGAACTGTTTTGTTTCTGCTTGCTAAACCTCTGAACTGTCCCTCATTATGCACCCTGATTTTGTCTTATGTTTTTCCTCTGTCTGTCATAACGTTTTCAACTTTTTTTTATTTCATTTAGGATTACAATCAGTGAATAATGCCACACAACAGAGTTTGCTAGTCTTGTTGTTCAGAAAAGGAATGCTGATGCAAAAGCTGTCATTCTTTTTCAGAGCAATATTTAAAAAATGTCCCTGGTTCCGATCCTTTGCCCCACCCCCATTATTTTTAGATTTGCCCAGAATTATGAAGTAAAGAAGTTGAGATGTATGCTGCTGTCTGTTAGATAGCACTCTCAAAGTGCTTTACCAACTTTCAAAGCCAGTAAAACATTGCACTCCTAAACTTTTTTTTTTTTTTTTTAACAATATGTGCATGGAGCAAATAAAGCCCCCCCCTCCCCCACATACTACAACAAATTAAGGATGAGATGTTTGATCATAAACCCTGTATTATGTGTTCTCAACATCCGTGCCAAGATTCACCAAATGGGCTTCGATCTTGAGGTAAATTTATTGACGTACCTATCTTGAACACATAATAAATTGGTTATGATCAGTGACTTGGTCATAATACTCTGTATTTGATCATCTTTCATTCTTTTAGGGTTATTCAAGTGATGACATATCTTGGGTAAGATTCTGAAAAAATCTAGGCAGCATTGCAAGGGTTGTACTATGAACTGAACCCCTGATTAGATCAACCAACACTAGCACCCCCAAGTATGGAAGTGGGGGTAAATCATAGAAGAATGTAAGATGTGTGCAGTACTGCTGTAAGCCCTTACACTTAAAGAATATCACCTAATTACATTCCATAATGTTCATGATTATGGAGCCTCACTACCTATGAGCTGCAGATACCAGCACTTGACACCTAACAAAAATCAGTGTCTGTAGACAGCCAATGACTTCAGTAACCATTGAAACATGCACACTCTGCAGAACACATAGTAGTAACAGTACTATAGGGAGCAACATCATGCCAAATGGGGGAAAATTATCAATAATGCTTTAAATGTCACTACAGTGCTGCCTATTACCATGTTCAGTAATAAAACATGGGCTACCAAGGGAAAATATAATCAACATTACTTGACAGACAAATGCTGTTGGCCAAGAGGTTCTCCGGTTCGATTCTCGGCTGGGGTGCCTTCTGTGTGGAGTCTGCATGTCCACCCTGTGGTCGCGTGGGTTTCTTCCGGGTGCTCCAGTTTCCTCCCACATCCCAAAGACATGCTGTAGGTGGATTGGACACTCTAAATTGGCCCTAGGTGTGAGTGTGTGCGTGGGTGTGCCCTCTGTGGAAGGTTGGGCACCGGGCTGGCAACTCAACACTGTAAAACTCCACTGCCAATCATGAGCGGACAGGTGATCCGCTGTAGCAACCCCTAACCGGGAAAAGCCGAAAGAAGAAGAAGAAGATAGTGGGATCCATATCAGTAAAGAAGTAGTGCATAGCAAAAATGGATATTTAAATTTGCAAGGAATAGATCACTGCTTAAGACCTACACCTCATTCATTTTTAAAAGCATTTTGCTCTTATAGGTGTATAATATCTGATACTCTGATTTTAACGAAAGCTCCAATACCTAATTGTATAAATGCTTCACAGTAGCCTTTAATCTGGACTTTATTAGCAACATCAAGGAAAACAATTACTTCAAACTGGAAAAGTGAAATGTCCCCAAATGTCAGTGAGTTTCTTATCAAATGGTAGAAAGCCTAATTGTAGATAATTAAAAATGCTCTTACGTAAATATATTTAATAAATTGTCCTCAACATGCTCTAAAATGGTCTAAAATTATTTTGAATGTATAATCTAAAGTGTGATTTATATAGTTGAATAATGTTTGTAAATATTGCATATAGTTTTATTCATTTGTTATATCAATAAATAAAACTTTTACTAGGAAAAAAAAGAAAGACCTACACAACCAAGCACAGTACTATCCATAAATAGAACGTGCACCATTATACATTACATCCTCAGCAGCTGGCACATCCATTACAATTATGGCTGGTAAGTCTTTCTATTGCTGTGGGGATTATGCTGAGCATTGCATATTATTTTATACATATGAAATGCCAGTTATTATATACTCTGAGATCTAGAAATGCAATTCTGGCACTTCTTTTGGAATTGAGGGTGAGAATCTGCCTGCCTAGAAGGCTTTTTTGCTTTCACATTTGCATGCATTACCAGAGCAGCACAAAATATGTCTTTCAGAGTTCTCTGTGCTTGGGAAGAAGCTTGCAGTATGCTGAGTATTGGCATGACTATTTTATTGCGTTGCCTTTGCATGTGTATTTGCGTGTATATATTTTATTGCATTGTATATGCATGTGTGTGTGTGTGTGTGTGTGTGTGTGTGTGTGTGTGTGTGTGTGTGTGTGTGTGTGTGTGTGTGTGTGTGTGTGTGTGTGTGTGTGTGTGTGTGTGTGTGTCTATCTGTTGCTGTGATTGTTAGGGATCAAATGCTATAGTTTTCTGGCACTACAATGAACTCCTTTCTACTAGTGCAGCTCCATATCTGCACTATAATGCAGCTTTTGAAAGCAGTATCAGTTGTACGCATCAGACTTGTGTCAGCATTATGTTGTGAGAGTGTGCCTTTTCCATGCCTTTCTCTTCATGTTGGGTCTGTGGAGTATGTGCCATGGCTGGGATTTAGAAAGAGCTACTATCAATGGTAAGCCTTTACACAGTCAATTTGCAGTACCAGTAGCTATTTCTGATTCATAGATAAGCCCAAAGTAGTAATTCTAAATGTTCTATAGAATTACCACTGTGGGCCAACTTTAAGGCCACATTGAATCTATAACTCTAATGTCTGGCATTATTGGCTGTAACCATCTGTGATTTATAAAGGGCAAGTCAAATATAAGAGGCAAAATTAGGGACGTTCTGTAAAATCTGGGACTGTTGAGAGGTATGAGGTGTGTGTGTGTGTGTGTGTGTGTGTGTGTGTGTGTGTGTGTGTGTGTGTGTGTGTGTGTGTGTGTGTGTGTGTGTGTGCGCGCGCATTTGAATGTATGCATGTTTGCAAAACAGTGAATGAAATGGGGTGCCTGTGCCAATGCAATACATGGGCCTCCAGTGATGATTACCAAAGAAAAGTGCAGAATAACACTAGCAATATCACTAAGTGATTCAAAGACATGAAAGCTGGCCAATAATTAGGTCTTTCCTCATTGCAGTTAAACATTTATCTGAACCACATTTCCTCTGATTACAGAAATTGCCTGTTTTGACTGTGGCAGTGCCCATAACCACAAGGATAGTTTTCTGAATCCTGACCCTTGTCTCTGAATTTCATCATAAGAAGCAGTACCAAATTTATTCCAAAAATGCATAGCCATGCATTTTCTTAAATAATGCTTTATGAACTGCAGCCTTCAATAAAGGGGATAGGTTATCATAATTCAACAAACATGATTAGTGCTAAAGTTGCCAAAATAAATCAGAACCTCTTCTTCTATGAGGCTATCATTATTGCCTTTTTAACATCACATGTTATATGTTTGACTGTCTTAAAAGTTATGCCAGTTAGCAAAATATTGACTTACACACCATCTCAGCCTGCCAACATAAATGTGGTGACATTCAGCAATTTTGAAAACAGATGTCCTGCAGCTGTCAACGGACTAAACAGAAATAAATAACTACTAAAATACAAGCCATTCACAATAGAAATGGTTTAGATAAGCATTAATCAGCAATGATATCCTTCATTCAATATATAAATTCAATAAATGCAGTAAATGCTAGCTTTCAGACACATCAACTTAAGTCTTCCTGCATCTACACAATTTTTCCATTGGGTACGCTATTATTTTTAAGTGGTGAAGTTATACTTTAACACTTCAAAAAAATAAGTACTTGGGGGAACTTGAGAGAAAGCACCACTAACTGGGTAGTGGATGTTATCTTTAAGGATGCCAGTTCCGAAATATGAAGGCAGGTTGGAGATAATAAAGGATAGATGCAGACAGGGTGTTTTAAAGCATAGTTCTCCAGAAGTAAGCAGATCGTTTCAAGACCTTTGGATTTCAGTGTCCCAAGGAGGACTCTGGAAAGGAATTATGTCTGTACCATAATAAAAGTAATTTGGATAGTGTTTCTAGAAAGGGAGAGAGACAATTACCCACTAGAAATCAAGCCACTTGGATGGATTTTTGCCTGAATTGAATTCCAACATTACTACAGGTTAGTTTGTAATGTGTAAGAGTACAAATAGAGCTACTCTGCATTTGTGGTCTCTGCAAGTGTTGCTTTCAATAACCAGCTCTTGTATGCACTGTCAGCATCAAGCAATGCTAAGAGAAATAAATCTGTGAACTGATCTCACTGGACTAGTCTAAATGGTTTAAAACATTAACAAAGGGTTTTATTTGAGACTAAAACTGACTGAGTATTTCAGACTGAATTTCCTGACTAAACAACAGCCATAACTAGGGGATGGTGAAGGGGTGGCTACCAAGAGCACACATTGTTAGGAGGCATATTGGTGTATGATTGAGGTATCAGCATTGATATGTGAAGCTATGAGAGTATTGTGGCTTCATAAATGAATGGCACTATTGCATTCACAGTTTTAACTTATACTCAGTGTTCTATTATAACTGTAGCAAGGAACTGTACACAGAAAATCTTTTTTTTGTAACTGGTTTCCTGTCAGGTTTCAGTGGAAGGTTTTCCAGTTTGGGGAAATGCCAAGAGTGTGTCTAATTCTAACGGAAGACTGCATTAGTTATACTATATTTCCCAAGAAACTATGGCTAATTTTGTAATACAAGAATTTTATGTTGCAAACACTAATTTTCAATCACCTCATAAATAAACTTGGTGATAAACAACACAATGGCTTATACATGTATACATATATGTATATATACCGCATAAAAATTACCATCTAAGAGAGGTAAAGTATACGAACGCCAGTTTAATGAGCATTTTTGTTCCTAACATAAAACAGGAACTTCATCAGATTAAGGATTCACTCACCATTTCCTCTTTTATAAATTTGTCCACTGCCACCAAGTGATAAAGGGTCTATATTATAAACATGAATGCTTACCTCATCGAATCTCTAAACGTCGACCCGTCCTCATCGAACCGCATAAACACCGAATGACCTAAACCACGAAATTCAAAACATCGAACTATCATAATTGTCCCACCCCACCGCCCGCTGCATACTATTTACACAAACTAAATAAACACATACATACACTAACCAAAACCCAACTTCTAACCCTAAACTAAACCCTACTTCTAACTCTACACTAAATCTTACATATACCACAACCCGCACCCTAAATCTAAGGTCCGTAAATATCGCACACTTACCTTAAAAAGCTAAACCCAAACAAACTAAATAATCCACACACATACACTTAACAAAACCCTACACTAAATATAGCATACATTACCATCCATGCACTTACCTTAACCCACACCCTAACCCTAAGGTCCGTAACTATCGCACACTTACCTTACGGAGCTATACCGCAGAAGGCTAACCATGACGATTCAACGTTTCCAGTTTCACTCTTCTGGACATTCGATATTTTCGCGTTTTGATAAGGATGGGTCAACGTTTATGGATTCGATAAGGTAAGCATTCAAGTTATTAATATAGACCCGTGATAAAAAGGTAATTATATGAACGCAAAACATTTCCTTTCAAACTATACAACACATAAATACATTATAATAAAAATTCAATTAAAACATGTTAAATTATCTGTTCATCAAAAATGACCATACTTACATGTTATGTATAAAAAAATAAAAGTAGTAAAAAAGTCATAACTTTGCCCTTTTAAGGGTTAAAAAGCTATTTATTGAAATCTGATGCCTGGGGCCATTCAGATCAATCTGCCTTGGAAGTTCCCTGATTTCAAGCCTAGCATTCCAGTCCCCCCATCTTAAATCTGGCACTAACCATTTGAAATAAAAAAATAAAAACCTTTTATACTCCACAACCCTTAGAGTTCTTGCACAAAGGCATTGGTCAAATCAACACTTTTTACAGGATATAAATGCTGATAAGTTTTTTTTTCCCTCAAAATTTGCTCAGTCTTACCCATGTAAACCAAATATAAACACAAAATCGAAGACGCTATGGAAAGTGGTCCAGATAACTCTAAAGAAACTGTGAAAAATATATACTAGACACACCACCATGGGAAACTTCTAAGAAATGAGAATCCTATAATATAAAAATGAAATAAAATGAACAGAACATAAAAGATTAGCGTTTTCGGCTTCTGCCTTCTTCAGATCTTAGTAGTATGCACCAGTCAGTAACTTTAAATACATCCTTTCACCAATAAAAATTACTTCCTACTACTGAATAAATGAATAAAAACATGCAGTTCAACAGCCTATCATGTGAAAGTACAAAACCAGAGCACCAATCAAGATACATCCAATCAAATTTGAGCAAAAGCAGGATAAGCCAATGAAAAAGACACGTTCATACTGCTTTGACATATACAGTTCATACCTAAACTCCTTGATGTTTCATGCTAGTGAATCCCAGTCCCAGGTCAACCATCTGCCCAGGAAATAACAAAACCTAAGAAAGAGCAATAGTTTTACCGGGTTCATGCAGTCATCTCACGTTACACAAAATAAAATAACATAACATTAAACACTTAAAGATCACCAGAAGTATCATCAGAAGAATCTACATGCTGCATGAGCAGCCATTCAGTGAAAGCATAATGCCAAAGCGGCAACCAACACATTGTAAAAGAATATGACACCAAAAGATATGTATGCATAATATCTATTCAAAAAAATCATAATTTAAAGCCTAAAATGCAAAGGGTAAAAGCAAAGCTAAAAGATGCAAACTCACATAGGGTCTTACAGAGCTGACCTACATAGCCAGATCAAGAGCTGATTAGCTGGTTAGCTATGAGAACAGTCAGTCATTAATTAGATATGCATACCAAATCCAATAGAGTCATATACTGTCAACCACCGGCTTAAAGAATAACTAAAAATGAAACTTCCTAACATTAACTGTTCAAAGTATAATAAAAAATCTGTTGGTTTATTACTGGTTGTTAACATTTGTTTTACTAGAAGTTTGTGTATATATTTTTAGGTAAAGTGTAATTTGCTTGATCCTAACCCATACTTTAGTTTGTCTTTATCCATGGAAGATTTAGTATGGGTAATGTACATTTATCCATCAGGATAAGGTGACTGGTAAATTTTTTTAAAAAGTAATGATTGGTTTCATTGTTTGATATTTTTCTTTAAGTCATTTTTAGCTTTATTCAGGTTCCACTAAATGTAATTCTTTAATTTTAGTTGGTGGTGGGTTGGGAGGGTGACCTACTGGTTAAGGTGTTTGCCTTACAAACAGAAGGTGCAGGGTTTGAGTCTCACAAGGGATAATTGGCTAGGCTTAAAATAGCTCGCAAGGGCAGTTAGCATAGTACTAATCTATGAACCTATATCTGACCTAGTGGTTTAAATAAATACATATTTATATTATATTTTAGTATAGACATCAATGATAACTGCCTAAAGGATTATCTCTATTTGTTTTTTGAGCAGTTGACATGCATCTTTATAGATATCATCACCAACTTCAAATTTGATATTGTTTGAAAGCTTTGGTGCTGGCATACATTTGGAAGTAGTTTTACTAACATATTGCTATAGATTTTTTATTATACTTTGAACAGTTAATGTTAGGAAGACGAGTTTTTTTTTTAGTTATTCTTTAAGCCGGTGGTTGACAGTATATGTCTCTATTGGATTTGGTATGCATACCTAATTAGTGATTGACCATTCTCATAGCTAACCAGCTAATTAGCTCTTGATCTGGCTATGTAGGTCACCTCTGTAAGACCCTATGTGCACCTGCATCTTTTAGCTTTGCTTTTTACCCTTTGCATTTTAGGCTTTAAAGTATGATTTTTTTTAATAGGTATTACGCATACATATATTGTGATGTCATGTTCTTTAACAATGTGTTGGTTGATGCTTTGGAAATATGCTTTCACTGAACGGCTACTCATTCAGTGCATAGATTCCTCTGATGTTACTTGTTGTGGCAATCTTTAAGTGTTTAATGTTATTTTATGTTGTGTAACATGAGTTGACTGCATGAACCCAGTAAAACTATCGCTCTTTCATATGTTTTGTTATTTCCTGGGCAAATGGTTGACCTGGGACTGGGATTTGCTAGCATTAAACGTCAAGGAGTTTAGGTATGAACTGTATATGTCAAAGCAGTATGAACATGTATTTTTCATTGGCTTATCCTGCTTTTGCTCAATTTTGATTGGATGTTTCTTGATTGGTCCTTTAGTTTTGTACTTTTACATGATAGGCTGTTGAACCACATGTTTTTATTCATTTATTCAGTAGTAGGAAGGCATTTTTATTGGTTAAAGGATGTATTTAAAGTTACTGATTGGTTCATACTACTAAGATCTAAAGAAGGTGGAAGCCAAAAGTACTAATCTTTTATATTCTGTTCATTTTGTTTCGTTCTTACAAGATTCTCATTTCCAAGAAGTTTCTGTGGTGGTAAGTCTAGTATATATTTTTCACTTGTAAAAACAAAAGTAAGAAGAGCAATACACCAAATATACCACCCCCTTGATGCTACAGTCAAAATGATCACTGGGTTAGTACTATGTGGATATCCTGCCACATTAATGCTCACAATGTCTAAAATGAACCTACAATGGTTGAAGGAACCATATGTGCACATACTCCGATTAACATTTTTCTTAACATTTTTGTTAACCTCAAACAAAACTTTTAAATGTTTCCTTTTTTAATAAGTAAACCTGGACACATCACCAAGTTTATAAGTCATCCCATAGGAACCAAAAACAAAGGACCAATTCCTTGCAAAAACTTTGTTATGTCCATGTTTCTACTGATGTTTTCTAAACCATGGTTCTAGAAGAATATTTTTCATCTTTCCTGCAACTGGGTAAGTTAGATGGATTTTTAATGAAACATAGATATTTTTGTAAGCATAATAAGTTTAATTTCTTTATAGGAACCATGAAACAGAGACTGTGCATACCCCATACCTGAAAACATTGTTTTTAAAAATTTACTCTCATAGAAATCTGTGGTCTTCAGAGACCAACCTGGATAATTTTACCAATTGCCCTTTCACAGTGGTTTTCTTCTACCACAGGGGATAGAAGCTGACAAAATGAAGTGAATTGTTTGAATAAGTTGCCTTACAATAAATAGAAGAGTCAGAGATAGACATACCATAATTCTTACACGGAAACACATCCAAAATACTCATCTTGTCCTCATCTATCTCACTAACAAAACTTCAAAAGTCTGTAGTGTGGTTGATAAAACAAAGACATTCATTCAATATGTCAGAGTTCTGAGTTCATAAAGTAAAAAAATGAAGGAATTTCAAATATTGTGAAAAAACAGAGCATAGGCTTTGTGAGCGAGTGTATGAACACACCTACAAAATGCATAAAGAAAGAAGCACTAATGCCTTGTTTAAACATGTAAAAGAGAATACTGGGCATTTTTTTAATTTACAATTTTGAAAAGGTTACTTCTAATGAAAGAGGTGGCCCCTGGTCAGTTGTTTTGGGAAAAAAAAGCATTGTTTTTGCAGTTATATTGTAATATGTTCAACTGGTGGGGGATGAACAATCACCTTACAATTGCTCCCTTCCTTCATAAAAAGGTATTGAAAAGATAAGTTTATGTATACATGATTTCCACGTTCTCTATGTTTTTTACAGTGTAATAATTGTTTTATGAGGCATTCGAGTTTAGTATATATATGATATTTAACTGATTTTTTTTTATTTATTTTTTTGAGTTTTTTAGTTTTTATGTGTCTGGGGTGATTGGGACATGTCACCTTAAATTTTACCTACTTTAATTAAAGTGAATTTTATAATGTGATATTTTAAACTATTTAAACAGCTTTTCTATGGATTGTATGTATCTGAGGAAGTTTTGTAATTAACAAAACAAAAGTGCTTATCTTATATGCTTGGATTTTTGTATTAAAGGTCTTTGCTTATACAAGGTGTACCAAGGTCTTCTGTGTCTTTTTGTGCTTGAAATCTAATTCCAAAACTTAGAGATAAATAAAAAGTTAGTTCCTACCACCAAAGTATAATGCTGGTAAAAACTGAAGCTGCAGCAACCCTCATTGCTACTCCCAAACTAATTTGAAATATTCATTCTCAAAATATATAATATTATTTGCTAAAACAAGATCCATGCATTCACAATAATTCTAATGCCATTTTTACTTAACAATTTGTACCATGTCAAAACTTTGTAGAACCATTCCAATGTCATGTGGTATTATCAAAAATTAAGTTTTTGACATCAATGGTGAGCATCAATCCATAGGATGAAATGCAGTGGCAGAATTAGCTTGCAAAAAGTGCCAGGAGTCTTTTAAAACATGTTTCTTGTCACTAAACAAGCCCTTAGGTGAAAATCCACCAGTTTAGCCACTGACCCAGCATTGGATCCTCCTAATGCAACAGTCAGCTGTATAGATATATCATCAACAGATTTGTACATCTTAGGGATCCCAAAAATGGATGGCTCTGTCAGATTCTCAACTTTCATACATTCAACAAGCTCATTTGTGAATCCCAATTCAAGACATAAAACATTCAACCACAGGTCTGTCTTGGAGTAACTAATATTGACTTCATTCACTGAAGCTTAAACAAAAAAGTCATCACTAGGCAAGTAACACATTTTTTGAATGAACATAAATGTATCCATAATGACTTCCCCAACTACCCAACCACCCTTATCAGGCTTCATAAAAGAATTAGATTTGTCCTCAGAAAGCTTTATCAACAGTTTATATTCATGGAGTATCAAATTGTGGTACCTTCTCCTATTAGTGACATTAAGACCCCTCAAAGGATTCTCACACAGTTTTTCAAATAATGCTATGGGTGGAATCAAAGGAGGGTCAAATGTACTCTTAAGCATTAAGACTGCCTGGTAACTTTCTGTTCTCCTGTTTGACACCATAATTTAAACAGAAGCTATCTATTAAATCATGTTTTAAAGTTCCTTCATCCAGAAGCAACTCTTTTTTTCACAACAGGTATTATTATTATATAATCCAGCCAGACCTTTCAGATAATTGGGGCAGCATCTTGTAAAACTAACAAGATGCATTCATTTCTGTAGTGACTCCTTTGAAAGAAATGTTGCCTGCCACACACACACGTTGTGCACAACTATGGAATTTTAGCAGATTACTAACTCATCTACATAGGTTCATAGGTTCATAGGTAGGTACTAGGCTATTGGCCCAAGGGCCAATGTAAGCCTAGCCAACAAGGTTCCCTGGCTTATGCCACCCAAGAAAGTTATTTTCCTGTGCCACTGTCGAGCAGAGAGACAGAAATGATCCCCAGGGTGTATTTCCTATTTCCCATCAACTCATCAAGATTTTTCTTGAAGAGTGCTAATGAAGAAGTTTGCTTGACATAGATGGGTCTAAAGACCTGTTAGATAAGTGGGGCAGCATCTTGTAAAACTATCAAGCTGCATTAATTTTTGTAGTGACTCCTCTGAAAGAAATGTTGCCAGCCACACACACGTTATGCACAACTATGGAATTTTGGCAGATTACTAACTCATCTACAGAATTTCTTTGGTAAATAGAAAAACAAGTTACTATATAGCCTATAAGAGAAAAAAACACTAACCATATACGAAACCTAGATTAAAGAAAGCACAAAGAACTCTAAATGGAGTTATCAAGCTGTAAAACAATCTGTGGAACAACACTAGCTATCAAAGTCAAAGACCATCGTAAAATGTTCTTAAACTGCATTAGAACAAACGGCAAAATTCAGGAATGAGTTATACTGATAAAAGAAATTTCAATAATTTGTCACCATAAATACATATCTAGTAAACCATCTGAAAGAGCTTACAACAAATTTAAAATAACATAAATGTGTGTGGATACAAATTTAGAACTTGGGAAAAATATGCCACATATCACAGAAAATGTTGCAGAATCATCCATGCATAAAATCAAGCACTCTGGCTCTGTGGGAACCAAAAATGTTCCATTATCTTCACACACACACACACACACACACACACACACACATATATATATATATGTGTGTGTGTGTGTGTGTGTGTGTGTGTGTGTGTGTGTGTGTGTGTGTGTATATATATATATATATATATATATATATATATATATATATATATAAATATTTATATATATATATATATATATATATATATATATATGGGCCTACTTTAATCCATTGAAATTACATTTAACAGAAGCTAACTTACTCGATCCTAGTTCTTCAAAACTTCAGTAATCTGAAAGCATGGACTGCCGAAATCTTTTCCCTGTGAAAGGAACCACTTGGCCACCAAGAGAAAAAAAATACATGGACCAAAACTAAACCTACCAAAGTGAGCTTCAGTTAAATGTAATTTTGATGGGTCAAAGTAGACTTCTGTGTGTGTGTGTGTGTGTGTGTGTATATATATATATATATATATATATATATATATATATATATATATATATATATATATATATATATATATATATATATATATATGTGTGTGTGTGTGTGTGTGTGTGTGTGTGGGTGTGGGTCAACCTTGTATAACCAGAGTTACACTTACCCAAATTTCCATTTGAAGAGACAACTTCACCTAAACCTCTAATCACCAAGGCTATGAAACACTACACTTACGAAACACTGCACTTTTGAATAGGGCAACAAACCACTTGGCCACCAGGGCAAAATAACAACACAGATACAAACTAAACCTGCCCAAGTGGGGGGGCTTGACCTCCACACACACACCCCCAGCTAAATATACCAATTCCAAGCTTGCACTACACTGAGGAAAGGGCAAAGTTCACCCTGGTGGGTGGTTCATTGCCCTATCCAAAAGTGTGGTCTTTCGTAGCTTTGGAGATTAGAGGTTTAGGTGAAGTCGTCTCAGTAAATAGAAATCCATGTAAGTGTAATTTCGGTTATACAAGGTAGACCCATATATATATATATATATATATATATATATATATATATATATATATATATATATATATACATATAAATACACACACACACACACACACATATATATATATATATATATATATATATATATATATATATATATATATATATATACGCAGGATGTCAAATTCTATTAAAATTCTTTTTTTTTCAATTATCAGGCAGTCCAAATTAAGGATTTACTGGTATTTTCCCCAGAAAAATGGGGCATCAATGTCCATGGGGAAGTTTCAAGTGTTAACAGTATGCTAGAAAACAAATAATGACATTTTTCTATATTTTATCTTTCGTAAACTGTTGGACTTAATTCTTTTTACAAGACTATATCTGGGACTCACATCTAATAAGGCTACTACCAGGTCTGATAATTTGGTACTAAAACAAAATATAAGCAGTGGGAAAAAGAGGGATCAGTTTGTGGCATAGCATTTATTTAGATTATGAAACTGGCTACCACTCTCAGTTAAACAATGCATGCTGCTGCCTGTCTTAGTAAATCACTTAGATGATTTTATGGCTTTTAAGAAATGCAAACAGAGGTTATGCAAAAGAAGTTCCTAGAAGAGCAGTAGATCACAAGCTTGATGCTCAAAGTGATGAATCTATAAAGCAATCAACATACATGTTTTCAACTGTGTAAATCTCATCCCTAGTTCATTTATTTCATCTAATCCCAATTGTAATAACAGACTATCTTCTTCTTTCGGCTACTCCCGTCAGAGGTTGCCACAGCGGATCAACTGTTTCCATTTCTTCCTGTCTTCTGCATCTTGCTCTGTCACACCAACAACCTGCATGTCCTCTCTCACCACATCCATAAACCTTATCTTAGGCCTTCCTCTTTTCCTGTTACCTGGTAGCTTCATCCTTAGCATCTTTTTCCCAATATACTCTGCATCTCTCCTCAGCACATGTCCAAACCAAGGTAATCTTGCCTCTCTGGTTTTGTCTCCAAAGCTTCCAACCTGGGCTGACCCTCTAATATACTTATTCCTAATCCTGTCCGTCCTCATCACACCCAGTGCAAATCTTAATATCTTCAACTCTGCCACGTCAAGCCCTGACTCCTGCCTTTTTGTCAATGCCACTGTCTCCAACCCATATAACATAGCTGGTCTCACTACCCTCTTGTAGACCTTCCCTTTCACTCTTACTGGTACCTGTCTGACACAAATCACTACTGACACTCTTCTCCATCCACTCCATCCTGCCTTCCACACTCACTATTACTCTGAACTGTTGATTCCAAGTATTTAAACTCATCCACTTTCGCCACCTCTACCCCCTGCATCCTCAACATTCCTCTATCCTCCCTCTCATTCACACACATATATTCTGTCTTAGTCCTGCTGACCTTCAGTCCTCTTCTCCCTAGAGCATATCTCCACCTCTCCAGGGTCTCCTCCACCTGTTCCCTACTCTCACTACAGATCACAGTGTCATCTGCAAACATCATAGTCCACAGGGACTCCTGTCTGACCTCGTCTGTCAATCTGTTCATCACCACAATAACAGACTATAATAGGGTAAATTCAGGCAGCCACCAGCACCATTGGGGTGCTTTTCAACATTAATTTATTTATTTGCTTGTCTGTTTGGTTGTTTGTTTGCTTAAAGTTAAGAAATATAGCAATAGGATTCCTTTGCTTTAAAAAGGATGAAATGGGCTGTAGACAATGTTCAAAGCAACTGCAGCTGCAACATCCTATGGGGAGGTGCTACACACTTGAAGAATCAGTTTTCTGATGTAGATTTTCTGCTTCTTACCGTCCCATGTGGGACTTCAGGGAGCAGAAAGCCCATAAATATTAAAAAGTAAAGTGAATGGTCAAAACTCATGGTGCAAAATAGTAGCAGCTGGCAAACATGTGAGGTAAGCTTTTTTTGTCTGTTTGTTTAGGTTCATAGGTTCATAGGTTCATACTAGGCTATCTGCCCTAGGGCATTTATAAGCCTAGCCAGAGTGTGTTTGGCTTTCGCCACCCATTTTAAATTAATTTTGCTATGCCTTTTTTTGAGGTTAGTATACTGTGCCTCTGTCTAACAGTGACACAGAAGTGATAGCCGGGGTAAACCTACGATCTCCCATCCACTCATCAAGATTCCTCTTGAAGAGAGTCAATGTGGGACTCTGCCTAACCTGGACTGGGATTTTATTCCAGAGTGAAGGGAGCCTCTGGGTTATGAATCTGTCCCTCCAGCATGTCCTATTTATTTCAGTGCTGAGGTTCAAGTCTCTCGAGCGCGTAGCTCGATGGGATTTGGATTTTCTGAGGTGCAGCATGTCCATTAATTCTGGGTTGGACATGGCTTTATACATCAGGAACAGATCGCCTCTGAGCAGGTGGTATGCCACTGAGTAGAGCTGGAGTTTCTTTAACCGGGCAGCATATGGCATCTGTTTGAGCCCTTTGATCCTCTTGGTGAGGTACTTTTGGGGTCTTTCCAGTTGCTGCAGGTGTCTGGTAAGGTACATCCCAAAATGGGCATTGTACTCAATTATGGGCCTGATGAGGGATGAGTAAAGAGGCGATGACCTCCCTGATCTAGATGTGAATCCCTTCATGATTAGGTGGGCTATATAAAATGTTTTTCTAACTACTTTGGCCACGTGGTTGTCAAATGAGAGATTGCTATCAACTTGGGTCCCCAGGTCCCTAATGACTTCTTCTGTACTTAATGGATTACCACCTATGTGGTAATTTGTGGGCACTTTGTTTTTGCCAAAGGGGATGACTATACACTTTTTGGCATTTAGCTTGAGGCCATGGCTCTGGCACCAGTTGTCTGTTTCTATGAGGCCCTTTTGGAGGATGCTTGTGTCGGCTGGAGAGTTGATTATGGCACCCAGTTTGCAGTCATCTGCGAACTTGGTCAGCCACAGTCCTTCCTTGTTGGCCTGTACCGCCAAGAAATATATACCGAACAAGAGAGGTCCCAGGACTGAGCCTTGTGGGACGCCACTTGTAACTGATTTGGAGTCTGACATGGCTCCAGCAATTCTAACCATGTGGGTTCTGTCCTTGAGCCAGTTTGCAACCCATCTAGTGACATAGGGGTTTATATTTAAGCTGGTGAGCTTATCTATAATGCCCGAGTGGGGTATTGTATCGAAGGCTTTTGCGAGGTCCAGGTAGGCTGTGTGGACCACCTTCCCCTCGTCAATGGCCTTGGTGACTGTTTCAAAGAAATCGACCAGGTTTAAGAGGCAGGATCTGCCCTTAACAAAGCCAAACTGGGTAGGATCCAGTGTCTGTAGGTCCCCAATATCTTTATTTATGAGGTCCATGATGATCCTTTCCATAGCTTTGCAGACCAAGCTAGTCAGGCTTATGGGCGATAGTTTCCAGGATCCGTTGAGGCACCACCTTTGTGGAGAGGGACCACTGTTGCTGTATGCCACTCTTTGGGTACATATCCTGTAGTAAGGCTAAGATTGAACAGTAGTTTTATGTTTGGGTTTAGCTATTCTTGGAGTTCATGTAGGACGCAGCCCGGGACACCATCTGGTCCCATTGATGCTGTGTTTTTTGCTTTGGAGAGGCGGCTCTTACCTGAGCATCTGAGAAGTCAGGGGCAGCACTCTGTTGGGATAGATATTTGCCCTTTTGGTGGGGAAAGGGGGAGTAAGTTTGCACTGAACCTGTCAGCTAGGATGTTGGCAATGTCTGTGGGCTCGGTGTATCTTTTGTCATCTTGGACTAATTCTGAGCATATCTGGGAATTCCCACCCAGGTTCCTAACATAACTAAAGAAAGCCTTGTGATTATCCTTAGTGTCCTGTGCAATTTTTCTCTCGAAGCTGGCCTTAGACGATTTTATGAGTGCCCGTAGTTTTTTGCTAATACTGATCAGAGATGCCTTCCCTTTTTGGGATTTTGCTCTATCATGTAGTAGCTTCCTCCTTCTATTGTATAGTTTGTTTATGGCTGGGGTCCACCAGACAGGACGTCTGCCTTTGGAGGATTGGGTCTTGGTTTTATTTGGGATTGCATGATCCATGCATTCCTGAAGGTGTTCATAGAATGCGTTTATAAAGGATTCTGCGGTCTGGGCCGTATTTTCCACAGGCCCGAGGGCTTTGAAGGATTTCGCCTCGGTTTTGAGGCGTGTGAGATTTGCTTTAGAGAAGTTTTTCACTGTGGTTTTCTGGGCAGGGGGTGGGGTCGGGATGTGAATATCCAGTGAGATTAGTTTATGGTCTGATCTTACCAGTGAGGGATACACTTCTGGTCTGGAGCATAGTGTCCCCATGTTGGTGATGATCAGGTCCAGTATGTTTTCCCCTCTTGTGGGAGTGGTAACAAGTTGTTCCATAGCATTTGAGTTTATAAATTCTAGGAACCTTTGGGCTAGGGTGTTGGAGCTAGAGTAATGCTCCCAGTCTATGTTTGGGTAGTTGAAGTCGCCCAATATAATGGTGTTTGGAGAGACCTTCATATTTTCCAGTATTCTCAGGAAGGCCAAGTGGGGTTCCTGTGTTTGGGAGGGTGGTCTGTAGCAGGCTATAAACTGGAAGGCAGTTTTACCCACAGTTAGTTGTACATGGATAGTCTCTGATGCTTCGTGCTGTGCCACCAACCTGGAGGTGTGGGTATCTTTGATGAATATTGATACTCCCCCTCCTTTTGTGGTTCGGTCCAAGTTTTGGGGCAAAAAGCATGGTATGAGGTATAACCTGGTAGTGCTGGGGTGCTCTCGGGAGCCTTGAACCAGGTTTCTGTTACTGCACAGATATCGATGTTCTCCATGCTAAGGAGAGTTTTGAGTGCGTGCATCTTGAGGTTTAGACTTCTGGCATTGAGTAGCATTACTCTTAGTTTCTTATCCCTTGTGATACCTATGGAGGTGGGTTTGTCTTTTCAGCCTTGCCTAAAAAAGGCACTATGGGGGTAGCAAGAGCCTTTGCCAATATCCGAAAGCCCAGGGGTGACAGGTGCAAGCCGTCCCTAGCGAAGCATTGTGGCTTGTCGAGCATGTCATCCCAGGCTGACAGGCATTGGATCCCCTTTGAATGACACCAACACTTAAGCCAATTGTTGAAATTGATCATCTTGTCTTCATATTGTGGCATCATTCTTGGTGATGGTAAGATGCTAATCAAGGTCAGGGTCATACCGGCCTGGGCTACATGCTCAGAGAGCTCCTCTATGTCTCTTTTCATGTAGTCCAGGGAGGTACGTCTCAGGTCATTCACACCAGCATGGACAATGACTGAGTCATATTTGTACTTGCCTTGGAGTGACCTGAGTGCTTGTGTTATGTGGCGGATCCTAGCACCCGACAGGCAGCTCACCGTGACCTTCTCCTTGTTCAGCCTGGTGAGCGGGACGTCAGTGTGCCTGACGATAGAGTCACCTATTACAAGTGTATCAGGTGTGTTGTTTAGCCTTAAGGGCTGTGACTGTTCGGCACACTGGCTTTGTGAGTTATGTGTTGCACGTGTTTTGTTTTGGGGTAGCGGTTGCTTGGGTGTCTGCTTTGGAGGTCTCTGCTGCTTAGGCAGATTTTTATTTAGAGCCTCCGAGTATGTTTTTGTGTGTTTATGTGTTTGGTTTGTTGTCGTGGTAGGTCTATGTGAGACTGGAATTGTAGTGAGTGTGGTTTCCTTCTCCTCCTGACTGGTTATGCCAGTACTGAGTTGAGAGAGCTTAGCCTCCAGTTTGGCTATATGGTTGCATCTCTCACATGTGTTGGAATTTGTTGGGAGGAGGAGAGGGTTGTCTTTGTACATGAGGCAGTTGTAACATTGCCTCAAGATTCCCAGATTCATCTGCTGGACCGGAGAGGAGATTGACAACTGACCTTTGGACATGCTAGAATAGTATTGGGAATTCATTTATAATTGAAAAAAGGGCCAATGGGGAACAAGGTACTCAAGGGGAGTTTGTGAGGGTGTAGTGCTTTTAATTTTTTAGAGCTGACTTATATAATTGCTTTAGTGAGCAAGTGCCAGGTAACTTAAATGCAATGTGTTACAGGTAACTTAAATGCAAAAACGACAAACAGTAAATTTCTTTCAAGTGAAAGAAGGAAATAAGTACAGTAAGCAATGCAGATATCACTAGGGATCCACAGAAGTGCTAAAAGGCCGCATTTTAGGTGGAATTAGTGTTTCAGGTAAATAAACAAACAACAAGCATACAAATAAAGCTAGATTCAGCAGGCCTGGATCTAGTCAATGCTACAGCAAACAAGGTGTACCAATTTCAGTATGTTTTCTTTATTCTAGCAGGCAACCAGATATAGGCAGCAGACAAATTTAGCTTTGCAGGGTTAAATTGCAATTGTATTACCTTACTGCATCTGACAAGCGATTGGGTATTTGAGTGAAATGAGGTTACTTGAAAAATATTACTATGGCCCTTATTTTAGTTTATTGTATTTGACTACAGTTGGGCTTCTGAAATGGACACTGGCTAAAAGGTAGCTATAATTACAGAGTACGGGACTATCTGTGAAGGAAAATCTCTGACTCAGCTGCCACTCGCTCATTAATTGTCATTTGTGAAAAGCAAGTTGGAATAGTTTACTGTGGCCAATGTTTGAGTAAAGCAAAGTTGAAATACGTTATTATGATCATTACTTTTTATTATAAGTGGGTATAATTGCTGAGCAAGTGTGGGAGGCTGTCATTGGATGAAAGTATCTTATCATCTTCATCTTTACTTATTTTAAACAGTCACCTTACCTTTGACAATGGGAGTATAGCATGAAGGCTAGTATTTGAAAAATGTACATGGTCTTGTGACTAATTTACCTTTTACTTCCTATGATACTATGATTCTGAGAAGTAATTTGGAATACTTTATTGTGAGTTACAGTGACTTTGTGTGAAACAAACTTTAAAAACATTACTGTGGCTATTATTATTATTATTGTTATTATTATTATTATTATTATTAATATTACTACTACTATTACTAATACCAGACATATGATGAGTACACAGCCAACAACATAGCTAAAACTGGTGGGTGCAGGGGCTGTTTGTAGATAATGACTGCGGTCATCTGCTCATTATTCTGGTTTTGTAAGACTAATGCAATTTGTATGAAGCAAGCTTAGAGTAATTAACTGTGGCAATTTTTTGTGTGATACCAAGTTGCCTCTACTTGGTCCATTACTCTAAGTACAACCAGATATTTGATATGTATACAATCAAGTGGCTATAACTGCTGATTGAGAGAGAGGACTCTCAGTGGACAAAAGTAACTTACAGTCTTGTCATTTGCTTAGCTTAAGCATTTATTAATCTGGATTTACAGGATTAATGTGCATTTGTGTGAAGTAAGTTAGAATACTTTACTGTGGATTTTGTGTTTTTATGTGAAACAAACCTAAATATATGTTGTTGTGGTTGTTATTATTATCATTATTTGGCACAATCAGACATCTGATGTGGCTTCAATTGCTGGGTACTGGGGCTGTCTATGGGCTGTCTGTGGATGGGAATGTCTGATTCTTGTCATGATTAAATTAAACAGACATTAGTTTGATTTTTCAAGACTAGTATGAATTTATATAAAATACATTGGAATGTTTTATGTGGCCTTTGTGCATCACAATCAGACACCTGAGGTATATTTAATTAATGAAGTCCCTCTAAATGATAGATATGGATATTGGTAAATTACAATTATAACAGTCTGATTCATCTTTTAAAGTTGAAATGGTCTGAAATTGGTAATTTGATTATTGTTATTGATTAGCAAATTGTGTTCCACTTCTTGCTGAAGAATTTTCAAGGCTACTCAAATTTAAAACAAACAATTACATTTTGCTTTACTAAACAATAAATACAATGTAGAGCAATCTGGTAAACAAGGTGCATTTAAATCTATCAGGATGGTGAAGCCTAGAGAACAAATATGTTCCTGTATGGTCTTAAACATGTGAGGATTGGCTTCTAGTCTGAGGACAACCCAGGGTTTGAGGTACTCCTAATCTGCCATTACCGTACCATGTTTCCTCTATGTTTATTAAAGTAAGTAATAAAAGTATATCATGAGCAACAGTACTAAATAAAGCTTCTTTTTCTTTACACTCTTCCAGCAATCCATAACATTTTCATTATGATTATGTTTATTAACTCCCTTCTCTTTTTTCACTGTGATCTGACACCACCATCCTCATTTCCCCTAAGATTGTTACTAGGTATAACCAAACTTGTACCATAGTCAAACAATTATATTGCAAGCAGTATCTAATTCTTTATTTCTATATAATCAATATATAAGAATATATTCCTCTTTTTTAGTAAATAAAGATTACCACTATTGCTTTTGGTACTCGTAGCTCATTAGGTTATCCTACTGAAGACTCATCACCACACATTTCTGATATGAATCCTTACTTTTAGAAAGTTCTGTTTTGCAGCCAGTGACTATGTTCATATAATCTGTGTTCAAAACATAACTGTAAACCAAAGCTGGCATATTAAAATATCATAGTGGTTGTGACATATGAGGGAGAAGAACATATGAGGGTGGGTGACTCTGATATATTTTATTGTTTTTATTTTCAAATTTATTTTAGCTCTTTTACTTGAATAAATCTTGGATAGATACTGCTCTCTTTCTAAGAGACCTCCAGCAACAGGCTGTAGTGCTTATATGACAACCTTTGAAACATTCTATAGTACATTCTAACATGTTGACTCTATCCCAGTAGCCGACGACACCCTAAACAGTTTTATCTGACATAGGTTATAGCCAAACACACCTTTTGTATACGTGATGTATGTTGCGACAGTCCAGGCAGTGGATATGCCTACTGATGGATCCTTGGAAGGAGGCAGTATGCCTTAGTAATCTTATGAAGTGAGTCATATGGGAAATAGGTGTGATGGAAATGTGTCAGAATAACAAGATTACAGAAGATGCTGTAAAACAGAAAGGAGAAGCAAAGAGCTATAAGCCAGTGGATGATGACAAGTACATAGACTGTCCGGTACTCCCTGTGCAGTTATATTTATTAACAATGTGAGCAAGTTCTTTTAATTTCAGTGGGGCATTCTTTAGAGAGTGGAAGATCCTAATGTCTTCAGGGAAGTTGAACTTCTGTGCTTTGAAGAAGTAGTCAGCTAATGTTTTATATGTTTGTTTTAGTATTATAACTTAACTTCTCTGTCAACTGTCCTTGCTAACAATTTTAGAGACAGAATTATTTTTCTTCTGACAATGAAGTCTTCAGTCATTGTGCAACTTCTTTACTTGATTTATGAGTTATTATTTTTTGTTTTCATTCATGAAATAGGATCATATGAACAGTTTTTTAAAAGTGATATGTGAAAAATAATAAGCTAGTAAGATCTGTGAGGTTATACTGAGATATCCACTTGGCTTCATTGGTTTTCAAATATATGAAGACAGATTTGAGGTAGTGAACTTTTACTATCCCACCTCATAAATGTGTAAGGGAGATTGGTGCATAATTTATAGATCTGTATAACCTCTTCACAAAAAGTGAATCTTTATGCATTCTAAGTGATTAATTTTATATGAGACATAACTCTAATTTCCCATGAATTCATATGATAAGATCACAAAGAAAGATACAGAGAATATGATTATATTGTATACTGTGACCACTGAAACATTTAGATCAGTTGTGAAGTACTCAGATTCAAAGTCACTGATAATTTCTGTTGTAGTAAATAATCCAAATCTGTTTGACAGGCAATGAAAATGTAGCCATCTTGTACTTGGCAATACATTAAGACTCAGGTGCATGCCGAGGTAATACCACTCTTGAAAGAAAACATGATGCCGTGCATTGTACTTCCATTCTCAATTACACCATCACAATCATGTTCACTACTGGTGTTTACACGCCAAACACCTTAGTCTTCTTAATGAGTACCTGAAAGGTGGATGTTCACAGCTTTGCTATGTATCATCAACATGTATAATGCAGTCCTCGTGCACCTTTGAAAATGTTAACTTTATACTTTGCCTCAATGTCTTATGCCAGTAATAAAGTTATCATTGAGCTACCCCTGCGCAGCTGAGAATTTGGTACAAAGTATTTAAGATCAGCAAAAATAAAATTCAGTGAAAATGTAGGTATATAACTTTATCAAGATCTAATAGTCTAGCAAATTCTAATAATCTAAGCACCAGACTTTCATGCAGTACCTTAGGGATGATATATATATATATATATATATATATATATATATATATATATATATATATATATATAAAATCTTCCCAATTTCCGTTATTTATTTATTATTTATTTATTTTGTGTGTGTTTTTTTAATATAGCACATTTATCTCTGTCAGTTATCTTAGAAGAAAGTATTATTCTTTTGTGTACATGTTTTTTTAACAGCCGTAAAATGAATTTAGTGAGAGTGAATGTTAACAATTGATGAATATGTTCATGCATCTCAGCATTTTAATATATTGACCTCCATTATCCATTGCAAACATTTCTTCAAAGCATTTCATAAATATGGCAGTTGTATTTTAAATGAATCTAACTAGAGCTGTTCTGTAATTTTATCCTGAAAGATCACTTTCCATCAACTTCACAAACGATGAAAGGAAACATTCAGCACTGACAAATGCTTCTTTAATTACTGCAGTGTATTTATTCATTTATTTTTGATAAGTGGTTGGCTGACAAATAACTGCCTTTACATGTGTTACAAACTACTGTGTATGGAATAGAAGAATACTGAAATTACATTGACTTCAGAGTGCACATATATGCAACAAACACAGCAATACACGACATACGTTAAATATGCTGTATACAGTAAATATCTAACTTTGTCTAACTGAGCCTACTACCCTCAAATATGGTTTAAACACATGTACAGAAACACAGAGACACACATGCACACGCACAGACACACACACACACACACACACACACACACACACACACACACACACACACACACATACATATATACATAAAATAAAAATATTAAATATATATATGTGTGTGTGTACGTGTGTGCATATATACACATAAAGTAGTGCAGATAGGGTGGGGTGAGAGGGGCAAATGCCCCAGGTGCAAAGAGTTGGCAGCCGTGATCAGCCAATCCCAATATTTCTTTAAAGTAATACTGGCTTTTAAAAGTTGATTTTGCATTTGCAGTCAAACAAGAGTGCTGTATCTCTGTGTGGTATAAACTATAGCAACTGCTTGCTACATTGTAGCAATCAATTTGCTATGGTTTAAAAGAAGAAAAAAATCTTTTTTTTTTTTTTTTTTTTTAAATTAACTAAAACCTGAGCACTGTAGTGCTCCATGCAAGTAGGGTATAAACTGTAGCAACTGTTTCCTATAGTTGAAAAAATGCAATTATGTTGAAGGAGGGCTAGAGTAAGGCATAGAAACAGGACCTGAATGGCTGGGGCAGGAAGGGAGGTGTAATCAATCCAGCCACCTAGCTGAGGTGCCTGTTGAAGAAACTTAATTTTTTTTCCGATCTGAAATGGAAGAGCTGGGGTGGGGGGTATCTAACTATAATAATAATGATTGCTTTGTTGCTGTTCACTTGAACAGCTGAAGGGGTGCAGTGCTGGTTCATAGTACTGGCCCATGGTGCTGGTTAAACCAGCTACACTTTTCTGCATGTATTACATTTTGAAAAGGGAGGCAAAGACTTTGCAGTGTCTAGTTAATAGTGTTTATGGCTATGTATCCCTGCCTTTTAATGTGCTAAATAAGAAGAGTCATATAACACACATGTGGGTGGATTCTCTAAGACTTCAAAGATATTCAGAAACAGGCAAAAAAAGTAAATGGGAACAGGTATATACAAGCATATTAAAGGTCCGGTGTCCTGATATAGAGCAGACTTGTGGCCTTTGGGTCAGAAGATAGTAGGGGGAGGCCAGTCTAAAAGGAGTTAAGTATACTACAAGGAGGAAGGAAGACAATCCAGTCAATATCCCTGTAAGGAAAGGTAGCTAAACCCATTATAGAAGAAGTCTGCTGGATTTACTCATCCCTGGGTGGAAGGAAAATATATTTTGGTTTAAGCCTGTTTGTATAACCATAAAAAAGCTGATCTCTTATTGTAAGATTTCTATAAGTACTACTAATTTATTTTTGTCAGCTACTGTGACAGGAGCCTATCTATAAAGGAATGATCCCTGTTGTAGAAGGAAGAAGTAGTGCACAAAAATCACAAAAACTGATAGGCCAAAAAGAGCCATAAAGATGACAGGGGGAACTATTGAGGCTAAGAAAGAAATTATGTATTGTTACTATTATTCAAGAAGCCCAGCATTTCCAGACAGAAGATATACAAAACATTAAGAGAGAAATTAGAGGAAAGAAAAATGCTTGCGCAAGAAAATCTGTCCAAAGCTTCAAATAAAAATTTGTGTTCATTAATACAACAGATTTATGAAAAACATTATGTAGACCAAGAAATCTTGGGCTGTTTGGAAAAAGAAGCAATGGGGAAGTGTGAAAATATAAAGAGCAAAATCTATAGATTTTTGAAAGGTACAAAAAAGAAATATGGGCATGGGAAGCAAACAGAGATCTGATATGGTACAATGTTTATGCAAAGGACAAAGCCAAATTAATTAATACAAAAAAAAAAGCAGCCCCAAAGATATTCAAAAAGAAATACAGGCATCCAGATATGGAAAATTCCACAATACAAAAAATAAGATCACAAACAGGGAAAATAGAACAGAAGATTAGTACAGCAGAAGTTAAAAATAAAAGTGAAAGTTATTTAATACTTACAAAGTGAAGCATTTAGTGTAGAAAGTTTAGCACAGTTTATATCACAGCATGATGGAACAACAAGTCCCCAGTTAAGGAGAAGCAGGAGGAGCAGGAGACATCTGAAGAAGAAATATTGACATGGGAAAGAAAAAGACATTTAATATAGTGCAATATTTATGCAAAGGAGGAAGCAAAACTAATTAATACAAAGAGCAGCATCAAAGATATTTGAAAAGAAATACAGGCAAAGGCATCCAGACATGGAAAATTTTACAATACAAAAAAATAAGAAGGCAAAGAGGAAAAGTAAAGAGGTAGAAGCTGAGGTTATGGATTGCCTGTGAACTGAAGGATTTAGTGTGGAAGGTCTACCTCTGATGGCATTGTAGCAGAAGGGAGCAATGAATTCACAAATTAACGAGGGACCAGTGGAGTCGGAAACATCTGGTTAGTTTCCATGTGAAGATACTTTGGAGCCTTCCATAGGAAAGAAGTGCAGGGGGTTCAGTTGAAGTTACACAGCAAGGAAAGGAACAGGAAACTCTGGCATATCTGACACAGTCAATGTTGTTGAGTGACAGGCCATGGGTCTATATTATAAGATTGACAGTTGAAAACAGCGAACAACATATGTTTTTTAAACATCAAACTTATAAAAACAACAAAAAGAAAAAAGTACCCTAACAGGTTTAAGCAAGGGGCTAAGCCCCCCTGCACCCCCCACACCCCCGCTACTTAAATTTACCAACTCTGAGACCACACTATATTGCAGTAAACAGAAATCTCCCCTTACACAGATTTCCGTTTACACATTCAATGTTCTCCCCTTTCGCTATTCTTGTGTCAACAATATCAGCTTCGATATTGTCAGCTTTCGAGAATATAATATAGACCCATAGACTAGTGAGTTTCCATATGAAAGAGCAATGGATGACATAGGATGAAACTGAAGAAAATGTGGCATAAGAAGATGCTCTGGAACTTTCGATAGAATGCCTACAGAAAATGGAGAACAAAGAATGTGCCCTCTGTTTAGAAGAAAATGCTCTAAGAGAACAATTGCTTGATTTAGTATTGATGGACAGAAATATTGAGATCAATGAAAAAAATAAGACTACAGAAAGTCAATAAAACCCAAAAGTTAGAAGTTTAATAAAACAAATGAACACAGTAATTAGGACTGTTCATAGAGATTTGTGAGATATAACAGACTTAAAAAGGGCATATTACCCCTCAGCTACATTAATAACAGATAAAGTCTTACCATAAAAACACAGGGCAGTAAAGGAAAGGAAGGGGAGAAACCAAATTCCATCATAGAAGTATCGAACAGAGAAAACTATAAATCAGTTAAGACAGGAAGTGTCACTGTTAGAAGAGTATACAACAGGGAACAGATCAACAAAAATACTTAGAAACATAGACGTGATAAAAGCAATGCACCATATCAGAACCGATCAGGATCTCTCATGCAGTATCGCAAATAATAAACTAAAAATATCAGCGCAGGCAGAAAAACATAGAAGATATGCAGAGAAATATAACGGAAAAGCACAAAATAAGCAATTTAAAAATGACTCCAAAAAGTTATTTTATTTATTTATTTTTATTTTATTTTACATTTGTTGACCAGGAAAGTCCAACTGGATTCATATCCATTTTCAGTGGAGGCCCACGGTGAAAAGCTCCAGAAATACAAGTTATATTAACAAATACAAATAAATACACATAAAAAGAGTACAATACCAACAGTTCAGCTGCAATTCATACAAACAATGATTATAAGAGATAATAAGATGGAATTAAACAATTTGAGTTGTTTTGGGGTACTAAGATAGAGTACTATCTGATAAAAAATGCCAGGAAAAGAAAATATGAAGGAAGAGAAAAAAATAATAACACAGAGCGTATAAAGAGGTAGCTATGGGTGGCTAGTTTTATAGAGAATTGGGGAAAAAGGCAAAAGGAATTGAAACACCACCAAAAAAGAAGAATAGATACATTTTGGAGAAATATCTATGAAGATCCTGTGGAACATAACAAAGATGTTAAATGGATAGAAGAAGTTAAAGAAAGAATAAGAAGTTCAAATATACATGATATGAAATGGGATGAAGTAACGGCCAGACAGACTGAAACAAAGTTAAGAAAAGCTCCTAACTGGAAAACCTCAGGCCCAGATGCAGTACCTAACTTATGGCTAAAAGTGTTAACATCTTTACATGAAGATTTAGCCATGAGTAAGAACTATTTGTATGCACACCCCAAATAGACATCAACCTGGCTAACAGGAAAAACAATACTCCTATTTAAGAGTGAAATCTGCAAGCTATCCTAAAATCTATAGACCAGTAACTTGCCTTCCAACAATGTACAAACTATATACTGGAATTGATGCTGATGGAGTTTGTAGTCATTTAGAAGAAAACTCAATCATGCCAAAAGAACAAAAGGGTAACAAAAGAAAGTCATATGGAACAAAGGGTCATTTATTGTTAAATAAAGCCATAATGGAAAACTGTGAAAAAGGGAAAGAATCTAAGTATGGCATGCACAGACTATAAAAAAGCTTTTGGCAGTATACCACATTCATGGATGAAAGAGTGAATACATCCTACACTGATTGACTACATTACAGCAACCATAAAACAGTGGCAAACCACTTTGCAGTTAAGCTATGATAAAGGATAAATTATTATTCCAGGGATAAAAATTCAAAGGGGGGGTATTCCAGGGTGACCCTTTATCACTGCTGCTCTTTTGTCTTGCCCTTAACCCATGAAGCTGTCTACTTAACAGATTAAGTAATGGCTGGAATTTGGCTCCCAGAAAACAACAAAGTATAAAGACTTCTCATCTTCTTTTTGTGGATGATTTAATACTGTATACTTAAGTCAAATGAGGAACTGAAGGCACAACTGCAAGTGGTCAAAACTTTCTCAGATGATATAAGAATGTTATTTGGTCCTGATAAATGTGCAAAAACAAACTTTAAAGCAGGAAAACTGCAGCACCAAGAAAACATCAGTCTGGGACAGGAATGTGATTTAAAAGAACTTGAGCAAGAAAGAGTATATAAATATTTGGGACATGTTGAATTTAAATACAATAAAACACGAACAAATGTGAATAAAACTTAGTAAGGAATATTTTAGAAGACTAAAATTAATACTGAAAACAGCCCTGACATCTAGGAACTAAGTCCGTGATATAATCCAATTTGCTTTTCCTGCCCTCACTTACAGTTTTCAAGTGATTGACTGGACACAAAGGGTATTGGATTGGTTGGACAGGAAAACAAGAAGGATGCTTCATACTCATCGAATGATTTATAAAAATCAGTGAATATCAAGACTATATATTCCCCATTCTGAAGGTGGTATGGGCCTCCTCAAAACTGATTTCATGTATAGATCTGCAATCATAGGACTGCATACATATCTGTTGACCTCACAAGTCCCAAATATAGTGAAAATTTTAAAACATGAGGAGAATAAGTCTAAGATAACGTCCCTGCTTAGTTTAGCAGAAGTATATCGGTGTCAAGCTGGAATGGAAATCAAACCAGAAGTAGATAAAAAAATCAGGTAGCAACTGAATGTGACAAAAAATGAAAGAATATAAGGAGAAGGATCAGATGAGAAGGCAAGAAATGTGGAAAATGCATAAATATAGTTGCAAGTATAGAGGACTCTTGAAACAACCTCATGTTGACTAGGACTGAACACGGGAATGGTTAAGGAGAAGTGAATTTAAACCAAAAGATGAAAAGTTAATATTGCTGGCCCAAGACAATGGATTATGTACACACTGGTTTGCAAAGTCCATTGAGCATGTGGGAGAAACAGACAAATGTAGGTTTTGTAAAACAGAATTAGAAACAGTCGCACACCTTGTTGCTGGTTTGATTAATTAATGGCAGAAGGACTGTATACTGAAAGGCATAATAATGTGGCAATACTGTTGCATTGGGGATTGCTAAACATTATAATATTGAAGTAGCTGAAAAACATTGGAAAAATGAGCCATGAAGCATTATAGAAAATAATGAAATTTATAGCACGTGGGATCACCCATTACCAACAGTTCAAAAAATAGATGTGAGAAAACCAGATATAGTAGTCCAAGAAAAGATTACAAAAGTAACGTTGATCATTGAAATTGCTACACCCAGTGACTACAATGTCTTATGTACAGAGAGACACAAAGTTATAAAATACCAGGATTTGCAGGCAGACATGAGGCACTGTAGAAGAAGGATACCTAGAGTAACGGGTCTTATAAAAAATTAATTTACAATCATTCATAGATATGTTACCGATACATGTAACTCCATATGAATTGCAGAAGGAGTCATTACTGGGCACATTGTGGGTGCTGTAAAGAGTAATACTGGCTAAAATAAAAGACTGAAACAATGCTAATTTTCATGAACTTTAATCATACTTTGACTTAGGAATAGGGACCATTCCTGTCATGGTATTAGAAACCCAAAAGACTTGATGAAATTAAAAAAAGGGAGAATACATTATCTGAATGTAAAGAAATGTTGCTTTCAAACTGAATTGTGCACAGCCTACAGAGTAGGAACCTGTGAAGACAATTTATTTTGAATGCAAACTGAACTGTTTGGTATGAACTGCATCTCCTCTTCTAAATGCTATTTCTTGTATATAAACATGAGTTTCAAGTTGGAATGCTAGGTCTAGTAACTAATTCGTTTGATATAGCAGATTTGTATACTGCACTGGTATTGTGGGTGAGCAAAAACATGCAAGGACAGATTCATAAAGGGTACTACAAGGTGTACACTATGTGGACACTTTGTGTTTAGTTTCTGAATTCAAGAACAGCCCTACCACAATGTGTGTGCTGTCTCTTCATTCAGAAAGGTTACACTAAGTATATACATAGTGTATAGTTTGTAGTAACCTCTTATGAATCATTCTGTAGTCTTTTTATACTGTGAGGTTCCCAAAAAGCTACCTGCTTTGCTTGAGTTATATTCCTCCACTAGAATCAGTCTGCAGAGAATAATATTACAGATTAAACACTTTCTGTTGTAAATGGCATGTTAATTACTCTGTGTGTGTCTGTCTTTGTGGTAACAACCAACATTTGTGCATGCTGACTGTGGTCTTGTAGGAATATTAGGAAAATGTTTCAGATATTGATAAAATCCATTGCTGCCCCTCAGGAGAAGGGGGCATCAAATGACCATTACCTAGTCAGTCTTTAAATGAGAAGTGCAGTCACTGACTAACACAGGGTCTGTCAGTCTTAAAAAGAGATGTGCAATCACTGAGCAGCATATGGTCAGTCTTCATGAGAGAACTAACAAATGCATGCTTAGTGTTCAGGAAAGGAGTGAACAACACCTGCTCATCCTCTAGGAGCAGATTTCCATCTTGATGAACCAGTTGTCCACTTCATTTAGGAGTCTATAACCCCCAGCAAAACCTTGAAAAAGTTTAAACAAGAAAAATATGTGGGGGCTTACCTAGCTGCGTTTGAAAGGTATGCAGCTATGGAGAATTATGGCACAACACCACCACACTAAAATAGATAAACAACCAGTACAAACCACTCAGTAGAAAATGTTTTAATTCTAGCACCTCGGTGAAAACACCTTCTCGGAATACAAATTACACAAAACATTTCACTTATATACACAATATATACCAATTAACACATAATTAATTCATTAAAAAATCGTTGCCTTAAAGCAAACTTCTCCAATTTAGTTCCCCATTAAATCCCATAGGGACCAATGTATTGAACTTCAAAATGTAAATACTTTCTTTGTATAAAAGTTTCTCCTTCAATACATTATCACTCACACAAAAACAATTGATTTGTTCCAAAATACTCCCCTTCAGCAATGAATAGTCATTGTTATGCATCTTCATAAAATGTGCAGCAATCGTTTTTTCTTGTTTGCAGTTTTTTTATATCCCTAATATGTTCCACAAATCTTACAAGGAACATCCTCTTGGTTTCCCCCACATAAAATATGTTACAGGGGCAGCATAAAATATAAACTACCCCCTTAGATTCACATTAAAATCTGTCTCTGGGTGCAAAAGTAACATTGTTAATACACGCAAAACAGTTAAAGTGTAGGCAAACGGGCACCTCCCACATTAAATTGTGTCCATTTGTACTGGGAATCTAGGTAACGCTAGATCTGGTAGAGCAAATAATCCATGGACTAACAAGTCCTTTATACTCCTACCTCTAACATAAGACCAAGAAGGATGCCTTGGTAGCACTTTTGCCAAACATTTGTCTTGTATTAAAAATTTCCAATAATGTTGCAACATTTTAATTCTCTCTTTACTTTTAATGTTGTACATAGAGACAAAATAAATCTGTTGTATTTGATTTATATTGGAAGTACCCATCTCAGAAACTTCCTTGTGTCTTTTTCTCTGATGATTCCCTCCTTATTACACACCGTATGTATCGCCTCTTCTACCATAGCAGGGCTAGAGCCTCTGTTAATAAACATGTCCGCCGATCTACATATTTCATTTTTTAAAATATCTTCTTTGTTACATATTCTTGACGATCTCAAAAATTCATTATAAAGGAGGGCAGCTATTGTATGGGGCAGATGGCAACTAGATGCATGTAAAAATTGACTACCATCAACAAATTTTCTATGTATCCCCATCACAATTGTGCCATCCTCCCTACCTTCCAAATCTAAATCTAAAAAATGCACCTTACTTCCCTGTTGTAAACCACCAAAACAGAGATCAAATGGATTATGGTGCATATCTACCACAAATTTATTAACCTTCTCTGACCCTCCTTCGCATATGAAAATTAAACCGTCTGTGTAAAGAAAATAATATTTAATATGTTGTTTTATAAACTCTTGTTTAAATAAAACTGTTATTTCAAAAAATGACATGAAAAGATTGGCATAATGGGGGCAAACAGCGCCCTCATGGCAGTACCCTGCGTCTGTCTATGTATTTGATTGTTGTAAAGAAAAAAATTGTTTTGTAAACAAAAATCTACCATCTCTACTATAAAGGTGGAAAGGGGATTATCACCCAGAAAATGCAAAACAGCAGATAAACCATCCCTATGTTTAATGGATGTATAAAGGCTTTTCCCATCCAAAACAATTCAACACATCTCCATTTTCTACCTAATATTGGCAATCTTTGTTAGAAAATCAAAACTATCCTGTATATAGGACAGTGTTGTCTTTACATAGGGAAGCAATATTTCATGTAACAGCAATCTCATACTATGTAGAAAATATTTACAAGCCAACACTATTGGTCTTCCTGGAAGTTCCCTTAGATTTTTATGAATTTTAGGCAAACAAAAAAAGACAGCTGACCCATTATTGTTAGTAGGCAGTTTAGCTTCTACATCCTTCTTAGAAAAATAGCCAAGACGTAAACCTTTCTGCAACAGCTTTTCGTACTTGCCCATTGCTATATTAAGACCCATTTTGTCGCTGTTTTCATATACTTCTTGGTTATTTAAATGTTCCTATGGAGAATTAGTCCAAGATGGAATGGAATGGAACAGAATCCTTTCATCCCACCTAAATAAAGAGGCATTGAATACTTACATGGACCTGGTAGATTATAAGGAATATGCTTATCAGAAGCTGAAACAAGAGATTTTTTAGCAAGCAAGAGGACCTTTCCTGAAGCACAACCTCTTAAATTTCATAACTGGACATTTCAGAATTATCACTAAGACTGCAAATGACTGGCTTGCTACATATTTTGAAACAGTATTTAGAAACCCATTTAAATAACTAAAAAAAAATAAGGGGCCAGCTTCCAAAAGACTTAAGTGACCATCATCAAAGTCTTTTATGTATGACCTGATCAAATGCTGAAGTTTAATCTATATAAATGACATCACAGCACAATATTTCATTAATCTGTTATTGCATTGTCATAGAGCATCATGTTTCAGGTGGTATTACATCTATTTTCAACATATACATGCTGATATATGGTTTCAACTCTCAACCTTTCTAATTCTGACAATAATTTATGCAACATAATCTTCTCCATTATTTTTCCACAACATGAAAGTAAACATATGGGTCTGCATGACTCAGGGTTTGTCCTACTTCACTTTCCATTAAAGAGAGGTTTAACAAGTACATGTCTCCAATCATGAGGAATCTCCCCACATTATCTAGTAAATAACAAATATAATGGTACCATAAGTTCATGGAGAAGTGTTCACAGGTCATTCTTATTAATTCTGTCTCCTCTTTGTGCGTTGTTTGGATCCAGTTTGTGTTGTCCTTTTTCAATATAATCTAATTTGATTCCAGTATCTGAGGTTACCTGGGAGTCTCTAGGACAATTTATCACTCCTTTAGTGGAGTCAAACTGCTTTGCATGAGATTTTCTAAATGTATCTATAATTTGTTGATCTGTGAAAAAAAATAGAATCTACACACAGTTTATCAATTTGTATGCCTTTAATCCTATCACATCTTATGTATCTGTTAAATGGTTTCCTGTTATGTCTTTATATACATTTTCTTCAAATTTTTTTATCTTGTTTCACATTATATTTGCCTGTTCAGCTTGTTTATTTCAATTTTCAAAGTTGTAGTTTAGCTTCTTTTCCATTTCTTATATATATACTGTCTCTCATCTTAATGAAGTATCTTATGCAAATACATCATCCTGATGTCATGTGCCTAGATCCTGATGTTAGACATTTTTTGTTTTTTTGCATTCAAATAATTTCTCTTTCAAAATATTTCACATTCCTTCTGCAGCTTTTCTGCTGAATGCCTCACTCCAATTAGTTTTACACAGTGACTG
Organism: Protopterus annectens; assembly: GCF_019279795.1. Taxonomy (NCBI): domain Eukaryota; kingdom Metazoa; phylum Chordata; order Ceratodontiformes; family Protopteridae; genus Protopterus; species Protopterus annectens. The sequence continues at coordinate 1,395,346,623 of NC_056745.1, read as the reverse complement.
CTTTGCTTCCATATAATCTGCTATTAATTTTCTGTGCATTGATTTAAATTTCAGTTTGGTAGAATTATCTAGCAACAAATTAATCTTTATGACTCCATAATCACTACACATCAACAGTGATAAAACAACTTGAAGTAACAGTAATTTCTTTAGGAACACAAGCAAAGTCTAGTATGTTATGTTCCCTTAGTAGGCTATTTTATAATCTGAAGCAATTGTTGCTCTTAAACATAGGTATCAAATAATTTCCTTACTAATACTGTTGAGTCAGTCTGTTGCTGGTAAATTTAAGTCACCAACCACTATTAATCTTCCCTCCTGTGTTTCATGCAAGAAATTTGTGAATTCCTATAGTCATCAGCACTTGTCTTTTTGGTGGTCTATACACTCCAGCAATTGTTATATGTTCCAGGGTTGTATTTATTGTCACAGTCACACAATCTACAGTATTGGTGTTATCAGTGAGCATCTAATAATCACAGGTCTCATAACAATCTTTACTCCCTATCATAACACCTCCACCTGATTTTTTGTTAGAATGTCTGTTACAGTAAAATATTTATTCCCTAACAGAATTGGTTTCCAGGCATTGTTCTTTAACCATGTTTCACATACAATAACAACATTAATCTTATGAGAACATAGCAAATTTTCAAATACAAAAACTTTATTATTAATACTCCTAACATTAATAATCATTAGAGATGTATCAAATGTTGCCATCTGTGAACTGTTAAATTTTTGACCCAGCAAAAATCCTGCCTTGTGTTTGTCAAATATTGCAAAATATCTACTGGAAAAATTCTCTTCTCTGTTCTTGATAAGTGCATGCCATCATGTCTAAATATGTGTGCCCAGACTTAGGCTTTGATGTTCTACACAGTCTCACTTTTCAAAACGGGACATTTTTTTCTCATGTACGTATTTACCCAACAAATCTTTTCGTTCACAGCAAGCTGCCTCTCCTTTCTGTATGTGATTTGTGAAAGATACACCCTAACACATATAGAAGCTATGCCAGCTAAGATATCTGTAAATTCTCTGTTAACAATCAGAGACTCCTTGTGTATGAGATCATCTATACCAACACGAATAAAAACAGACCCATACTTCCCAAAATTAAGGTGTGTGAAGGCTGCCTGCCCAGCTAGATAGAATTTTGTAAATAATTCTATGTCATTGAAAATACTAATATGATCCACAGGCTTGTGTAACAACTGTAGGAAAACTGTGTTATGTGCTGAGCTTCAAAAATGTAACCACATTGCACCCTCCTGGAAGAAAGTAGAAATGTGTATAAACTCCATGCGTATGTAATGTATGATTTCATGGTAGAAAAGTGGGACATACAAAGTTAACTGGCAAACTCTAAGAAAATAAGCAAATAAAATATTATGTCCAGTAACCATACACTCACAAACAACAAATGTAAACGCTCAGTAACCTGGGTCAATGAAGGCTGTCTTCCACATAAATCCACCACTACCAAAGAGCTTCCACCAACCGTTCTTTTATTATACACAAAGAAAACACAGATTTAGCGCTTTCATCTCCAAACCTGGAGACCTCATCAGAATCATTTCCAAAAGCACATTTCCTGTTCTTATATACTCAAGACAATTGAGTCACAAATTAAAAAATTGAAAAATTAACTAATTAATCAATAAAACAATAAAACAATGAACAATGAAGTGGCTGGCAGTTTAAAACAATCAATGGATATCTTTAGACAGGGTAAAAGCATTTCAAACTCCTACATAGTTGTTGCAACACATATTTGGGTGTTATGTATTTTATATACACATACATAAAATAGTTAAATATATCATGAGAAAAAAATATATATATGTTATATATATATGTAAAAATAGTATTGAATAAATGTCATTTCAAATCAATATAGTGGTATATTGATTAAATAAATAAATATATATATAAATAACATAATCCTAAAATAGTTTAGTATTAAAATAATTTGTTAAAATAGTCAGTGGTGTGGTTCAATTGGTTTAAGTATGTTTCTTGGGGTCGTTGGCTAATAATTTGAGGGCTGGTGTTATGGAGATGTGGTCATTAAAGCCCTTACCACTACAGGCATCTAGCCTGAGTTGCCATATCATCTCCCTATATAACAATTTTGTCTCCCAGTCACCCCCTCTATCCAAGTGATCAACAACCTCGACCACCCAAAATTTAAAATCAGCCTTCTCACATATAAGGGAGTGTCTATATAAGGCATTATTTTCATTTTTACGATTGATGTCTCTCAAATGTTCGTATATCCTTTTTCTTAAATGTCGTTCTGTTTTACCGATATAGAACCCCCCACAAAATTTACAATAAACTAAATATACCAGACCTTTAGTGTAACAACTATAGTATTTATTAGCTTTCAATGTAATATTAACACTGGGTAGTTTTATATGTTTTTCACCGGCTATAAATGGACACTGGGCACATCTCCCACATCTAAAAGTACCAACTCTCTTAGAGACTGGTTCATTTTGAATTGTTTTCTTCTTTCTTTCTAAAATATTTTTTATATTGTACCCTCTCCTATAACTATAGGTTAATTTATTTTCAAAAATGGTGGTCCTAATAGCCAGTGTTTTAAACAAATTCCATGTTTCATTAATACATTTGTGTAACCACCCTATATTCTGATAATATGTAAGGGTTAGATATGGAAACCCATTATTATCCAATGCTTTTTCAATTCTTTCCATATTTCTATCATTTGTCTGATTTAATAATGGTACATATTTATTACCCCATTCTTTTATGACATATTCCTTGATGGGTTGTGTAATTTCCACAGGGTAGTCTCTGTCATGAAACATTTTTTGTACTTTATCAATTTCATCAAGAAAAACTTCTCTATCTGAAGTCATACGAGCCACCCTAATCATCTGTCCCTTTATTATATTTCTCTTAAGATGCTCAGGGTGATCACTGTTAAAGTGCAAATAAGTGTTTGAAAAATTCTCTTTCCTATAAATAGTAGATTTATAGATGTTGGTATCATAATCTTTGTATAACAAAATATCTAAATAATGAACTTTCTGTGAATTAATATGGTAAGTAAAGTTTAGAAAATTTGTACTTCCATTGATATGGGAAATAAATTCTTTTATTACTTCATCTGGGCCTTCCCATAAAATAAATATGTCGTCCAGAAACCGGTAATAACCTTTGATATACCCAAAGAATTCAGTTCCAAATACATGTAGTTTTTCCCAATATAGCATTACTATATTTGCATACACGGGGGCACATGCTGCCCCCATAGCTACCCCTTCCATTTGATGGTAGTAATCTCCCCTGAAATAAATAAAGTTGTTCTTAAGTACCAATTCCATGCATTCTAGCACTAGCTTAAACTCACTTAATGTCAATGTATTCATTTCAATGAGCATATTTTCAAACCAATCCATCCCCGTATCGTGTGGTATTACTGAAAATAAATCTTTAACATCAATTGTAATAAATTTTATATCCACACTGTATGGATCGTTGCTAATCTTTTGCAAAAAATCCCAAGAATCTACCAAAATATGAGGGTATTTTTTGTGATACATTTTGAGTTTAGTGTCTATATAAATAGCTAGTGGTTGAGTTTTGGAACCTTGTGATGAAACTATAGGTCTCATGGGAGGATTTTGAATATTTTTATGGGTTTTTGGTATACCAAAAATAGCAGGAATAACCGGTTTCTTGACCTTCAAAAAATTCCACAAGTCCATATCTAATAGCCCCTGAAGAAAATTGTCCTCTATAATGTAGTCTACTTTACAGTATGCAATATTGATTTCATTTTTAGACACCATATTATAACACTTGTCATTATTTAATATTTCCAACATTCTTTTTTCGTAGTCCCAATTATCCATAAAAACCACACCACCTCCCTTATCTGGTTTCATTACCCAGATATCTCGGTTGTTACCAAGCTCCTTCAATAACATATTTTCTTAATCTGTAAGATTACTACTATACTTGTAAGCATTTAGTAGGTATTCACTTCTAATCTTTTTGATGAGCATATTTTCAAAACTACAAATATCTTGGTGAAGTGGAGGGTTGTAAAGACTACGTCTACTTAATTCTTTAGACTCAAAATGTTTATCCTGACCAAACATCTGCCTAAAGTTAAGTTTCCTAGTAAAAAGTTTTATATCCAATAATATACCATCTATACTAGTTTTTTTTGCCGGTACAAATGTAAACCCTTTTGTAAACAGTTTAAAATACCCTGCATTAATATTCAAATCAGTATAATTAAATATAAAAAAATCTCTAAGTGAATGCATAGTCAAAGGCTTATATATAGGAGTTGTATCTCCAACTTCCACTGGCTTGTTCTATCTGTATGTCATTCGTTGTTGGGAACTGTAATTGTTGGTCCTCGCAGCCTGAGCATATGACGGCTGTTGTACCCGTTTCTTTATTCTCTCGGACCTCCTTGGTCCATCCCCTCCTAAAGGGGCCCTTTCCCCACTGTTGAATTCATCATCACATGCATCAAAATCCTGTTCAAATACATTCACTTCATGCTCATTATTAAAATCTATGTTGTTACCTCTCTGGTTGTTTATCAACTGGGAATTTTTAGAATTTGGTTTCCCATAATCACTAAAATTACCTTTCACAGCTGTTCTGCCAAAATTGTATGCAACACCAAATCTATATTCATTAATGTCCCTGTCTAACTTGGATAACTTCCTGTTGTAACTTCGTAAAATGATTTGATCAACATCCTGTAAGGATCTAAAATATATGTTCTTGTATTGTTGTACAGAAAATAACAAATCATCATTGATTTCTCTATACAATTTATCAATGTCTTTCTTATCTACTTCCATTCGTTTTTCATTATGTTTAATCAATACTTTAAGCATAGCCAAACCACATTCATTGAAAATGTTACAAATATCTTTAAAAAAATCAGCGTCAGTAACACCATTGATGTTATTCGGAAACTTATTAATCCTTAAGCCTTTAGGTACAATTTTATCCTCTAGGCATTTATGAAAATACCAGTTCTCCAAAGATAAAGTTTTGTACCTGGTTAGAAGATTTTTGAACACTTTACATTTGTCCTTGTATCCCAAACTGTCGTTGTTGTTCTCCGCCTGACACCTTTTATTTGAAAACGAAGAATTCAACCACATACTGAAGTCCAAATTGTGGTATGAATGAAAGTTGTCATTGGCGTTATCCCGCCCAGGTAATTCTCTCTCTCTGGGGTTATACACCCCTGCAGTGGCTGCCCGTTGACTCGGTTGTATCTCCGACTCTTCCACCTCCATTCTCCTGCTAGAAGGACGTCTTTCAGTTTCGGTTCCCCTGGTTTCGGCTCCCCTGGTTAGTTCCGTTTCCGTTTCCGTTCTCAGCGACGGACTGCTCTGAGCACACGGAATGCTTTCCCCAGAACCAGGTATTGGGGAAGTATCCGTTTGTGTGTGATTTTGGATCAATTTGATCAATTCTGCCAATAAATTACTACTGTCCATTGTAGTAAAGGTAGTACAAACCTTTGGTTGGAAGAAAAAACGTAGACAAACGAACTGGTAGCTGGTGTAATTCCACAAATAACCGGAGACTCCTCGAAACCAAGTTACTGTCAATGAATGACCAGTAACCATACACTCGCAAACAACAAATGTAAACGCTCAGTAACCTGGGTCAATGAAGGCTGTCTTCCACATAAATCCACCACTACCAAAGAGCTTCCACCAACTGTTCTTTTATTATACACAAAAAAAACACAGATTTAGCGCTTTCATCTCCAAACCTGGAGACCTCATCAGAATCATTTCCAAAAACACATTTCCTGTTCTTATATACTCAAGACAATTGAGTCACAAATTAAAAAATTGAAAAATTAACTAATTAATCAATAAAACAATAAAACAATGAACAATGAAGTGGCTGGCAGTTTAAAACAATCAATGGATATCTTTAGACAGGGTAAAAGCATTTCAAACTCCTACATAGTTGTTGCAACACATATTTGGGTGTTATGTATTTTATATACACATACATAAAATAGTTAAATATATCATGAGAAAAAAATATATATATGTTATATATATATATGTAAAAATAGTACTGAATAAATGTCATTTCAAATCAATATAGTGGTATATTGATTAAATAAATAAATAAATATATAAATAACATAATCCTAAAATAGTTTAGTATTAAAATAATTTGTTAAAATAGTCAGTGGGGTGGTTCAATTGGTTTAAGTATGTTTCTTGGGGTCGTTGGCTAATAATTTGAGGGCTGGTGTTATGGAGATGTGGTCATTAAAGCCCTTACCACTACAGGCATCTAGCCTGAGTTGCCATATCATCTCCCTATATAACAATTTTGTCTCCCAGTCACCCCCTCTATCCAAGTGATCAACAACCTCGACCACCCAAAATTTAAAATCAGCCTTCTCACATATAAGGGAGTGTCTATATAAGGCATTATTTTTCATTTTTACGATTGATGTCTCTCAAATGTTCGTATATCCTTTTTCTTAAATGTCGTTCTGTTTTACCGATATAGAACCCCCCACAAAATTTACAATAAACCAAATATACCAGACCTTTAGTGTAACAACTATAGTATTTATTAGCTTTCAATGTAATATTAACACTGGGTAGTTTTATATGTTTTTCACCGGCTATAAATGGACACTGGGCACATCTCCCACATCTAAAAGTACCAACTCTCTTAGAGACTGGTTCATTTTGAATTGTTTTCTTCTTTCTTTCTAAAATATTTTTTATATTGTACCCTCTCCTATAACTATAGGTTAATTTATAATTATTTATTGAGATGTGCCCAGTGTCCATTTATAGCCGGTGAAAAACATATAAAACTACCCAGTGTTAATATTACATTGAAAGCTAATAAATACTATAGTTGTTACACTAAAGGTCTGGTATATTTGGTTTATTGTAAATTTTGTGGGGGGTTCTATATCGGTAAAACAGAACGACATTTAAGAAAAAGGATATACGAACATTTGAGAGACATCAATCGTAAAAACGAAAATAATGCCTTATATAGACACTCCCTTATATGTGAGAAGGCTGATTTTAAATTTTGGGTGGTCGAGGTTGTTGATCACTTGGATAGAGGGGGTGACTGGGAGACAAAATTGTTATATAGGGAGATGATATGGCAACTCAGGCTAGATGCCTGTAGTGGTAAGGGCTTTAATGACCACATCTCCATAACACCAGCCCTCAAATTATTAGCCAACGACCCCAAGAAACATACTTAAACCAATTGAACCACCCCACTGACTATTTTAACAAATTATTTTAATACTAAACTATTTTAGGATTATGTTATTTATATATTTATTTATTTATTTAATCAATATACCACTATATTGATTTGAAATGACATTTATTCAATACTATTTTTACATATATATATATATATATATATAACATATATATATTTTTTTCTCATGATATATTTAACTATTTTATGTATGTGTATATAAAATACATAACACCCAAATATGTGTTGCAACAACTATGTAGGAGTTTGAAATGCTTTTACCCTGTCTAAAGATATCCATTGATTGTTTTAAACTGCCAGCCACTTCATTGTTCATTGTTTTATTGTTTTATTGATTAATTAGTTAATTTTTCAATTTTTTAATTTGTGACTCAATTGTCTTGAGTATATAAGAACAGGAAATGTGCTTTTGGAAATGATTCTGATGAGGTCTCCAGGTTTGGAGATGAAAGCGCTAAATCTGTGTTTTTTTTTGTGTATAATAAAAGAACAGTTGGTGGAAGCTCTTTGGTAGTGGTGGATTTATGTGGAAGACAGCCTTCATTGACCCAGGTTACTGAGCGTTTACAAATAAAATATTATCACTGTGTGTGATCTCAAGCTAAGAGATAGGATGTCTGGGCTAGGAGCGTCTTTCTATTGTCTTAAGATAGAGATAATTACTAGGCTTCACATGTAAATTGTCTTTTATTGCCATGTGATGTCCTGACAGCTGCAGATCGCAAAGAAATGTAAATTTTAAGTTCTGTTAGCCTGGGAACTTAAGCAGAGACGACAAGAATGATGGAATCTGAAGTGACTCAGCAGTAATGTGTATTATCAATTTAAAAAAACTAGCTCAGAGAGAAAGAGGGTACATTTTCCATTTTGTTCTGAAGCTGACAACAACTCACCAGCACTGTGCCTTGCTCTGTAAGTAGGATTTAGAACAGTGATTTCTCTTAGAGATAGATAGAAATAACAAGATTAGTCAAGCTGTTTTCTATATTTATGGCAAACTATCCTACAATGTTGTTTTAAAGTATTTCCTGTGATTTCTGAACTCTCTCTTATCACTGTGTTAAATTAATGAGCATTGTCCTGTGTTTTCATTATTTATTATTAAATATTTTAAACCTTTTAACTGTGGCTGTTTTATGCAGCAATAATTTAAGCTCTGAGAGTATTTGCATGTATTTGGTGACACTGTATAGGCCACTCTAGAATAGCCTTAAAAGTTTGGTCATGCTTACCAATTGGATAACAGTATAATTGCACAGTAGACTTGGACACCCTTTGGTAAGGGCCTTTACAGTAGCTGATAAGGGCGGTTGGTGGCAAGTGGTACTAAGGTATAGTCTGGGCAGAAGGGGGATAGCTGGAGAACATGTGCCAGCCTTCCCCAGGAGTGTCCGTGTGTTTGTATATAAATTAAATCTCAAAGTTTATGCGCGTCAGCTACTTTGGCAGGGACACGAAGCACTGGTTGGACAGAGAGGGTGCTGTAGGTTTTGGCTTGACCACTCAGCTGAGATCTGAACCCTATAGCTGTGCCATTGGGGAGCCTTACTGGGAATCTGGAGAGAAAGGGAGAAACCAGTCCCAGACTCACTGTGATCTCTGTGTGCTCTTAAGGGAAATTGTACCTTACTGTGTGTATACTTGTTATCCTCCCAATGTGGACGCCCCTCAATGGTGCTAGTGGTGAGGATTGAGGGTCCTTGATTACTGGGCCAGTGCACAGGCTTCACAAGGTGTTCTAAGGCCTTTCTCATATCCTCTGTTTCTGCTCCTGGCAAGCATAACTCTATTCGATGTTCATTATTTTCTCCATGAATATAAGTAACCGTCCTCTAATAACTGACTGTCCAATCAGACAAATATGATTTTTTACCAGAGTCTTCAGCTTCTAATTCAGTAATATCTGCTCTATCAATTGTTAGAAAGGAATGATCTTCAGCACCATTAGTCTTATTAATCCCACTGTTTTCTTTATTTAATACATTATCAAGCATACAATTCTCATCCAGCTGGCTTTGTACCTCCACAGCTTGAGCCATGCTGTCAACTGTCTTTCTCCTCTTTTCTTTGCAGAAATGTTTTTCAGTATTCCACATTCCATTTTGATTTCCTCGTTTTCACCTTTCCCTTGTCTCTTTTTTCTGCCTTCGTGTTTGGAAAAATGATGCCTTTTTATGTAGACTAAAGGCTTTCTGGTAGAAAAATATCATCCCATGTAATTTGTGTGTTGCATAACAAAGCAACACCATTTTTACTATGTATTCTCTTTGCTTTATAGACATTAATCACTTTCTTTTTCTTCACTTTTATTTGTTGTGAATGTCTTCCTTTCTGTTCTTTCTTTTACTTTGTTCTATAGCCTCTGAATCCTCCAATTTCTGAATATGTGTATCCAGAATTCAAAGCTGTCAGTGGTATTATCTTGTTTAATAGGGTTTCAGTGATCTTTACTGACAATAGACAGTTCCTTTCTTAAATATCCTTTAGTTGCTCTTTGCTTAACATTATTTATCTCATCAGTCCAGTCACTGATATATGCAACAACAGCTCTCCAAGCTGTGTCAATTGTACAATTGCAACTGTAATCAGTAAGTCAAGATTTACTACTAATAACGGTAAGCATATCATAGAACGTTTGACATGAAGAACACAGATCACCAATGTTATCAAGTGTTATATTTTAATATATGCAGCATTTAATACTCTGTACATGATACTTGTGCTTTTGCAAACTATTAATGACATACTCATTTAAGGTATCCATTTTCAGCCGCAAATGAATAAAAAATTCCAAAGAAAATGATAATCAAAATCAGTTACAACAGGATTCACAGCGATTTTAAAGCAACCTGTGTGAGAAAAATCACACAAACAATTTACAACTAAGCATTGCATTACAAAGAATAAAGTAATTTCTCTGACTGTACCAGTTGTAAAAGTCATACATACGGTGGAATTCCTTTACATTTAATCAGTAAATTACAAAACACAGAATAGTTTCAGATATTCTCTGGATTGTCCTCTATGCAATCTGGGATGGCTGGAATTTGCATGTCTAAAACATATCCCTTTCTAAAAAAAACAGTGAAAAATCTAGGTAAAACACCAAATTATAAAAGTAAATCTTCTTGTCCACAAGCCATCCCTTTCTTCCTACAAACGGTGAAAAACAGTGGTAAAACTTCTCTTTCCAGACGTCTGAATAGGCAATCACAAACCAACGCAGGATTGTTTAAATAAGCTCTGGGTTGTCCTCCCTGTAGTCTGTCTGAATTTATAACTGACTAGGCCCTTAAGGATGACTAGAGTTTGCCTTTCTAAAACACATCCATTTCTAACAATAAATAATGAAAATTAGAGGGTAAACAAAATATAAATCAAAGTAAATACTCTTGTCTGCAAGCTATTCCTTTCTTCCTACAGACAGTGAAAAACAATGGTAAGAAAAAATATGAATCAAAATAAATCTTCTCTTACCAGGCAACTGCACAATCACAACAATCAACACAGGATTGTTTATAAGTTCCAGTCACAAATTCAGAGCAAAACTGCTACATCTAACCAAAAGAGGTAAAATCACCTGATTCCCACAATCCACTGCTACCTAAGATGTAAGTATACAAGCCATACTTGTTCTATATAACCTGAAATGATACCTCTCTATTTTATTTCAGCTTTCTTTGTAATGTTCTAAATGCTCTAAAATTGTACATACTACACTATCTCTGTGCCATACTAATTTTTGTACTGCAAAGTACTCCAGGTATTGTATTCTGCTAATATTCACCTGTGATCTTCTGCTATGTCTCTTCTGCCTATCCATTACCAACTGCTGGCCCTGATGCAGTATAAACTGCTATCTCTTAGATAAACTGAATTACATTTACAATTTATTTGATGATATCTATCATACCTCTCAGCTGTCCTTGATTTTCAGGGACGTCCCTGATTTTGACTCAAATTTTAACTCTTTCCCTCTTAATCCCTCCTAAAACTAGTGACTTTTGGAGGAAAGGTGGTGAATTACACTTATAGAATAATGACAATAATTAAGACTTATAAACTTCTTTTACTTCAGTAAATGTGTATTCATTTCTATGCTCTGATTCTGTCAATGTTTCAAGTTAATAGCACTAATATTTTAAAAGTGTCCCTGATTGTCCCTGATTTTTTTCTTGACTTGTCCCTGATTCTCTTGAAATTTGTCCCCAATTGGTTGAGAGGTCTGATATCTATTAATCTTAAATGTACTGCTTCCATGTTCTGACTCCCTGACTATGGCTAAAATGATTTCACTTGGATCAGCCAGTATCCCTCTCAACAAATTTTAATTGCAAATAAATAAATAAAAAAGTAGAAAGTATAATTTTATGGGACTGATATCGGTCACTGCATAGATTATTACAATTATAGCATTTTTTCAAAGTATGTAACCAAACTGCAGGACTGTTTCAGTCAGCTGTTTCTTGGATGTTTTAGGAATGTACAGGAAAGATAAAGGTTCAAGATTTAGGTTAACTTATCCAGTAGCATTATCAGAGTGAGCATTAAACAATTTATAGTTCAGGGTAATACAGCAATACTTAAAGTCACAGACAAGCCCGTTGCAATATCATACGTGTTTATTTAACAGGTACTCAGTCT